>NC_069501.1:207838686-208198686 GCF_027579735.1 Bombina bombina | reverse complement strand
CATCTGGATGAAGACTTCTTGCGACCTGGATGAGGACTTTGCCGGATGGATGAAGATAGAATAGGCCACCTGGATGAAGACTTCGTGCTGCATGGATGATGACTTCGCTGGCTGGATGGATCCTTCAAGCGGGACTTCAAGAACTGTAAGTGGATCGTCGGGGGTTAGTGTTTTTTTAAGGGTTTTTTGGGTGGGTTTTATTTTTAGTTTAGGGTCTGGGAATGTATAAGAGCTAAATGCCCTTTTAAGGGCAATGCCCATACAAATGCCCTTTTCAGGGCAATAGGGAGCTTAGTTTTTTTTTAGAAAATTATTTTATTTGGGGGGGGGTTGGTTGTGGGGGTGGTGGGTTTTACTGTTGGGTGGGTGTTTGTATTTTTTTTTACAGGTAACAGAGCAGTTATCTTTGGGCAATGCCCCACAAAGGCCCTTTTAAGGGCCATTGGTAGTTTATTGTAGGCTAGGGTTTTTTATTTTTTGGGGGGGGCTTTTTTATTTTGTTAGGGCAATTAGATTAGGTGTCATTCTTTTTTATTTTTGATAATTTGTTTCTTATTTTTTGTAATTTAGTGTTTGTTTTTTATGTAATTTAGTTATTTTTATTTTTAGTCATTTTAGTGTTTATTTTTTTTTGTAATGTTGGGTTTTAGTGTAAGGCAGGTTAGGTTTTATTTCACAGGTAAGTTTGTATTTATTTTAACTAGGTAGTTAGTAAATAGTTAAAAACTATTTACTAACTAGTCTACCTAGTTAAAATAAATACAAACTTACCTATGAAATAAATATAAAACCTAAGCTAGCTACAATATAACTATTAGTTATATTGTAGCTAGCTTAGGTTTTATTTCACAGGTAAATATGTATTTTGGTTTTAAATAGGTATTATTTAGTTAATAATTGTAACTTTAGTTTAGCTGTATTTTAATTATGTTAAAGTTAGGGGGTGTTAGGCTTAATTTTACATTAGGGTTAGGGTTACGTTAGGGTTAGGTTTAGGGGTTAATGGATTTATTTAGTGGTAGTGAAGTGGGAGGCCAGAGGTTTAGGGGTTAATAACTTTAGTATAGTGGTGGCAACATTGGGAGCGGCAGATTAGGGGTTAATAACTGTATGTAGGTGGCGGCGATGTCGGGGCAGCAGTTTAGGGGTGTTTAGACTCAGGGTTTATGTTAGGGTGTTAGGTTTAAACATAACTTTTTTATTTCCCCATAGACATCAATGGGGCTGCGTTACAGAGCTTTTCATTCCGTGATCACAGGTGTTAGGCTTTTTTTTTGCCAGCTCTCCCCATTGATGTCTATGGGGAAATCGTGTACGAGCACGTCAATGCAGTGCTTGTTTTCGGTGTGGTATGGAGCTCAACACAACCATTTTTCCCGCACAAGCCTGCTTTTTTTAAAACTTGTAATACCAGCGGTATAGGGAGGTGAAACGCCGCTTTTGTGGCGGTCATTAAAATCCCTATAGCGCTCAAAATTCGCAATCTAGCTGAATGATAATAATATGCGAACATAGGAATAGAGTTTCTCAATTTAGATCTTAACATGGTCGGGTTTGGATTCTTAAGGAGCGTTATTGAAATATTACATTTAAAATATTAAAAAATATATAAATTAAAAATTGTTAAACATATTGTAAAACATATTGTAAAATATTCTAAAAATAATCCATAGGATATATCTATATATTTTACAGTATGTTTATCTATTTTTAATAATTTATATTATTTTGTATTAATATTTTACATGTAATATTTCATGTAAAATACATATCTATACCTATATATCTATAGGAATAGATATGCAGATATAGGTATATATACACATATATATATAGAAATATGTATTTAAGAATAAAAAAGACATTATCTTGTAAGTGAAGAACTTTGGAATGTGAAATATGTACAGTAACTGTGAAATGTATTTTTGATGTTTTTTTGTGACACTTTTTATTCAAGAGTAATAATTAACCAACGCTATGAGATCAGGATAACCTGACGTGCGTTAAATTCAATTGTGCTCGAGCGAACGAGTTTACTTTCAACTTGTAATACACGTGCTGCTTCCAACACGCACAAACACTTGCAATGAACCCGTTATCGATTGTGCATAACAGTTAGCAGTTTATTCGTAAGATGGCCCTGTGTGAGCTCACCATAACCCATGTTCAAAAAGACATAGCTTCAGTTTTTGGAATATTAGTAGCTTCAGGAATAAAAGTGAAATTGACTGATTTAAGTAAGGTGTTTACCGTTGAAGTGCATTTACCTTGCTCGTCTTCTGTCCTGTGGTCTAGTTCTTGGAGGTATTGTAGCTCTGGAAATATGTCTCCATTGTGGCACTGCAAGAAATAGATAAGCAGGTGTTGTAAATATACCAATAGGCCTTTGATATTCTTCACATTGTATTTTTATTCTTATTTAATTGTACAGCCCTGTTCCGTAGTCACCATATTACATTTCATGTGCCAAAAAAATAGGCTTTTCATGTGTCCAGTATTTAACAGGACTGTCCAGTATTTCAGCAGGCTGTCCAGTAAAATATCTACAAAAACACTGAACCCTTAAATGGTCATTAAACCCAAAAATTTTCTTTCATGATTCAGATAGAAAATACATTTTTAAACAACTTTCTAATTTACTTCTATTATCTAATCTGTTTCCTTCTCTTGGTATCATTTGTTGAAGGAGCAGCATTGCACTAATGGTTTCTAACTAAACACATGGGTGAGCCAATTACAATCGGTATATACTGTATATGCAGCCACCAATCAACAGCTAGAACCTAGGTTATCTGCTGCTCCTGAGCTTGCCTAGATAAAACTTTCAGCAAAGAATAACAAGAGAAGGAAGCAAATTAACTAATAGAAGCAAACTGGAAAGTTGATTACAATTGTATTCTCTATCTGATTCATGAAAGAAAAAATTTGGGTATCATGTCCCTTTAAATGTCCAGTCTTTTTAAAGTCTCCTGAGTGGCAGATAATTGTAAAGGCTTCATATTGTTCTATACATTTCAGATATGTAAATAGAACAAAAAAACAAAACATTGCTATCTTATATTTTACCAGCACTCAGTTCTGCTCTATTTTTTTTACTTGTAGTCACTGGGATATATGTCTGCTGTATTTTTTTATTTTTTTCACTGGCAACTATAGTTGGTATTAAAAACACTGCTCTGTGTCTGCAAAAGTCAGTCAAGATCTGGCGAGGGGCTAAAATCACTGTGTTGTGTCTTTTCCTGTCTGCCAAAAGGATATAAAATGGGTGGAGCCTAAGGAAAAACTTTGTGGAGGGAACATTGTGTGACCCACCCACCTACCACTTTTGCTCATTTACAGGTCTAGAGGTTGTCTAGTAGTTTTGTGGAGGGCAACTGGCAACCCTAGTCAAAGGGGATTTTTATGAAAATATTTATCCTAAATTATTTATGAGCATTTGTTTATGTCTGCCTGACAGGTTATGATAAATCTAATGTATTAGGTTGTCTATTTATTTGCAGCAAGGATTTCCAATTAGGTTTGTCAGAAAACACTATTATGGCCTGAATAAGCGCATCATAGGTTATTTCGCATATTATACTGTATGTGAGATGTATGTGTGTGTTGGCATTTCAAATATTAATCAGCAAAGCCACTTGAATTTCACATAGAAGCATGAAGTGTTACAAAGTGAAATCAATTATAATGTGTGATTTACCACTTTACAGACTATGATCTAATATCCAATGATCCATTTTACCTGGTGGAGTGTATTAAATTACTTAAACAATAGCCCTTTACCTTTATATTGACATTTGAAGTTGCTAGTTTTGCCATATTCATCCAATTTTATGAAAAATAACAACAAAACTTTATATTTTCTACTCAAAATTACAAATTTCTAAGTGATTTTTTGCGCATCCAGTGTACTAAAATTATAATTTCTACTATGCATATTTAATATGATTTATTCCTGTATAATTAACATACAAAAATTATGTTTTTGGTAAAATACGATTTTTGGTGAAGAAATTTGTTAAAATTTTTGATGCACCCTAACAATACACATTTTTCCTGCTTATTTTTGCGTGAATGGTTAAATTATTTGTTTTGTATAATGTTTAAAATACAAATTTTATTGTGCACTTTTCATCCGAAAATGCAGTATATGCCCCTTAGCGAGAAAAGTGGCTTTAGATCATTCCACTAGGGAAATAGGACTGGCGAGCATTCTTTAAAGGGACACTGAACCCAATTTTTTTCTTTCATGGTTCAGATAGAGCATGCAATTTTAAGCAACTTTCTAATTTACTCCTATTATCAAATTTTCTTCATTCTCTTGGTATCTTTATTTGAAAAGCAAGAATGTAAGTTTAGATGCTGGCCCATTTATGTTCAACAACCTGGGTTGTTCTTGCCGATTGGTGGATTAATTTAACCGACCAATAAACAAGTGCTGTCCAGGGTACTAAACGAAAAAATAGCTTAGATGCCTTCTTTTTCAAATAAAGATAACAAGAGAACGAAGAAAATTAATAATAGGAGTAAATTAGAACGTTGCTTAAAATTGCATGCTCTAGCTGAATCACAAAAGAAAAAATTTGGGTTCAGTGTCCCTTTAATACTCTTAATATCAAAAAATAGGAAAAGGAAATGGGAGAGTATAGTGGGGATATTAAGCACTCTTACACCTATCGCTTGTAATAAGCTGTAAAATTACAGCATGAAATATCTGCTAGCGAATAATAAATGTATGTACTGGTATTAAAACCTATAATCTTTATTAAGGAATTTATTTAAAAATTAATGACTAAGGTGATAAACATCACCTATCATTACCCACACATATATATTACCTAAAGGTACACCACAATTACTGAACTGCTGCTATCGTGTCACCCCCCTGTATTCCTGGCCGATATCAGGAACCGTCGGCTTCAGGTGTCAGGGGTAGCATGAGGCAACAGTTAATGCAGCAAAAATAATTATAAGTGGTATAAGTTGAGTAATAAAAGTAGTTTAAAAACAAGTTGGACTACACAAACATGTTTCAGCTGTTGCACAGCCTTTCTCAATGTGATTCAGCAAGTGAACTGACAAAAACTTTAATACTCTTGCCAGCCTACAGATTTTTAGATCAGAAAGTAATAACATAAGGAGATCTGGGGCGTGATCCGATATACGGCTCAGGTTTCGGCGCAAGCGTGGAAACCTGCGCCGCCCGTAGTTTCAGCTCGCAACTCGAGCTATCCCATATACAGCGCCGTCAGATGCTAAAGTGCCGTAAGTCTGACAAACTAGCGATGTCCAGAAATCTGCGTAAGTACAAATTTCTGGAGTTGCCAGTGATTTACGGCACTTTAGAAACTGCCGCCGCCTACAAAACCTTACTAAAGTATTAAATCTCCCGTTTTGTCTAACACGCCTCCCAAAAATAACCCGACACGTATACACCTCTATCCGCAATCCCCCCTCTCACTCCTAATAATAAATATATTAACCCCTAAACCGCTGCTCCCGGACCCCGCCACCAGCTACATATGTTTTACCCCCTAATGTGACCCTCCTACACCGCAGCCAGCTACATTAAAATTAATACCCCCTAATGTGAGCCTCCTACCACGCCGCCACCTATTTAAACTATATTAACCCCTAATGTGAGCCCCCTACTTAAACTATATTAACCCCTAATCTGACCCCCTTACACTGCCGCCACCTATATTAAAATTAATAACCCCTAATCCCCCTACACCGCCGCCACCTATATTAAATTTATTAACCTCTAAAATACTAAAATGTCCCTACCCTAAACTAAATTACAAATAACCCTGAAAAGGGACTTTTGCAGGGCATTGTCCCAAAGTAACCAGCTCTATTATCAGCCCTTAAAAGGGCCTTTTGCGGGGCATTGCCCCAAAGTAACCAGCTCTATTACCAGCCCTTAAAAGGGCCTTTTGCGGGGCATTGTCCCAAAGTATTCAGCTCTTTTACCTGTAATCTAATCCCCCTACACTGCCGCCACCTATATTAAATATATTAACCCCTAATCTAATCCCCCTACACCACCGCCACCTATATTAAATGTATTAACCCCTAATCTAATCCCCCTACACCGCCGCAACCTATATTAAATGTATTAACCCCTAATCTGACCCCCCTACACTGCCACCACCTATATTAACTATATTAACCCTAATTATATTAGGGTTAATATAGTTAATATAGTTATCATATTATATATATTAACTATATTAACCCTACCTAACTCTAACACCCCTAACTTAATTATTATTAAAATAAATCTAAATAATGTTGATAATATTAACTAAATTATTCTTATTTAAAACTAAATACTTACCTATAAAATAAACCCTAAGATAGCTACAATATAATTAATAATTACATTGTAGCTATTTTAGGGTTTATATTTGTTTTACATGTAACTTGGTATTTATTTTAACTAGGTACAATAGCTATTAAATAGTTAATAACTATTTAATAGCTACCTAGTTAAAATAATTACCAAATTACCTGTAAAATAAATCCTAACCTAAGTAACAAATACACCTACACTATCAATAAATTAATTAAACTACAAATATCTAAACTAAAATACAATTAAATACACTAAACTAATTTACAAAAAAAACCAAACACTAAATTACAAAAAATAAAAAAAGATTACAAGAATTTTAAGCTAATAACACCTAATCTAAGCCCCCTAATAAAATAATAAAGCCCCCCAAAATAAAAAAAATCCCTACCCTATTCTAAAGTACAAAGTAATCAGCTCTTTTACCAGCCCTTAAAAGGGCTTTTTGCGGGGCATTGCCCCAAAGTAATAAGCTCTTTTACCTGTAAAAAAAAATAGAATACCCCCCCAACATTACAACCCACCACCCACATACCCCTATTCTAACCCACCCAAACCCCCCTTAAAAAAACCTATCACTAACCCCCTGAAGATCTCCCTACCTTGAGTCGTCTTCATCCAATCCGGGCGATGTCTTCATCCAAGCGGCACAGAAGAGGTCTTCCATCCGGGCGATGTCTTCATCCAAGCGGCAAAGAAGAGGTCTTCCATCCGGCTGATGTCTTCCTCCAAGCGGCATCTTCTATCTTCTTTCTTCCGGCTCCATCTTCAGACCTCCTACGCGGAACATCCAGCTGGCCCGACGAACTAACGACGAATGAAGGTTCCTTTAAATGACGTCATCCAAGATGGCGTCCCTCGAATTCCGATTGGCTGATAGGATTCTATCAGCCAATCGGAATTAAGGTAGGAAAAATCCGATTGGCTGATTGAATGATTGAATCAGCCAATCGGATTGAGCTTGCATTCTATTGGCTGTTCCGATCAGCCAATAGAATGCGAGCTCAATGCGAGTATAAGGCTTACTACGCCTGCATACCAAACCAGCGCAATATTTGGTGTCGCCAGCTTTTGCGGGCGACGCTGCATATCGGATCGCGGCCCTGATTTCCCTGAAAACTCAACCCATTTTGTTGTTATGGTGTCAAAGAACAAAACCAGCTATTTCATATACAAAATTAAACCTAAAGATGTATTTTTTCCATACATTTTGTACTGCTGGAATAACAAATTATTGGGAACACATTTTATAGTATGCTGCCCATTTAATAAATTCCCAGGATTTACTAGACTCAAACTTTACTTAGAAAAACATAGTTTGAAATTGGTGTTAGATGTATATTGTTTCTATCTGTACTGTGAGACACTGATATGACCTTTATTTAATAGTGAACCACATCCTTAAGAGGCAAGATTCTATTTCATTCACCGAATGATTGGGAACTCTGAATTTATCTTAAAGTGATGGTAAATCTGAGCCTTTAAAAAAAAAAAAAAAAAAAACGCTAGGATTTATCATCACTAAAAATAAACAGTATTTTATTAAAAAAAGGGTCCTAAACTCACCCTGTCTGTGCTGCGGAGCTCGCTAAAGTCAGCTGCTCCGGCCACCCACTGCACAGCTCTCTTTATCAATGAGATGATGTTTTCACATCTAAACCAATAGCCATGCTAGGATGTCAGAGGACACGTACAGCTATTGGTTTAGAGGTGGAAATGTCACCTCATTAAAGAACAGTGCTGTGTGCTGACTTTAGCAAGCTGCTGCGGCACAGAGAGTGAGTTTAGCATCCTTTTTTTAGCAACTTATAAATGAAACTACCGTTTATTTTTAGTGACGGTAAATCCTAACATTTTTTTAAACGCTCGGATTTACCATTACTTTAAGTTACTCAAACATGTATTTTTCTTTGGACCGTTTGTAATAGTTTATTGAAGACTTCGAGGACAATTTTGCGGATACATGCGCTCACTGTTTGTATCAAATTCATTTTTCTTTTCCTATATTCTGTTGCTGTACACTGCTACATTATATACATTTATGTTGTGTTAAATTCTGTACATGGATATTGTCATTTTCATTTACACTTGTGCATGCTAAATTCTTAATAAAGTTTAATAAAAAGATACACATACACATACGCACACACACATATATATATATATATATATATATATATATATATATACACACACCTTTGTGACATTCTGTGTCAAGCAACTTGTCATATGCCATAACCCTTTAAAACAATCTTAAATCCATTAAAAAAAAAAAATAGAAATAGTTTAAATAGCATTATTCTTCACTCTGAAGAAAATGTTATTTTTATTTAAAAAATAAAATAAAAATATAATTTTATTTTGATTGAAGAAAAATGCTATTTCAACTATTTCTTAACGCACATTTTGTTTAGTTGACTGGGAAAGCATTGTCATTTGTCTAAGTTGTTGTGCAATAGTTTTTGGAGTTTTTGGCCAAAGAATTTGAGGGTTGCTCTGCCAGATATGAAGAATTCACAACAAAGATGTTCAACAGAGTGAACTGTAGATTAAGGCCCTTAGAAATCTCTTCCAGAACTTCTGGGGACTTTTCTCATTATGTGAGATGTGAAGGCTAATTGGGAATCCCCAATGTTCTTGTAATATAATGTAATACAATAATTTAATATTGTTCTTGTAAGATCTTTGTTATTTTTGGTTTAGAACCTAGGTTACGATTGCTTATTGGTGGCTAAATGTAGCCACCAATAACCAAGCACTATCAAGGGTGCTGAACTTAAAATGGGCAAGCTCCTAAGCATTAAAGTCCTGCTTTTTTTTAATAAAGATAGCAAGAGAATGAAGAAAAATTGATAAAAGGAGTAAATAGAAAGTAGCTTAAAATTGCATGCTCTATCTGGGTTTAGTATCCTTTAAGCTCTGTGAAGCAGTCTGACACTTCCAGGTTTGTGTTTGGTGATGCTGATACCGGTGTTCACCTATCAGTGCCACTGTAAGTTTTAGGGGACCATAATGAGTGCCAAAAGCACCGCCAACCACAGTATGTGACACATGGCCCTCATACGCACTAAAAACACTGTGGGTCAAAGTAATATACCAGTATCAACTATGAACTTCCTGATAATACTCAGTGACATACTGATACATACTTTTAATGTTTTATAATATCAATTTAAAAAAATATTTACTTTCACATTTTTTCCCTTTTTTCAAGCAGGTATGTGTTTCATGCTTACACACTAAAACAGTTTCAAAATATTTATTTTCGTAAGAAGCTTTATTTTATAGTGTGTAATAGTTACAAACAGTGTTCCCTCTAAGGCCAGTTTTGTGTGAGACCCAACAGTGAAACAATTAATTAAGGAACCACACCCTTCAAAAAGCAAACACTGCACAATGCAGACTGCAAGGTATGGTTCTCTTATTAACTGTTTCACTGCTGGGTCGTACACAAAACTGGCCCTAGAGGGAACACTGGTTACAAAATATAAAGGAAATTCAGTATGAAACAAAAAATAAAAATAAATTAAAACATTGTTAATTATAGAACTAAATTTATTTAGCAAAATTGAAAATATTTTATATATTTGCTTACCTTGAGTTGGATCAAGCACCGGGAAATTGCTACTTTCATTTTTGTTTAGAATATTGAAAAGCTCAGAGTAAAAATGCTTGCTTATTACAGCTTGAAACTCTGAAACAGATAAAGTTGGTCCCTGAATCTTAAGTACGGTTTCAATTTCGCTGTGCTGAAATAATAAGAACACATATTAAGATATTATTTGCTTGTCTACAATGAGTTAAAGGGATACTAAACCCAATTTTTTCTTTCTTTTATGATTTAGATAGTGCATGCAATTTAAAGCAACTTTCTAATTTACTCCTATTATCAATTTTTCTTCGCTCGCTTGCTATCATTATTTTAAAAGCAGGAATATAAAGCATAGGATCCTGCCCATTTTGGTTCAGAAGCTAGTTTACGCTTTCTTATTGATGGCTAAATGTAGCCACCAATAAGCAAGCGCTATCCAGGCTGCTGAACCTAAATTGGTCCAGCTCCTAAGTTTTACATTCCTGCTTTTTAAAAAAAAATAATGATAGCAAGTAAACAAAGAAAAATTGATAATGGGAGTAAATTAGAAAGTTGCTTCAAATTGCATGCTCTATCTGAATCATGAAAGAAAAACAAAAATGTGGGTTTAGTATCCCTTTAAACACAATTAACATAAGACTGGCACAATCATGTGAATAATGTATACCTGTAACAAAAGGGACACATTCTAAACAAGTGGCTTGGTAAATACAGTAAATGTATCCATTCCATTGCAAGACAAAAATTAAGTTTTAGTAGAAATAAACTATACTGCATGATTTATATTTTATATAGGCTAGGGGGCTTATTGTGTTGGTGGGTTCTGGCTATGTTGGGGTTAATAGGTTAGGGGGTCTATTGTGTTGGTGGGTTGTGGCAGCTTAGGGGTTAATAGGTTAGGTGGTGGTGAGGTCTTTAGGTTATGTCAGATTAGGGGTTAATAGTATACTTTGTGCTGGGGGTGAGGGCGCATTAGGAGTTAATATTTTATTTTAATATTGCATTAATATATAATGTTAAAAGGATATACATTGTAATGTATAATGCATATTATTTTAAATATTGTATCTAATTTAATATGTAGTTATTTTGTCTTGTTCATTTTATTATGTTAAAGGGACAGTCAAGTCCAAAAAAATCTTTCATGATTTAAATAGGGCATGTAATTTTAAACAACTTTCCAATTTACTTTTATCACCAATTTTGCTTTGTTCTCTTGGTATTCTTAGTTGAAAGCTAAACCTAGGAGGTTCATATGCTAATTTCTTAGACCTTGAAGGCCACCTCTAATCTGAAAGCATTTTGACAGTTTTTCACCACTAGAGGGCGTTAGTTCATGTGTTTCATATAGATAGCATTGAGCTCACGCACGTTAAGCTTCTAGGAGTGAGCACTGATTGGCTTAAAATGCAAGTCTGTCAAAAGAACTGAAATAAGGGGGCAGTTTGCAGAGGCATAGATGCAAGGTAATTACAGAGGTAAAACATGTATTATTATAACTATGTTGGTTATGCAAAACTGGGGAATGGGTAATAAAGGGATTATCTACCTTTTTAAACAACAAAAATCCTGGTGTTGACCTGTCCCTTTAAACATAAATATATTTTTTAAATAGTATATTTAAATTTAAAATAATAAAATGAACAAGCCAGAATAACTACATATTAAATAATACTTATAAAAAAATGCAAATATATATCATTTTAACATTGTATATAAATATTGCGATACAGCTCCTATAGTTACAATAGTTGTTTTTTTGTATACTTTATTAGTCAGGTTCATTGTAGACATTAGTTAGGTGTAGGCTTTCTGTTGGAGTTAGCCGGGCGTACTTGGGGGAGTATAGGGAAGACATGACGTAGGTATAGGCATTGTGTGGGAGTAAATTGGTCATTTCAGGGAGTGTAGTTAAGACGTGGTGTAAGTGTAGGTGGTATTAAGGAGTTAGCTTGGCCTTCCAGGGGGAGTATAGTTAAAGTAAGACATAGGTGTAGGCTTTCTGTGGGAGTTAGCCGGACGTTCCAGGGGCAGTAACCTGTACTTTGATTGGGATACATCACCAATCTCTGAAGTACAGATTGTGAGTAGGGTGTCAGCCATCTTTGTCTCGCCACCTTTTCAGTGGCGTGACTTTCCAGTGTGAGGCAGTTAGTGTAGGTATAGGCAATGTAAGGTCACACAGATATTATTTGAAGTGTAATTTAATGTAGAAAAAAAAAACAAGGGAATGACACTAATATGTAAATCACTAGTGGTGCTGGTTTATAATTATTTATCGATATAATTCATTTCTTAGATATAACTTCATTTCTAAAGACAAAAGAGAATACTCACAATAAATTTATGAGTTGCAAAAAAAGAGTTTGCACCTCAAAAAGGAAAAAAATTCTTTTACCCATATTGAATAGATATAGTAGTATAAATTACATTTATACTTCATTCATCTCATCTTTAATAAATGTTCAGTTAAACCAACATATATACTGGGTTAAAATCACTTAATTTGTACAGTGTGGAGGATTAAGGAATATGCCAGAGGCTGTGATATAACTATCTATTTCCTGAGTGGCTAAACTCCTTCTATAGCGGGAGTTGTTTTAATTTTATCTTTCCCTATAATGATTCATTTTCTGGCAATGCATAGGTTAAAATTAACCAGTTAAAAATATTTAGGGTAGACAAGTCCCGCTAAATGCAGGGGAGCTGCGTCGCTACCGCATTCAAGAATCAAAAAAAGCCTCTTGTAAATTATCAATAACTGCTGTTACAACAAGCACATTAAAAGTGAGACGTCGCTCTCTGAAAAGTCCCCTGACTGCACATTTTAATGAGTAGAAAAGCCCCAAAAGTTTTATGTGATTTCTCTCTATACAGGCAACTTTTTGATTATCAGGCCCATGATGTAAATAGAGTGTTTTAGACTTAGAACAAGTCAACTGGCAATCATTCTGTGTTCATAAAAAATATTTTCCTCAATGAACATATTTGTTTAAAGCAATAAAAAATTTTTTAATAACACACACAAAAAAAAATAGTATGTGCTAAAATGTTTAGCATGAACAATTAATATAATGACAGAAAATATCTTTTCCAATGTACATGGTATTAATAGAATATAACACTCACTGAGCTGCAGCTGCTGAGATGACCCTGTAGTAATATAAGAAAGGTCAAGCTGATGGCAGGAAGGCAGTCATAAGCTGGCTGGTCAAGTCCTAAGATGTACTGGTCCCAAACGTATAGTAAAGTGCTCATGTTTAGATAACCTGTAAGAAAAACAGCACTTTATCCACTCAGTAGTAACACAATTAAAAGGCTTAATTACTTAACTTTATAATATTATATTATATTTGCTGTTTAAAGTTTTTTTTAGTTACTTGTACGGACCTCTGCGTATGAAGACGTTATAATTTTTTAAAGAGCGCTACTCAAGTCCTTTTTTAAAGGCCACCCTTTAAAGCTAGGATGGGGCCCATAATATTTTCTTTTAAGTTCGTTTTAAATGCATTGTCTAACATTTTGCCAATCTTTTTTTTCTTTAAAGCTGGATATTTCAGATACATATTAAGGATTCACACCAGCACATTTCAGTTCAGACAGTATATTAGGACTGCATGTCAGTGCATATAGCTAGGCACATTAAATAAACACTGGCACACACACTATAGGGTTGCTACCTGTCTGGACATGCAAATTCACGGGTCTATCTGGTTCCCACATTTCACTGGGGACTCTAATATATAAAAATATCATCTACTTTCTAATCACTGAAAAGACTGACTGTTACAGGTTATTTCAATGGATGGGAACTAGCTTGTGCCTTGAAATGAATGCATTATTAAGCAGAGCACAAAGCCTTCTTGTAGCGACATAACCGGTCCTTTGTCTGGATAGGAGCTATCTGGTATTTCTGAGCATCTGCATTCTGCAAGGATTTTTTTTCTTTGCAGAATAACCCTATGCTCTCTCCCCACCCACAATGAGTGTCCCCACCCTAGAGGATAATAGTGTCTCTCTGGTTGTTTTGAAATTAAAACTACATGTACCCATTTTCTTTCATGATTTCGACCATACATTTATAAACAACTTTTCAATTTTATTCTAAAATCAATTTTGCTTCATTCTCTTGAAGGAGCAGCAATGCCCAACTGGGAGCTAGCTGAACACATCAGTAAGCCAATAACAGGACGCATATATATGCAGCCACCAATCATGAACTAGCTCCCAGCTACTGAGCCTACCCAGGTATTATTTCCAACAAAGCAAATTAGATAAAATAAGTAAATTGGAAAGTTTAAAATTGTAGACTTCATCTGAATCATGAAAGAGAAATGGTCCCTTTAACATATTCCCCAACTGAAAATGCTACAACTGGCTGCAGCATATGCGCAGGAAAAGTCAACGATCTAAAGGGAAAAGTCAGTGACCTCCTGCCTGCTTGGTAAGCAAACAAGTTGTTATTTTCTCACAATTGTTTAGTAGGTGCCATGAAGCTAACCAGGAATAAATGTAAGTGACCAGGAAAACTCGGGTGGAATAGAATAGATGAGAAGTCTGCAGCACTTAAAGGGATAGTAAACTCTCCCCTTTATATAAATAGATCCGGAATGTTAGCGATGTTTTAGATGAAGTTGAATTCATCAGTTGTAATGAAGATGCGCTATAACTTACTTTTTAAAAAAGGGAACGGTTTGGTCCTGTTAACTGCTGTTGGCTGTCATAAAACTTACTGATGTGTACGGGATCAAATAGATTTTCAATAAACTAAGGGCCAGATTACGAGTGCATAAAAACTAAATATCAAGGCTTTAGTCTTATATATGGTATGCTCTCTCTATATAATAAAATAGTCAAACTCAGTAAATGTAAAACTCTTAAAGCGACAGTTAACCCAAAAATGTTCTCCTCTTTAAATTATTCCCAATGATCCATTTTACCTGCTAGAGTGTATTAAATTGTTTACAATTAGCTCCTTTACTCCTATTTCAGCATTTGAAATTAATGATTTAGCCTGTGGTGTCCCCACCTAGACTGAAAGTTTCTATACTGGAGTAGGCTATTGATATGACGATGTAAACACAGCCAGTAGAAGAAATTACACTCCCAGTTGGATGCAGGATAGTCAAGTAATAAAATTATAATTTTCCATTGTTCTCTCTAAGTATTGAAATTTGGTTTTCCAGACAATTATAAGATAAGGAAGCAAGTGTGTGTTCACAAAATGATAACATAATGAGATCTGATATTACCTTTAAGTTCAACCCATTGTAATAGGCTGTGGTTTAAAAGCACAAACCAGCTACTTCATATACACAAATAAACCTGGAAATGCAATTTCTCAAACATTTTATACTCTGCAGCTGGAATAACAAGTCATTGCAAATACATTAAGGAAAAAATTATTGTACTGTCCCATTAATATCTCTAGACTGTAAAAGATACCAAGAGTGTGTATGTGCATTGTAGCTGTAATACCCAATACTGTGACAGATATGATGGGTTTTTAAGGTAGGGCAAATTATGATGTGAATTTTGGCTCCATTTTAGCTACAGCAACAACGTGTCTGAAATTGTTAGCGCTAGATATTTACAATGAACTGTTATTTTAATTAAATTATTTTTTGGATGTTATTAAAAGTTTTGTTTTTTTTAAACATTAATGTAATTAGCAGCACTATATAATGGAAAAACTGCATTGCAAAATTGCTATAATAACAAAGGATATAGCTAATGGTCTGTGAAGTTGGGGATGATCGAACAAGATGTGACAAGAAGCTACTGATGATGTTATACCGACAAAGAGAACCTGAAGAATGGGCTGTAAAATCTTGTATATTCCAATCCGCAGTGCTGCCTCAGGACTTTTAGCTGTAGTGAAACAATACAATTATGTACAATGTTATCATATAGTAAACACAATAATACTTCAAATAATTTCTTAAATGGCTATTAAAGTGAAAATATTTCATGCTCTCATTCATTAGAGCTTGTCATTTTGTCACTATCAGCCAAACAAATCTTTGTCTTTAACCTCTGTAAAAGGAGTTAAACACATAGGTTAAGTACCACTTGGAGCGCCAGAGAGAACTGCTGGTCCTGAGCAGGAACTCAGCTGTGCAACTAGCACTGTTGATTGTCTGAGGCATTTTCCACCTGGGTACAGCAGTTCTCAGGGACTCCTGAATGGTAATTAACCTATGTATTTAACCCTATTGCTTGGGAAATTTATAGGGTCGATAGTGATAATATTACATAAATAACGAATGAGAGCATGTAATTTGTTATACATTTAAAGGGAGCTCCAGCAACTCACTTCTGATACTTTTTAATAAAAGGCTTTAGCAGCAAAACAAGAAAAACTAGTTAAAGCTAATGTTTAAAGGGTCATTAAACTCAAACTTTACAACACATACAGGGCCAGATTACAAGTGGAGCAGTATTAAACGCTTCCGCTCGCTAAGTCCGCTAAAAGTTAGTGTTTGGTAGCGCTCGTATTACAAGTTGAAAGTCAACTATTTTCGCTTGCGCACTAACCCGACTTGCGTTAAAAGTCAAACTTAGAATATTGCGCATGCGATAACATATTCCTCCATAGAAGCCAATGGAGCAAAAAAAGTGGGGGAAAAAAACCTAACACCCTACTCGTGCGCCAACCCTATCTCATATTCTCATGTGCGCTGACGTGACATGAAAAAAATGAGTATTTCACATTCCAATGTTCTTCACATAGCAGCATATATTCTTTTTTTTTTTTTCGTTTTGAAAAAGCTTTATTAAAACATAATTAAATTTACAAACTTGGCTCTTGTTACAATATGAGCCTCCTGCCGTTCCCACAGCAGTAAGGAATATACAGAATATTGGCATTTTAACAATATGATTTACCAAGTCTTAGTCAAAACATTGATAATATTAATAGAAATTAGCTTTTCTTATTCAGATGGTGTAATAACGCACACCAAATATTATGCACATGTCCTGTAGTGTACCGAATACTCAGTACACAGGAGTCAGGTTTGTATGTAATAAGAAGAGAAAGGGAAGAGAGAAGAAAGAAAGAGAGAAATAAAGAGATTGAGGGAAAGTGAAAAAAAAAAGGGGGGGGGAGGGGAGGGAGGAGGTGAGGATAGGGTGAAGGAGTGAGGTCTTAGTCAGTGGTAGTGAGCCTCAAGACAGTCAGCAAGGTACTTTGTACAGATTCATTCAGGTGAACATAGGTTTCCAGAGCTCTAACATATACTCATGTAACTCGATTTTATCATCCCTCAAGTATCTGAAGCGTTCTAATTGCAAGTACTTATTCGTGTGGCTTTTCCAGTCAGTAAGGGTGGGCACCTAGGTGGACTTCCAATTTTTGGGGATGAGATATTTGGCACTGTTAAGCATTATGTATAAAAGTTGCTTTTTGGGTTTATCAGTGATTTTAGGGAGGCCATGAAAAAGCAGTAAACCAGGTCCCCTATCCAACGTGATTTGCAGATTGGTGTCTATTATGTCCAAGATACCCTGCCAGTAAGTTTTAATTAATCCGCAATGCCACCATATATGTGAGAGAGTTCCCTGTTCCCCGCACCCCCTCCAGCACATCCCATCTGTTTGTTTATAAATCTTTTGTAACCTGTTGGGTGTTAGGTACCGCCGAGAAAGAAATTTGTAGTTGGACCCAAGAAGTCTAGCAGAGACTGAGGCTTTTGTGTGGTTAAGGAATATTTTCTGCCATTCTTTGTCTGTGGGGTGGGGGGTTAGTTCCCTATTTCACTGTCTAGTGAAAGATGGGAGGTGTGATTCTACATGTGATAGTAATGTGCGGTATATTATGGATATTAAGTGGCCTGGAGTTCTGGGGAGTAAACAGAGTGTTTCGAGTGGTCTAGTTAGGAGCTCTGCATGTTTGTGTGTCATCAAAAAATGTTGAAGTTGCAGATGAAAATACCAGGAGGCCTGGAAGCCAGAGTCCATCAGTTCCTCCCTTTTCTTGAGTTTTTTTATTTGAAAACAGTCTATAGAATGCAGTTTGCTCCAATTGTGTTTTGTTTAGTGTCAGATTTTGTGTGTTTGTGAAAGGAATATCCGGGTTTTGTATGAATGGAGTTAATGGAGAAGGATTTGTAGAAATATGGGGAAATTCTATCAAGGTTTTATCCCACTGTAAGAAAAACTCTTTTAGAAGCATGTAAGATCTGACTACACTGGGCCTGGCTTTAGGGGAGATCCACCCAGATGCTCCCACGTTACCAGTTCCCATTATTTCCCTCCCAATTTGCACCCATGTTTTTTGGGCGTGGTTATTGCTCCATTCAACCTGGTGTTGTAGATTAATTGCTCTTTTATACAAAAGTAAATTGGGAACCCCAAGTCCTCCCGCTCCCTTGTCTGGTACAATGTGCTTCTTGCTATTCGTGGTCTAATACCTCCCCATATAAACTCGTCGATTATGCCTTGTAATCACTGTATATAATTTGTTGGGAAAGGGACCGGAATGGTCTGTAAATACATTAATACACGAGGAAGGACGATCATTTTAATTATCCCGATCCTTCCCAGCCAGGAGACTTTTTTGTTTTTCCATGAGGAAAGGTCACATGTAACCGAATGTAGCAAGTGTGTGTAGTTGGCCTCGAAAAGAGAGTCGGGTAGTGCTGTTATATTGACCCCAAGGTACTTGAGGGTGCGGGTTTGTAAACACAGTGAGCAAGTGTCCTAGAGTTGGCACAGCATAGTTTGGGGAAGATTTATATTTAGTATTTCCGATTTAGTTTGGTTCATATGGAAATTGGATACCTTGCCGTATTCCTCAAATTGTCTCAAGGATTCTGGGAGTGACACTAAGGGGTCGGACAGTGATAATAGGACGTCGTCTGCGTATAGTGACAGCTTATGTTCATGTTTGCCTATCTGGATCCCTAATATTTTATTGTTTTCCCTAATTTTTTGCGCCAGCACCTCTATTGTCAAGGCAAAAAGGAGGGGGGATAATGGGCATCCCTGTCGGGTGCCGTTGCTGATACGAAAGGGTTCTGACAGGATATTATTTATTTTAATTTGCGCTGTGGGTACCGTGTAGAGAGAGAAAACCTTACTTATAAAGTGGCTTCCAATGTTCATCTTCGACAGGGTGGCTCTGAGAAAAGGCCAGCTCACCCTGTCGAAGGCCTTCTCGGCATCAGTAGAGACCAAAATGGATGGTATATTGTTGCAGTGTGCAAAGTTCACCAGGAGGGCGGCTTTTATTGTGTTGTCCCTGGCCTCACGGCCTGGGACAAACCCCACTTGATCTGGGGATACTAGTTTTGGCAAGAATTTATTCAGCCTTGCTGAGAGAACCTTAGCGAATAATTTTAGGTCCACATTGTGAAGCGAAATGGGTCTGAAATTTTCAGGACGGTTTGCCGGTTTACCGGGCTTAGGTATGGTGGTGACATGGGCTAGTAGCATTGTAGAGGGGAACTCTTGTGTTAGTCCTATTTCATTAAACAAAGTCGTCAAGTGTGGAGTGAGTGTTTGCTTAAACAATTTATAATATTTGGCGCTGAACCCGTCAGGGCCAGGGCTCTTGCCTGCCGGGAGTCCGTCAAAGGCTCGGGCCACTTCATCTGTAGATATAAGTGATTCTAGTTCCTCAGCCTCTTCTTGTGATAGAGAGGGTAGTGTAAGTGAGCTGAGATAGGAGTCGATAGCTTGCATGTGTGAGTCTTTATCCCCCCTCAAATGTTCCTCATCTGTGCTCTGCATATTATATAGTTTGTGGTAGTATGTTTTCAAAACCTCTGTGATTGCAGGACTGTCTGAACAGGTATTTTCATCCCTGTCGAGGATAGTGTGTATATGTGTCTTTAGTTGTTTTCTCTTCAGGGCCCTTGCTAAAATTTTGCCTGGTTTGTCTCCGAATTCAAAATATTTTTGTTGAAGTTTTAACGCTGTCTTTTGGTGTTCTATAGAATGAAGATTTTGTATTTCCTCCCTTGCGTGGAGGAGGTCTGATTTGAGGGAGCTGTCATTTGGTAGTCTCTTATGTCGTCTTTCTAATTCTTGTATTTTAGTTAATAGGGTTGTGTATTTTATTCTAGTTTGCTTAGAAATCAGGGACTTTTGTTTGATAAGCTCTCCTTTGAGAACACATTTATGCGCCTCCCATATAGTATGGGTAGGTGATTCGGGTATGTTATTATGTTGGAAATAATCCTGAAGTGTGTTTTCGATTTGCATTTTAACAACCTGATTATTAAGCATGAAGTCATCCAATCTCCATATGAATGGGTGTGTAGGAATTGTAGGCCAGTTTAACTTGCATATCACCGGGGCATGATCTGACCACGTCATGGGGAGTATCTGTGTGTCCGTGAGTAGGGCTAATGTGGATTGGGCTGTAAATGTATAGTCAATTCTAGTGAAGAGGTTGTGGGGATGCGAGAAAAACGTGTAATCTTGCTTTATTGGGTATAAGGTGCGAGATAGAAGCTGTAGGTCTGGATGTGTCTAATTGAGGATCTAATGGGATGTTAAAGTCACCACCAATTATTAGTGCTCCCTTGCGCAGTTCCAGTATTTTATTTGTAAGGGAAGTCATGAATTTGTTCTGTTGTTGATTTGGAAAGTATGCATTAACCAAAGTGACCATCCTATTGTGTAAAGTGCCTACCAATATTAGAAATCTGCCTTCCGGATCTCTTTCTACGTGTGTAGTGCACCAAGGGGAGGAATGTTTAATCAGTATCCCAACCCCGTTCTTTTTCTGACTGTTTGAGGCAAAATAAGAAGTGGGAAACTTAGAGTTGTACCAGCGCGGCTCTCTACCCCTTTTAAAATAGGTCTCTTGCATAAATAATATATCACATTGTAGCCTGTTGGCATCTCTAATCAAGTGAGACCTCTTTTCTGGGATGTTTAGACCCTTAGTGTTTAGTGTCAGTACCGTCAAATTATGTATCGTATGTAGTGGCACTTTAGTGAGGGAGATAAAGAAAAAAAAAAATGGGGGGGAGGGGAAGAAGGAAAAAGGGAGACGTGAAGAGGAACAGGCGGATGTAAAAAAGATGCTACAAATGGAGTTGCAATAAGAGAAAAGGCAAGAGCGCCTCGTTAAGCCCTAGTGTGCAGTAGTAGTCAAAAATGCACTAGAGTCTCTAGCTATCTTACAAGGCGTATTGGTGAAGAAGGAAGAAAGAACAAAAGAATCCAAGAATGGATAGGTAAACCTGACAAATTGGTAAAAAATAGAAAAAATTGTCAGGTAAAAGAGTGTGGAGTCAGTATCCCCACATCTGAACTATTTAGTGGAATAAAGTGTAGTATGTTAGGGTCGGGTCTGCCCAGTCTTATCAGGACCTAGAGGGTCAGTGAAAGCCTGGGTACAGTAGTAATGTCCGTGATATGCTGGTGTAAACATAAAGCCAAGTAACACATTACATGAAAAATATAAAACGCATGATACTAAACAACATTGCAATTCAACATCAACATTAACTTATAACATTAGATGATGAGCCCCATTTCCCCAGTAATCATCAAAATAAACTCCCTTTAAGTGGGTGTAAGGAAACAGCCCTCCCTCCCCCTCTGTGACTTTTATACTCGGGCATTTACACAGGTATTATCTCTAAAGTAGCAGTGCATCCTTGAGACAGCCCTTATCTTTATTACTATGCGCCCCCGACAAGGGCGTACTATGTGTTTGTGGGCACATAAGTGTTGTAATATGAGATCTCCGGGAAGTGGGAGGACCGCATCCATCCAAAACTTCGACACGAGACCCATGCTTACAAGTATAAATTTCAAGATAGTGTTTCCTTTTCGTGTCACTACCATATTGGGTTGGCCTAGGGTGCTATGGTGAACACATACAAAGTACACAAGTCATAAAACAGAATAGTAAATAACAGTGCAATTTAACTCCTACGTAGGCTGTTGCAATAAAGGAAAGGCCTCCTGAACAAAGAGAACAATAGTGCTCATTATTTTTAAGATGATCATGGAAGAGGGGCCCTCCCTCTCCCTCAGGATTCTTTGTGCAGACATCTGAACCTATGCTTCACAAAATGTTACTGTGCGTTTCATAACAGGTCTATACATATACATTATTAGAATGCTAATAAAGACATTATAGTATGCATTACAAAACATGTAAACCTTGTGGCGGGTATCATATAAACCAAAAGAGTCATACCTATCAAGAGCCTCATTTCAAGTCTTGGTATTCTGACCTTAATTGTTAAGGTTTTGTTCATGAGAAACATTAACTAAGCATGATTACCACCTTATGCATTTTGTTCACCCTGAGGTGTTGAGTCCTGCTCTGTAGGAGAGATGTCCAGATCTAGAATTTTACAAAAATCAGACAAATCGGCAGGTGATCTGTATGTGGCTTGTTTTCCATTTCTGGTGGCTATGATGCATACTGGAAATCCTCATTTATATTGGATGTTGTGCTTCTGGAGATCGCTGGTAATGAATTTTAGGTCTCTCCGCTTTTGAAGTGTAATTTGGCTCAGATCAGAAAAAACCTGAATCTGGATGCTCGCATGAGTCAAAGTTCTTAGAGTTCTTGCTTTTTGTGATATAAGATCTTTATAGCTCAAGAATTTGACTATAATGTCCCGTGGGGGTGCTTTGGGTGAAGGTCTTGGACGTAGAGCCCTATGTGCCCTTTCTAGGGGAACTGCAGGTGAACTTAGTGACCCTTTTATGGTCCGGAAGAGGTCCTGTAAATATCCTTCCAGGGCATTATTGGTTATTGTTTCGGGGACTCCTCTAATCCACATATTGTTGCGCCTTTCATTTCGGTCAAAACGACATTAATGTCAGCCTTTGAAGAAATAGTATTTAAATCCTCTCTTGTTAGAGGTTCCTGTGGTGGTGTATCCAATGCAGGTCTCTCGACAGAGACTGGTGGGGTAGGATTTGAGGGCTCAGTGTCAGCCCTGTCAGTAGATAATGTCGAAATTTTAAGATAGTTGGTTAGGCTGGTGTTTTTAGTGCCCTTGTCGTTCCTGTTGTTTCTCCTGCTGGACATGTCTCACAATAGTGCAGTCCGTGATTCTTGATCTCCCCAGTTATCCTGTGCAATGATTAACAGCAGCTACTGCACATAAGCGTGTGTATAGTAATGACACATGAAGCAAACTAAAGTGAACTGCTGCACACCGTTAGCTATGATTCAATCACCACAGTATCGTGTTTTATATGATAAGTTGCATCACATATCCCAGTGTTTAAATGTGAGGGACGTAGTGTAGGCTCCTACTAGGTTTCGACTCCACCATATAATTTCCAAGCAGTTGGATTACAAGCGGCCTAGGTTTTAACTGCTGTGCTGCAGCAGTTGTGACGCAGCAAAAAAAAAAACAAGAAAAAAAAACTGTCAAGGTCCTACCCCAGAGATGTCTTGCACTTGTTGAAGGGGTTAATACATGACATGTTCGCTTTCTGAGAGGTATGTATATAGCAAGGCCTTCCTCTGTAGGTTAACATGTGTCGTGAAGCTTAAAGTGGCTTAATGTACAGCGGTGTCTCATGTGCGTGGTGTGCGGCCTGGCCTTATCTTTTTACGCGCTTCTGGTGGGGGCCAAATCACAAATAAATTTTATACCGGGACCCAGCTTGATGCAATCTCACTCACCAGGTAACTCCCGCGTTGATGTGCTTGTCAGGGCCTCTCAGTGTGGCGCGCGGCCTGTAAGCGCTAACTTTTGAAAATGGATGCTCCGTCTCCTGGCTTAGCCTGCGGCCGCTGTGTCTGCAGCACTTTTCAGATGTCGAGAGCCCTTGTCCTAAACAGCCCCGATGCAGAGATGGCAGGTATTTCTAGCAGGGGGCTGCGTTTGATGCGGCATTGATGTATGGTGTTGGTGAGTGGGTCCGGTGCTCCGTAGTGCCACCAGGAATAGTTCCGTGTACACAAGTTATCTCCAGTTCCCCTACATCTCATGTGACACAGCACCCCAAGGCCACCTTTGATACTCCAGTTAGGGATAGATTTTGGGCAATTTATAACCCTATATTGGCATAATTCGGATGTGGGGCTTGAGAGCCAGGAATTAAGTAGCCATCATCCTGCACGGCCAGGCTCCGCCCCCAGCAGCATTAATTCTATGTATTAATAAATATTTTTTTCTATATATATCTGATAGTATTTTTGTACAATATATATCTATACCTATATATATTTTTATGATTATATAGGTATTGATATATACAGATATAGGAATATATATTTATAAATAAATAGAACATTCTGCTATGTGCAGAACATTGGAATGTGAAATATTTACAGTAAATACACAGTATAACACTTGCTTAAACATGAATATTGCATAAATAATGATTTTACATGTTTTTATCTAATTAAAGGGACAGTCAGCACCAAATTTGTTATTGTTTAAAAAGATAGATAACGCCTTTACTATTCATTCCCCAGATTTGCACAACCAACATTGCTATATTTATATACTTTGTAACATTTAAACCTCTACATTTCTGCCTTTTTCTAAGCCACAAAAGACAGACTCTAATCACATGCTTTTTTTATTATCTTTTTCACAAGAGGAGAGTGCTAGTTCATGTGAGCCATATAGATAACATTGTACTCAGGCCCGTGGGTTGTCGCAGACACTGCAATAATTTGATAAAATGCAAGATAATAGATAATAAATAAAAAGTCATGTGATCAGGGGGCTGTCAGAAAAGGCTTAGATGAAAGGTAATCACAGAGGTAAAAAATGTATTAAAATAACCATGTTGGCTATACAAAACTGGGGAATGGGTAATAAAGGGAGTATCTATCTTTTTAAACAATACGATTTTTTTGAGTTGACTGTCCCTTTAACTGCAAAGGGCTCCAATGCACTTCTATATATGTCTATATGTACATATGTATTTATGTGTATATATGTCGGTAAATACATATATAAATACATATGCACACACATATAAACACATACACACATACATATACATCTTTAGACATACAGTATATATGTATGTATCTCTATGTTAAAGTCCTTTTGATTATAACTTTTTTTGTGCACATTTTTTAAAAATAATTTTTATTAGATATTGTTACTATGAGTGTAACCACACCTAGTAATGTATTTTTTATGTGTTTTGTGACACTTTTTTGTTTTGCGAAATAGTTAACCAGATCTCTGAGGACACGCTATCCTAACTTCAATTGCGCTTTATCGATTACGTTTACTTTCAACTTATACGAGTAAAGAACTGGACACTCGTGCATAACTGTTAGCGCTCCACTCGTAATCTAGCCCACAAAGTTTTATTATTGAACGTATGACATTATTGCAATACACAACAATTCTTTATTTGGCTATTTTATGCTGTAAAATATATGTGGAAATTGTGCTTGTTCTACGTTCTCCCAAGAAGGCTTAGGTTAGTACTGTTGTCTACTTTTCTGTGAACTAGTGTTTTCCTTACCCCCTCCCTTACCTTGTCTCTCCAGTCATTTGCTCTCTTAAAGCGGATTATCAGATTAGCATCCGCAGTCATGATAAAGACATTCTTTGCCATGGCAGTGTGGAAACTTTAGTTTAGGAGTTAATATAATTGTGTATGAACACAGTAAATATTTATATCTATTAGATGGAGATTAGAATAATATATGTCCATTTGTTTAAATAAATGTTTAACATATTATTTATAACTAAACTGAATCAGTGTTAAAACACCTTAAGGGAAGATAATAGACCAAGTGAAATCAACAATTCATTAATCCTATATATGTGTATTAGCTTGTGATTGGTCAGCAAGGGTGAATTTGTACTGGGGAAATCAGTGTAAAAAGAAAACATAAGACATACTTATTTACCAAAATAAAACATTGTTCATTGCAAACCTATTCTCATAAGAAGGTACATTATCATGCAGCTTACAATTGTTTTTTTTTTATGTGCCTTTAAGTCTAAAAAAACATATTTGGTAACCTCTTCATACAGGTATTCCAGTATAAACACACATCAAGGCTCTTACCTACCTAGTGGTGTATAAATATTTTGTATTGTGAGTGACAGGTTTTGATCTGTTTTATTTAACCTCAGCGCCATTTCCTGGAATATTCCTTCATCGCTCACAGTAACCTTTAAGTGAGGAATAATAGATAAAAAAAATACATAAAACATCAGCTGGTATAGAGCTTACAGTGTAGTTTTACATTAATTAATGAGGGCAATATAATTTAGTCATCTTGTTAACCAAGTGTATTTCTGGCTGCTATCATTGGTACAATATCAAATTTCCCATATGGTAGTAGGGGGTGAGCGTGTACATCTGCTACTGGCTAAGCACAGACATATCTGGGGTAGGATGGATACAAGAAATGGGACTAGGTAGGGGGTTGTTCAAAGGAAGACATCAATAATACATAGAAATTAACTAATACTATATGGATTTTTTGTTTATATATGGAGGGGTTGGATTGTAGTGTTCCACTATCCCTTAACCTCTTCATGCTGGGGACTAGTGTTTAACATCGGAACAAAGTTCTGATGTAAACCCTTGCTGGAAAAACAAAATCACGCTATTGTCAATGCGATCACATGATTTCCAGGCCGGGATCGGATCATGGGGGACTGCCTCTGATGCTAGGCTTGTCCCCCAGACCGATATTCCATTTACTCAAAGGAGGAGACTGCAGGACTCGATATAAGAATGGACTTTCCATGTCGTCCTAAAGGCGTTAAAACTCATTGCTCTTCGGACGACATGGAACGTCCTAACGGCATGAAGTGGTTAAAGATTGAATCTATCCCTTCTCATGAAAGGCTGGCTGTTCCTTAAATGCCTTGCTTTCTCTTACTTTATAAGTATAGTTTCAAAGTATGATCTAGTTGTAGCTCTTTCATGAATACATTATCTTTTCTAGCCTTTTGGCAACATTGATACAGATGAATAATTATTAGCTGCAATTTCCAAGTACCCCATTGTCAGGTTCTGTGTTAGACAAGTTCTATGTGCAGTGAATCTCAACTGCAGACCTAGTATGTAACTGGTAAGAAGGAATTTTAAGTAAGGCTCCTGCTATCTTGTTACAGGAGAGTGGTTGTGAGATGCTTCAGGCAACAGTTAATAGGAGAGATATGGTTGAGCTAAGGTAACTGCGAAGAGAGAGCGAGGAGCGCCGTATCCAAACAAGCAGGTATCAAACTAGTTGCATATAGTCCAGAGGCTAAACGCCTTAGTTAGCAGATTATAGGTTATTAATTGTCTTACTCAATATGCAGTTAGTAGTCCGGTAGTAGGCTGTGGAAGCAGAGGACTAAACAACGGGTCCGTTATGCTGTGAAGGGAGAAATGCTTGAAGCTGCAGCGGCAGCGTCTGAGAAGGGTGTGTGCGTCCTGCCCAATCAGGAGGCTGGATTTGCTGACAGGCTCTGTGCTCACTGAGCGCACTGGAGGCAGACGGCCAAAAGCAGAGGGAGACGGTAAGCGGCTGAAAGCAAACAAGCCGAAAGTGGAAGCCCAGTAAGTCGGAAGCACAGCTTCTAGTCAGAGGTTTCCAATTGTAGTTGTCTTTGGTAATAGTTCTTGTAGCAGCTGTGAAGTCCGGTAATTAGAATAAGGCAGCTTGATGAATCCCACAAGACAGGGAAAAGTCTTTTGATAACCCCTTTAGTGATGATAGGTGTTATGGGGTCACGGCACTTAACGAGTGCTAGGAATGTAATCCAGAAGATTAATAGTTTTAGCTTTGCCGGGCGTTAGGAGTCTCGGCATCAAGGTAGCTTGGTCAGTAACTCAAACGGATTAATTGGCAGGTGTAAGGGGGAGGAGTAGCCTTATATAAGGTTTGCTTAAAGGTACATACACACTGACAGGAACCTGACAGATCCCCCCGTCAAAGGTGCTGCACCGCAGTACCAGCATCTGGTTTATCCGGATGATCCCTGTGGAATCGGGCGATCAGGCGAGTGGCGTTAACATTAGCAATAGGCTCCCAGGAATCCTCATCCGCAGAATAACCTTTCCATCTGATTAAGTACTGTAACTGACCACGATGTATTCTAGAGTTAAGTATGGAAGAGATCTCATAGATACTTTCATCGACGACCACCGGACGGGTTGGTTGTCCAGATGTTTGTTGTCTGGTAGAGAGATAGGGTTTCAAAAGAGAGACATGGAACGTGGGATGTACGGGAATCTCCGGAGGGAGAGCCAATGTAACAGCATTTTCGTTTATTATTTTAGTTATCTCGTAAGGACCAATGTACAATTGAGAGAACTTCTTTGATGGAGTCTTCAGTTTTAGGTGTTTCGTTGAAAGCTATACCATATCCCCTATACGGTAAGGAGGGGGTTTACGTCTTTTTGAGTCGTAATACTGTTTATGTTTTTGTTGAGCCATCTTGATATTCTCCTTGAGGAATTCAACGATATCCGATAACGTTCTGGAGGTCTCGTCTACTTGTGGAGATGTGGTATTGAGATGTGGATAAAGATGGAATGTCGGATGGTATCCGTAGTTAGCATAAAACGGAGAGCATTTTATGGTAGAGTTTAAAGTAATATTGTACGCAAACTCTGCCATAGGTATGTTGTTTTCCCAATCATCCTGTTGGTGGGAGCAGTAACAACGTATATACTGTTCTATCCATTGATTAATTCTCTCCGTTTGTCCGTTTGTTTGTGGATGGAAAGCTGTGCTATAACGGTGGTCAATTTTTAAAACGGAGCATAGGTGTTTCCAACACCTGGAAGTGAATTGTGAGCCCCTGTCAGAAACTATAACAGAAGGCAAGCCATGGAGACGTACAACATGTTTTAGGAAGAGGGCTGCGGTTTCCGTAGCTGTGGGTAGCTTGTGATGAGGGATAAAGTGGGCCATCTTGGTAAGGAAATCCACCACTACCATGATGGTGTTTGAGTGGTTAGACACTGGTAGTTCCACAATGAAATCCATGCCCACTGTGTGCCAAGGCCTCTCGGGTATCGGAAGTGGCTGGAGTTTACCGAAAGGTTTGGACCTTTCAGACTTGGAGACCGCACAAACCTGACAAGATTTGATATAAGTATCGACGGTTCGGTGTAGATTTGGCCACCAGAAGTTTCTTGTGATTAGTTCGCTAGTTTTGCGGATGCCTGAGTGGCCTGCGAGCGGAGAGTCGTGGTGTTCTTGGAGTATCTCCTGCCTTAATGTAGGTGGTACATATATTTTGCCATGCACATGGTTGATACCTCTGGAATCAAGGTGCTGTGGGTCTTTGGAGAGAGTGGTGTCAGCTTGTTGATGAGAACGCAGTGTGGACGAAGCAAGTCTTGAAAAACCCAAGAATTGTTGGTGATTTAGGATACTTGAGGGCTGTGTAGAAAAACTTGGACGCTGTAAATGTCTGGAAAGCGAATCTGCCTTCCCATTTTTGCTTCCAGGTCGGTAAGTGATCAGGAAATTGAATCTGGTAAAGAACAGACTCCAACGAGCTTGTTGGGCGGAGAGCGTTTTACAGGTCTGAAGGTATTCCAAATTCCTATGGTCGGTGTAGATGAGAATCGGGAGGATGGTTCCTTCTAAGAGGTGCCTCCAATGTTCCAGGGCTGACTTAATGACCAGAAGTTCCTTCTCGCCGATAGCATAATTTTGTTCAGCAGGGGTCATCAGCCTGGAGTAGAAAGCTACAGGATGTATAGGTTCTGTAGGAGATGTGCGCTGTGATAGAATTGCCCCCAGGGCATACTCAGAGGCGTCAACCTCCAGAATAAACTGGAGTCTTGTGTCCGGGAAACGGAGGATGGGAGCAGTGGTGAAACTACGTTTGAGGGAACAAAAGGCTTTCTCGGATTCTGGATTCCAGAGGAAGTGATTTAAGGAGCCAGTAAGAGTACTGAGGGGTTTTGCAATCTTGGAAAATCCTTTGATGAACTTTCGGTAAAAATTAGCGAATCCGAGGAACGGTTGAACATCTTTTTTACAACAAGGTGTAGGCCAGTTGAGGATGGCTTCAATTTTGTCGTTTTCCATTGAACCGAGTGTCTAAAGCCTCTTGTTTACATTATCTTATTCTATCTTACTTCTAGGCATTAGGCCAGGGTACATTGGCAAGGCCGAATAGCTAAAGAAACTCATAACATGCATATAATTCTCACTGCATAATACCCCAGTATAATAAAGTCTATTCATTACAAAATGGCTGCGAGGAACAAGATGGCTGCGAAGAACAAGATGGCTGCCATCAGGTTCATATTACCCCTAACATCCATCTTAACACCAGAGGAGGAAATGTTGTATCCAAGGAAAGTTATTTCATTAGAATGGAATGAACACTTCTCTAACTTGGCATATAAGTGGTGGGTCCTGAGTCTGCCCAAAACCCACCGAACATGTTTTTTATGTTCTTCTATGGAATTGGAATAGATGAGGATGTCGTCTAGATAGATAACGACGCATACGTCCAATAAATCCCTGAAAATATCATTGATAAAGTATTGGAACGTAGCAAGGGCGTTGCAAAGCCCGAACGGCATCACCAAATACTCATAAAGTCCGTATCTTGTGCGGAAAGCGGTGAGCCACTCATCCCCCTCTCTGATCCTGATCAGGTTGTACGCCCCCCTAAGGTCTAGTTTGGTGTAGACAGTTGCCTTACTGAGGCGTTCCACCAGCTCGGAGATCAAGGGAAGGGGGTACCTGTTCTTCTTGGTCCTCCTATTCAACTCACGGTAGTCAATAATAGGGCGTAAAGAATTGTCTTTATTCTTCACGAAGAACATCCCGGCTCCTGCCAGAGAAGTGGAGGGACGAATGAACCCCTTCTTCAGATTTTCATCCAAGTAACCCTTTAAGTGATCCAGTTCAGGCTGCAAGAGCGGATATATGTGTCCATAGGGATTGTTTGAGCCAGGTAGCAGTTCAATAGGACAGTCATATATCCGGTGTGGTGGCAGGGACTCTGCCTGCTTTTTGTCAAAGACATCCTGAAAATCCTGGTATTCAGGTGGTATTGCTGGGTTAGATATATGCAGTATGTTCTGTTGGGGGTAGCAGGTATCACTGCAGTATGTAGAATCCAAGTCCACTTGTAAAGACTGCCAACAGATTGAGGGCTGATGTTGTTGTAACCATGACAGTCCCAACACTATAGGGAATAAAGGGGAGGGAATGACATCAAAGCATAAAAACTCAGTGTGCCCCTTACCTATTGTGACCTTAAGAGGAACGGTGTGGTGTGTGATAGGACCAGAGCTCACCATGGTACCATCAATAACACGTATAGAGACAGGTACTGCTTTCACACACAATGGAATTTTATTTTTATTTACAAGAGATAGGTCAATGAAATTTGCATATGCTCCAGAATCAATGATTGCTTCCGCTTGAAGGGCCTGGAGGTCCCACTGCAAGGATAAGGGGAGAGTACAGTAAGCAACATCAAACACTTTGTTGGTTAAACAATTTCTAGTGACTGTTAACTTACTTCTTTTCTGACGTTGAAGCAAGGGACAATTTTTTACTGGATGAGTGGGAGATGCACAATACATACAGAGATCTTTCTGCTGTCGGCGGTGTCTCTCTTCAAGTGTGAGTGGGCCTTTAGTAAAGCCGATCTCCATGGGAACGGTTGTTTCTTTTATTCCATGGGAAGTGGAAGAGAATCTTTGTGGTCCATCTGACTGTTGGCGTTCAGTGCGTCTCTCTCTGATCCTGCGATCAATCTGTATGGAGAGGTTCATGAGACCTTCCAAGGTATTGGGCAATTCGGTTCGGGCTAACTCATCCTTCAGCATATCAGATAGTCCCAAGCGATACTGGTTGCGTAAAGCAACCTCACTCCATTCAGAGTCTTTGATGTACAGTTTAAATTCTGAGAGGTATTCCTCCACTGGACGTCTGCCTTGTCTGAGAGAACGCATCTTAGCTTCCGCTGTGAGCTGTTTTTGAGTATCTTCGTAGAGCAAGCTCATTTGTGCGAAGAAATCAGTCAGGGAAGTAAGGGTCGTATCATTATTTTCAAATAGATTGTCAGCCCAAATCCTAGCTTCCCCAGACAGGAAAGATATTACTGTCATAACTTTTAGTCTCTCTGTTTGGTATGTCCTTGGGCGCATCTGGAAAAGGAGATAACAGGCGTTCCTGAATTGCCTGAAATTCTTCCTGTCACCAGAGATTCTTTCAGGTAGGCAGACCTGAGGTTCAGGTGTATTATCCCTTAAAGCTGTCCTCAAGTTGTCATTTTGTAATTGGAGCTCTCTGAATGCCTGTGATAATTGATCCACACGTTGTGTGAGATTATATACCATGTTGGGGAGGTCTGCTGGATCCATATTTTTTAGGCCAATTAATATGTCAGGTTCTGTGTTAGACAAGTTCTATGTGCAGTGAATCTCAACTGCAGACCTAGTATGTAACTGGTAAGAAGGAATTTTAAGTAAGGCTCCAGCTATCTTGTTACAGGAGAGTGGTTGTGAGATGCTTCAGGCAACAGTTAATAGGAGAGATATGGTTGAGCTAAGGTAACTGCGAAGAGAGAGCGAGGAGCGCCGTATCCAAACAAGCAGGTATCAAACTAGTTGCATATAGTCCAGAGGCTAAACGCCTTAGTTAGCAGATTATAGGTTAGTAATTGTCTTACTCAATATGCAGTTAGTAGTCCGCTAGTAGGCTGTGGAAGCAGAGGACTAAACAACGGGTCCGTTATGCTGTGAAGGGAGAAATGCTTGAAGCTGCAGCGGCAGCGTCTGAGAAGGGTGTGTGCGTCCTGCCCAATCAGGAGGCTGGATTTGCTGACAGGCTCTGTGCTCACTGAGCGCACTGGAGGCAGACGGCCAAAAGCAGAGGGAGACGGTAAGCGGCTGAAAGCAAACAAGCCGAAAGTGGAAGCCCAGTAAGTCGGAAGCACAGCTTCTAGTCAGAGGTTTCCAATTGTAGTTGTCTTTGGTAATAGTTCTTGTAGCAGCTGTGAAGTCCGGTAATTAGAATGAGGCAGCTTGATGAATCCCACAAGACAGGGAAAAGTCTTTTGATAACCCCTTTAGTGATGATAGGTGTTATGGGGTCACGGCACTTAACGAGTGCTAGGAATGTAATCCAGAAGATTAATAGTTTTAGCTTTGCCGGGCGTTAGGAGTCTCTGCATCAAGGTAGCTTGGTCAGTAACTCAAACGGATTAATTGGCAGGTGTAAGGGGGAGGAGTAGCCTTATATAAGGTTTGCTTAAAGGTACATACACACTGACAAGAACCTGACACCCATGAATAGCAGATTTGAAGAAATTGCTTGAAAGAACATGGGAGCTGTTATTTACAGGAACAATGTACTTAGGCAAGCAGCTGATAAGAGCTCATTGAATTAAAATCAGTTGCAAGAACACCCTTTCAAATGGGCTGCTCTCTTTCCCGCAACCATTGAAGGATTCATTTCTGCTGCTGCCAACTGTTTGCATATATTTTCTATAGCCAACAATGCTATTCACATTTTCAGCATAGGTAGTGGTTTCAACAGACAAAAGGTAAATGAGCTATATGTAAACTATTATTTACACTCCAGCTGGTAAAATTGGTCATTGGGAAAAGGGTAGAACATTTAATAGTATAGCGTCCCTTTAAACCGAGCAGTAAATTTAGCCACAATTCTCAGAGCTAAATTACATTAATGTGGGCAAAATAAATAATGCAATTATATCTTACTAAGCATAACTAAACTTTTGTGGCGCTATGCAAATAAATAATAATAATAATAATTATTTATATTACAATCTAAATGTTTACTGTCCCTTTAACTTAGGTTCAAAACTTAGGTTCAAAACTTTCAAAACTGTGTTTAAAAGTTTTACAATTTTTCAGCAACTCAATGGTAATACCTTTCCCTGCCATTCTAATACGTTCTTTGTCATTTGCTTCAGTGCTTGTCTAATAAAATGCTGAAACTGTAGAAAAGAACCAGAGGCAATTTGCTGTACACAAGGTTTCATTTAAGCTTTAGCTACACTTCATTGAATATTGAACAGAGATTTATGAACTGGCTTTTATTATTACATTATATTTGCAATTGCTTGATAATGGTGTGCCAGCTTGTAGAAAATGAATTGACCAAAACAAACTCTTTGTAATTAGAAAATGTATCATTACTGTAACATGTTTAATATAGATTATTTCAGAGATTGTAACTTGGGTAACTGATATTGTTTAAAAATATAGCTGTTTTACCTAATGGATTTACACAACTACCAATTAGTTAAATCACTTCTGGAATAAAGAAAATATTAACTAGAAATGATAGATTTGTTGAATCACAAGTTATTAACCTTGAAAAAATACTTATCTGCCTTTGGTGTTAAATACTTGCATTTTCCATTTTTTTTTAAACATATGGCCAGTACAACAACCTTTACATCACTCATATAAAACCTTTACATCTTATACAAAAAACTAATAAACGATAATAATAATAACAATAATAATACATAGTAATGTAGTAGATCCAACAAAAAACATAATTTATGTAAGAACTTACGTGATAAATTCATTTCTTTCATATTGGCAAGAGTCCATGAGCTGGTGACGTATGGGATATACAATCCTACCAGGAGGGGCAAAGTTTCCCAAACCTCAAAATGCCTATAAATACACCCCTCACCACAGCCACAATTCAGTTTAACGAATAGCCAAGTAGTGGGGTGATAAAGAAAGGAGTAAAAAGCATTAACAAAGGAATTTGGAAATAATTGTGCTTTATACAAAAAAATCATAACCACCATAAAAAAGGGGGTGGGCCTCATGGACTCTTGCCAATATGAAAGAAATGAATTTATCAGGTAAATTCTTACATAAATTATGTTTTCTTTCATGTAATTGGCAAGATTTCATGAGCTAGTGACGTATGGGATAGCAATACCCAAGATGTGGAACTCCACGCAAGAGTCACTAGAGAGGGAGGGATAAAATAAAAACAGCCATTTTCCGCTGAAAAAAATTAATCCACAACCCAAAATATAAATTTGTTCTCATAAATGAAAAAAAAAACTTAAACATAAACAGAAGAATCAAACTGAAACAGCTGCCTGAAGAACTTTTCTACCAAAAACTGCTTCTGAAGAAGCAAATACATCAAAACGGTAGAATTTAGTAAATGTATGCAAAGAAGACCAAGTTGCTGCTTTGCAAATCTGATCAACTGAAGCTTCATTCTTAAAAGCCCATGAAGTGGAGACTGATCTAGTAGAATGATCTGTAATTCTCTGACGCGGGGCTTGATCTGACTCCAAATAAGCTTGATGAATCAAAAGCTTTAACCACGAAGCCAAGGAAACAGCAGAAGCCTTCTGACCTTTCCTAGAACCAGAAAAGATAACAAATAGACTAGAAGTCTTCCTGAAATCTTTAGTAGCTTCAACATAATATTTCAAAGCTCTTACCACATCCAAAGAATGTAAGGATCTCTCCAAAGAATTCTTGGGATTAGGACACAAGGAAGGAACAACAATTTCTCTATTAATGTTGTTAGAATTCACAACCTTAGGTAAGAATATTAATGAAGTCCGCAAAACCGCCTTATCCTGATGAAAAATCAGAAAAGTAGATTCACAAGAAAGAGCAGATAATTCAGAAACTTTTCTAGCAGAAGAGATGGCCAAAAGGAACAACACTTTCCAAGAAAGTAGTTTAATGTCCAAAGAATGCATAGGCTCAAAAGGAGGAGCCTGTAAAGCCTTCAAAACCAAATTAAGACTCGAAGGAGGAGAGATTGACTTAATGACAGGCTTGATACGAACCAAAGCCTGTACAAAACAGTGAATATCAGGAAGTTTAGCAATCTTTCTGTGAAATAAAACAGAAAGAGCAGAGATTTGTCCCTTCAAGGAACTTACAGACAAACCCTTATCCAAACCATCCTGAAGAAACTGTAAAATTCTAGGAATTCTGAAAGAATGCCAAGATAATTTATGAGAAGAACACCATAAAATATAAATCTTCCAAACTCAATAATAAATCTTTCTAAAAACAGATTTACGAGCCTGTAACATAGTATTAATCACTGAGTCAGAGAAACCTCTATGACTAAGCACTAGGCATTCAATTTCCATACCTTTAAATGTAATGATTTGAGATCCTGATGGAAAAACGGACCTTGAGACAGAAGGTCCAGCCTTAATGGAAGTGGCCAAGGTTGGCAACTGGACATCCGAACAAGATCCGCATACCAAAACCTGTGAGGCCATGCTGGAGCCACCAGCAACACAAACGATTGCTCCATGATGATTTTGGAGATCACTCTTGGAAGTAGAACTAGAGGCGGGAAAATATAAACAGATTGATAACACCAAGGAAGTGTCAACACATCCACTGCTTCCGCATGAGGATCCCTGGACCTGGACAGGCACCTGGGTAGTTTCTTGTTTAGCTGGGAAACCATCAGATCTATTTCTGGAAGACCCCACATCTGAACAATCTGAGAAAATACATCTGGATGGAGCGACCACTCCCCTGGATGTAAAGTCTGAGATAATCCGCTTCCCACTTGTCTATACCTGGGATATAAACTGCAGAAATTAGACAGGAGCTGGATTCCACCCAAGCAAGTATCCGAGATAGTTCTTTTATAGCTTGGGGACTGTGAGTCCCACCCTGATGATTGACATATGCCACAGTTGTGATATTGTCTGTCTGAAAACAAATAAATGGTTCTCTCTTCAACAGAGGCCAAATCTGAAGAGCCCAAAATATTGATTGGTAATCTCACCTCTTGAGATTTCCAAACTCATTGTGCTGTCAGAGATCCCCAAACAGCTCCCCAACCTGAAAGACTCACATCTGTTGTGATCACAGTCCAGGTTGGACGAACAAAAGAGGCCCCTTGAAGTTGATGATGGTGATCTAACCATCAAGTCAGAGATAGTCAAACATTGGGATTTAAGGATATTAATTGTGATATCCTTGTATAATCCCTGCACCATTGGTTCAGCCTACAAAGCTGAAGAGGTCTCATGTGAAAACGAGCAAAGGGGATCGCGTCCGATGCTGCAGTCATGAGACCTAAAACTTTCATGCACATAGCTACTGATGGGAATGACTGAGACTGAAGGTTCCGACAGGCTGCAACCAATTTTAAATGTCTCTTGTCTGTTAGAGACAGAGTCATGGACATTGAATCTATCTGGAAACCTAAAAAGGTGACCCTTATCTGAGGAATCAAAGAACTTTTTGGTAAATTGATCCTCCAACCATGTTTTCAAAGAAACAACACTAGTTGATTTGTGTGAGATTCTGCAGAACGTAAAGACTGAGCTAGTACCAAGATATCGTCCAAATAAGGAAACACCTCAATACCCCACTCTCTGATTACAGAGAGTAGGGCACAGAGAACCTTTGAAAAGGTTCTTGGAGCTGTCGTAGGCCAAAAGGAAGAGTGACAAATTGGTAATGCTTGTCTAGAAAAGAGAATCTCAGAAACTGATAATGATCTGGATGAATCGGAATATGAAGATATGCCTCCTGCAAGTCGATTGTGGACATATAATGTCCTTGCTGAACAAAAGGCAGAATATTCCTTATAGTCACCATTTTGAAAGTTGGTACTCTTACATAACGATTCAAAATTTTCAGATCCAGAACTGGTCTGAATGAATTTCCTTTCTTTGGGACAATGAATAGATTTGAATAAAACCTGAAACGGAACTGGCATGATTACCCCTGAAAACTCCAGGTCTGAAACACACTTCAGCAAAGTCTGAACCTTTACTGGATTTGCTGGGATGCGTGAGAGAAAATATCTTCTCACAGGAGGTCTTACACTGAATCCTATTCGGTACCCCTGAGAGACAATACTCTGAATCCATTGATTTTGGACAGAATTTATCCAAACATCCTTGAAAAATCTTATGGCGAGATTACGAGTTTTGCGGTAACAGGGGTGCGTTGCTAACGAGACTTTTTTTTCACTGCTCCCTTAAGACAACGCTGGTATTAAGGTTTTTTTTAAACCTGGCGTTAGCCGCAAAAAGGTGAGCGTAGAGCAAAATTTAGCTCTACATCTCACCTCAATACCAGCGCTGCTTACGGTAGCGGTAAGCTGGAAAAACGTGCTTGTGCACGATTTCCCCATAGGAAACAATGGGGCTGAGCCGGCTGAAAAAAAGTCTAACACCTGCAAAAAAGCAGCGTTCAGCTCCTAACGCAGCCCCATTGATTCCTATGGGGAAATACATTTTATGTCTGAACCTAAGACCCTAACATGAACCCTGAGTCTAAATACCCCTAATCTTACACTTATTAACCCCTAATCTGCCGTCCCCGTCATCGCCAATACCTACATTATATTATTAACCCCTAATCTGCCGCTCCGGACACTGCCGCCACCTACATTATACTTATGAACCCCTAATCTACTGCCCCCAACGTCGCCGAACCCTACATTTTATATATTAACCCCTAATCTGCCCCCCAACATTGCTGCAACTATATTAAATGTATTAACCTCTAATTTGCCGCCACCAACGTCGCCGCCACTATAATAAAGTTATTAACCCCTAAACCTAAGTCTAACCCTAACACCCCTAATTCTACTAACACTAACACCCCCCCTAATTTAAATATAATATAATATAATTGCTACAATGAAATAAATTATTCCTATTTAAAACTAAATACTTATCTATAAAATAAACCCTAAGATAGCTACAATATAACTAATAGTTACATTGTATCTAGCTTATGGTTTATTTTTATTTTACAGCTAAGTTTGTATTTATTTTAACTAGGTACAATAGTTATTAAATAGTTATTAACTATTTAATAACTTCCTAATTCAAATAAATACAAATATACCTGTAAAATAAATCCTAACTTAAGTTACAATTACACCTAACACTACACTATCATTAAATTAATTTACTAAACTACCTACAATTAACTACAATTAAATTAAATAAACTAAAGTACAACCCCCCCCACTAAATTACAGAAAATAAAAAAAGAATTAATTTTTTTTAAACTAATTACCCCTAATCTAATTCCCCTAATAAAATAAAAAAGCCCCCCAAAATAATAAAATTCCCTACCCTATACTAAATTACAAATAGCCATTAAAAGGGCCTTTTGTGGGGCATTGCCCCAAAGTAATCAGCTCTTTTACCTGTAAAAAAAAATACAATACCCCCCCAACATTAAAACCCACCACCCACACACCCAACCCTACTCTAAAACCCACCCAATCCCCCCTTAAAAAAAACTAACACTACCCCCAGCCGGGCACAAGTGGACCTCCAGAGGAGAAAAAGTCTTCATCCGATCCGGCCAGAAGAGGACCTCCAGACCGGCAGAAGTCTTCATCCAGGCGGCATTTTCTATCTTCTTCCATCCGGAGCGGAGCGGGTCCATCTTGAAGACATCTGACACGGAGCATCCTCTTCCATCCGACGGCGACTGAAGAATGAAGGTTCCTTAAAGTGACGTCATCCAAGATGGCGTCCCTTCAATTCCGATTGGCTGATAGGATTCTATAAGCCAATCGGAATTAAGGTAGGAAAAATCCTATTGGCTGATACAATCAGCGAATAGGATTGATCTCAAATTCTATTGGCTGTTCAAATCAGCCAGTAGAATGCGAGCTCAATCCTATTGGCTGATTGGATCAGCCAATAGGATTTAACTTCAATCCTATTGGCTGATTGCTTCAGCCAATAGGATTTTTCCTACCTTAATTCTGATTGGCTGATAGGATTCTATCAGCCAATCGGAATTGAAGGGACGCCATCTTGGATGACGTCACTTTAAGGAACCTTCATTCTTCAGTCGCCGTTGGATGGAAGAGGATGCTCCGCGTCGGATGTCTTCAAGATGGACCCGCTCCGCTCCGGATGGAAGAAGATAGAAGGTGCCGCCTGGATGAAGACTTCTGCCGATCTGGAGGTCCTCTTCTGCCCAGATCGGATGAAGACTTCTGCCCCTCTGGACGTCCTTTTGTGCCCGGCTGGCTGAAGACGGGTCAAGGTAGGGTGATCTTCAAGGGGGTAGTGTTAGGTTTTTTTAAGGGGGGATTGGGTGGGTTTTAGAGTAGGGTTGGGTGTGTGGGTGGTGGGTTTTAATGTTGGGGGGGTATTGTATTTTTTTTTACAGGTAAAAGAGCTGATTACTTTGGAGCAATGCCCCGCAAAAGGTCCTTTTAAGGGCTATTTGTAATTTAGTATAAGGTAGGGAATTTTATTATTTTGGGGGGCTTTTTTATTTTATTAGGGGGATTAGATTAGGTGTAATTAGTGTAATTTAGCGGGTTTTTTTGTACTTTAGTTTATTTAATTTAATTGTAGTTAATTGTAGGTAATTTATTTAATTAATTTAATGATAGTGTAGTGTTAGGTGTAATTGTAATTTAGGTTAGGATTTATTTTACAGGTCAATTTGTATTTATTTTAACTAGGAAGTTATTAAATAGTTAATAACTATTTAGTAACTATTCTACCTAGTTAAAATAAATACAAACTTAGCTGTAAAATAAAAAAAATCCTAAACTAGCTACAATGTAACTATTAGTTATAGTGTAGCTAGCTTAGGGTTTATTTTATCGGTAAGTATTTAGTTTTAAATAGGATTAATGTATTTAATTGTAGTCAATTTATATAGATGTATTTAAATTATATTTAAGTTAGTGGGGTTAGACTTAGGGTTAGACTTAGGTTTAGGGGTTAATAAAGTTAATATAGTAGCGGTGACGTTGATGTTAGGGACGGGAGATTAGAGGTTATTAGAATTTAACTAGTGCTTGCGAGGCGGGAGTGCGGCGGTTTAGGGGTTAATACATTTATTAAAGTGGCAGCGATGTCCGGTCGGCAGATTAGGGGTTAAACATTTTATTTAAGTGTTTCTGATGTGGAGGGGGGCCTCAGTTTAGGGGTTAATAGGTAGTTTATGGGTGTTAGTGTACTTTTTATCACTTTAGTTAAGAGCTTTATGTTCTGGCGTTAGCCCATAAAACTCCATACTACTGACTTTTAACTGCGGTAGGAGTCTTGACAGGAGAGGGTCTACCGCTCACTTTTTCAGGCGATCGTAATACCTGCGGTAGGCAAATCCCATTAAAAAGATAGGATACGCAATTGATGTAAAGTGATTTGCGATATGCTAAAATCGCAGGACAAAAGTGAGTAGTAGACCCTTTCCTGCCTGACTCGTAATACCAGCGGGCGTTAAAAAGCAGCGTTGGGACCCCTCAACGCTGCTTTTTAAGGCTAATGCAAGCCTCGTAATCTAGCTGTTAATTTGCCCCCTACCAGCTGAGCTGGAATGAGGGCCGCACCTTCATGCAGACTTGGGGGCTGACTTTGGTTTCTTAAATGGCTTGGATTTATTCCAATTTGAGGAAGGCTTCCAATTGGAAACAGATTCCTTGGGGGAAGGATTAGGTTTCTGTTCCTTATTTTGTCGAAAAGGAATGAAAATGGTTAGAAGTTTTAGATTTACCCTTTGGTCTTTTATCCTGAGGCAAAAAAACTCTCTTCCCCCCAGTGACAGGTTGAAATAATCAAATCCAACTGAGAACCAAATAACTTATTACCTTGGAAAGAAGGAGATAGCAATCTGGACTTAGAAGTCATGTCAGCATTCCAAGATTTAAGCCACAAAGCTCTTCTAGCTAAAATAGCTAAAGACATAAATTTAACATCAATCTTGATGATATCAAAAATGGCATCACAAATAAAATGATTAGCATGTTGAAGAAAGTTAACAATGCTAGACAAATCAGAATCCAATTCTTGTTGCGCTAAATTTTCCAACCAAAAAGTTGATGCAGCTGCAACATCAGCCAAAGAAATTGCAGGCCTGAGAAGATGACACGAATATAAATAGGCTTTCCTTAGATAAGATTCAAGTTTTCTATCTAAAGGATCTTTAAAAGAAGTACTATCTTCCATAGGAATAGTAGTACGTTTAGCAAGAGTAGAGATAGCCCCATCAACTTTGGGGATCTTTTCCCAAAACTTCAATGTAACTGCTGGCAAAGGATACAACTTTTTCCTTGAAGAAGGAATAAAAGAAGTACCAGGCCTATTCCATTCCTTAGAAATCATATCAGAAATAGCATCAGGAACTGGAAAAACCTTGGAGTAACCACAGGAGGTTTATAAACAGAATTTAAATGTTTACTAGTTTTAATATCAAGAGGACTAGTTTCTTCAATATCCAATGTAATCAACACTTCTTTTAACAAAGAATGAATATACTCAATTTAAAATAAATAAGTAGATTTGTCAGTGTCAATGTCTGAGGAAGGATCTTCTGAATCAGATAGATTCTCATCAGAGGAGGATAATTCAGTATGTTGTCGGTCATTTGAAATTTCATCAACTTTATGAGAAGTTTTAAAAGACCTTTTATGTTTATTAGAAGGCGGGATGGCAGACAAAGCCTTCTGAATAGAATCAGCAATAAATTCTTTTAAATTCACAGGTATATCTTGTACATTAGATGTTGAAGGAACAGCAATAGGCAATGTACTATTACTGATGGACACATTATCTGCATGTAAAAGTTTATCATGACAACTATTACAAACCACAGCTGGAGATATAATATCCACAAGTTTACAATAAATGCACTTAGCTTTGGTAGAACTGTTATCAGGCAGCAGGGTTCCAACAGAGATTTCTGAGAAAGGATCAGATTGAGACATCTTGCAAAATATAAGAGAAAAAACAACATATAAAGCAAAATTATCAATTTCCTTATATGGCAGTTTCAGGAATGGGAAAAAAAATGCAAACAGCATAGCCCTATGACATAGAAAAAAGGCAAGAGGCATATAGGAATGGGGTTTTAAATAATGAAATTATTTGGCGCCAAGTATGACGCACAACGTAACTGAAAATATTTTGGGGCTAACAACATCCGTAAATGACACACTTGCGTCATTAATGATGCAACCTTGTGCAAGGAACTCGGCGTCAACTAAGACACCGAAAATGACGAATTTGCGTCATCGGACGTACTTTTGCGCCAAAAAATTATTGCGCCAAGAATGACGCAATAAACTTTGGTATTTTGCGCCCTCGCGGGCCTAATTTTACCTGCAAAATTGAAAGAAAAAAACAGTCAATTTGAAAAAAGACTAAACCCCAGGTAAGAAAAATATTACCTAAATATCGCCTAGATTACGAGTTTTGTCGGTAAAAACTTGCGGGGCTAACACTCCTTTTTTCCAGCGCTCCCTTTAAACAACGCTGGTATTACGAGTTTTCTGAATGGCTGCGTTAGCCTCAGAAAAGTGAGCGTTGAGCAAAATTTAGCTCCACTTCTCACCTCAATACCAGCGTTGCTTAAGGTAGCGGTAAGCTGGCTAAAACGTGCTTGTGCACGATCTCCCCATAGGATACAATGGGGCTGAGCTGGCTGAAAAAAAACCTAACACCTGCAAAAAAGCAGCGTTCAGCTCCTAACACAGCCCCATTGTTTCCTATGGGGAAATACTTTCTAAGTCTACACCTAACACCCTAACATGAACCCCGAGTCTAAACACCCTTAACCTTACACTTATTAACCCCTAATCTGCCGCCCCCGCTATCACTGACAGCTACATTATATTATTAACCCCTAATCTGCCACTCCGGATACCGCCGCCACCTACATTATCCCTATGAACCCCTAATCTGCTGCCCCCAACATCGCCGACACCTATATTTATTAACCCCTAATCTGCCCCCCCAATGTCCCTGCAACCTACCTACACTTATTAACCCCTAATCTGCCAACCGGACATCGCCGCCACTATAATAAATGTATTAACCCCTAATCCGCCGCAATCCCACCTCGCAAACATTATAATAAATTTTATTAACCCCTTGTAATATTTTTTTATTTTTTGTAATTTAGTGTTTGTTTTTTTTGTAATATAGTTTAGTTTATTTAATTGTATTTTAGTTTAGATAATTGTAGGTAATTTATTTAATTAATTTATTGATAGTGTAGTGTAAGGTGTATTTGTAACTTAGGTTAGGATTTATTTTACAGGTAATTTCGTAATTATTTTAACTAGGTAGTTATTAAATAGTTATTAACTATTTAATAGCTATTGTACCTAGTTAAAATAAATAGAAAGTTGCCTGTAAAATAAATATAAATCCTAAAATAGCTACAATGTAATTATTAGTTATATTGTAGCTATCTTATGGTTTATTTTATAGGTAAGTATTTAGTTTTAAATAGGATTAATTTATTTAATTATAGTAAATTTATTTAGATTTCTTTAAATTATATTTAATTTAGGGGGGTGTTAGGGTTAGGGTTAGACTTAGGTTTAGGGGTTAATAACTTTATTATAGTAGCGGCTACGTTGGGGGCGGGAGATTAGGGGTTAATAATTGTAGGTAGGTGGCGGCGACGTTGGGGGGGGCAGATTAGGGGTTAATAAAATTTATTATAGTGTTTGCGAGGCGGGATTGCGGCGGTTTAGGGGTTAATACATTTATTATAGTGGCGGCGATGTCCGGTCGGCAGATTAGGGTTGAATAAGTGTAGGTAGGTTGCGGCGACATTGGGGGGGGGGGGCAGATTAGGGGTTAATAAATATAATATAGGTGTCGGCGATGTTAGGGACAGCAGATTTGGGGTTCATAGGTATTATGTAGGTGGTGGCGATGTCCGGTCAGCAGATTAGGGGTTAAATAATTTTATTATAGTGTTTGCGATGTGGGGGGACCTCGGTTTAGGGGTTCATAGGTAGTTTATGGGTGTTAGTGTACTGTATAGCACTGTAGTTAAGAGCTTTATGTTCTGGCGTTAGCCCATAAACTCTTAACTACTGACTTTTAAATGCGGTAGGAGTCTTGGAGGTAGAGGCTGTACCGCTCACTTCTTCCAAGACTCGTAATACCAGTGTTAGGCAAATCCCATTAAAAAGATAGGATACGCAATTGACGTAAGGGGATTTGCGGTAGCCAAAAGTCGCGGAAGAAAAGTGAGCGGTACACCTGTACCTGCCATACTCGTAATACCAGCGGGCGTTAAAAAAGCAGCGTTAGGACCCCTTAACACTGCTTTTTAAGGCTAACGTAGAACTCGTAATCTAGGCGTATGTTTTTCCCCAAATATGAAACTGACAGTCTGCAAAAGGAAATACATAAACCTGACTCATGGCAAATATAAGTACAATACATATATTTAGAACTTTAAATTAATGCATAAAGTGCCAAACCATAGCTGAGGGTGTCTTAAGTAATAAAAAACATACTTACCGAAAGACACCCATCCACATATAGCAGATAGCCAAACCAGTACTGAAACGGTTATCAGTAGAGGTAATGGAATATGAGAGTATATCGTCGATCTGAAAAGGGAGGTAGGAGATGAATCTCTGCGACCGATAACAGAGAACCTATGAAATAGATCTCCTGTGAGGAAATCCATTGCATTCAATAGGTGATACTCCCTTCACATCCCTCTGACATTCACTGTACTCTGAGAGGAACCGGGCTTCAAAATGCTGAGAAGCGCATATCAACGTAGAAATCTTAGAACAAACTTACTTCACCACCTCCATAGGAGGCAAAGTTTGTAAAACTGAATTGTGGGTGTGGTGAGGGGTGTATTTATAGGCATTTTGAGGTTTGGGAAACTTTGCCCCTCCTGGTAGGATTGTATATCCCATACGTCACTAGCTCATGGACTCTTGCCAATTACATGAAAGAAAAGGCCACAGACATCAGTCTTTATATATCATCTTTAAAGGGACACTGAACCCAATTATTTTCTTTTGTGATTCAGATAGAGCATGCAATTTTAAGCAACTTTCTAATTTACTCCTATTATCATTTTTTTCTTCATTCACTTGCTATCTTTATTTGAAAAAGAAGGCATCTAAGCTTCTTTTTTGTTTTAGTACTCTGGACAGCACTTTTTTATTGGTGGATGAATTTATCCACCAATCAGCAAGAATAACCCAGGTTATTCACCAAAAATGGGCCGGCATCTAAACTTACATTCTTGCATTTCAAATAAAGATACCAAGAGAAGGAAGACAATTTAAAAATAGGAGTAAATTAGAAAGTAGCTTGAAATTGGACGCTCTATCTGAATCACAAAAGAAAAAATTTGGGTTCAGTGTCCCTTTAATCTGTATTTTTATAATAAATAAAAAAATAAAATAAAGAGTCTACCATTTTAAATGAAGCAATAATATTTCAGCCCTTTTTAAAGTTCCACAGTTTGATTGTTGTTACAGTGAAAAAGAAAAAAAAATTGCTGTTAAATATTAAAGGGATAGTAAATTCAATGTGCTTAGTTCTCTTAATATCTTTTGTTGAAGAGCAAATCTAGGTAAGCCCATAAGGCTTAGGAGCATGCACATGTCTTTAAAACTTTATGGCAGCAGTGTCTATTTAAATCTTCACTCTTAAAAAGTGTCACTTCTTAGAATAAAAAATATTTTCTTGCATTAAATAGTTCTGCCATCTTTATAAGGTCTATGAACATGTAAAAAATATTTTTGCTTCAAAAAGGTCTTGTAAAAGCTGTTTTAGTTTAAATGGAATAATTGGGTACCATTGAGTCAAAGAAAAAACTGCTTTACTGAGTTAAAGGGACAGTCAACACCAAAATTGTTATTGTAACTAAGTTCAGAAAGGACCTCAAGACCTGGCTCTTCGACTGAACTGCAACCCTCAGCGCCTTGAGACCTTTACGGGTGAATAGCCGCGCTTTACAAGAACCTAATAGATAGATAGATAGATTTTTTTAAAAAGATTGATAACGCCTTTACTACCCTTTCCCCAGCTTTGCACAACCAACATTGTTATATTAATATACTTAATAACCTTGAAACCACTAAATTGCTGCCTCCTTATAAGCCACTAAAGACAGCCTCTTATTAAATTTTTTTATTAGCTTTTCACAACAGGTGACTGCTAATTCATGTGAGCCATATAGATAACATTGTGCTCACGTCCATGGTTTGTGGCAGACACTGCACTAATTGGATAAAATGCAAGTCAATAATTAATAAATAAAAAGTCATGTGATAAGGGGGCTGTCCGAAAAGGCTTAGATACAAGGTAATCACTGAGGTAAAAAGTCAATTAATATAACCATGTTGGCTGGGCAAAACTGGGGAATGGGTAATAAGGCGATTATCTAAATTTTTAAACAATAACATTTTTTGAGTTGATGGTCCCTTTAAGGAACATCCATAAAGAACAAAAAAACACAACAAAAACAAGCACTGAAATATTTGGAACATTCTGTTTAGATAGAACGGAGACTTTTTTAGTATCATGTTTCATTTAATAACCAACTGACCTTATTTCTTTTGTCCCCTTCTCTAAACCCATTCTATTTTGCTTTTTCCTTTTTAAATACTGTATTCCATACTCAAGGCAACGTTTTACCAGAGATTTGTATACGGCACATGCTTTCTTCCTTTGCATTGATCACTTTTTTTTATTATTTGTTTATTCTTATTTGCCCTAAAAGCTGATGCCTAGCATCGAGCACCACTTTGTACTTTGTCGACGAGAGCTCCTAAACTCCTTTTTACTCTTGTTTTTCAAACTCTTGCCACATTTGGTAATATGTAGCATGCTTATTTTTGCTTGTAAATCAATCATTTCTTAGTGTTAAATCTCATTTGCTATTTACCAGCCCATTCTTACGGGTTTTCCACTTGCAAAGCAATTATATCATGTTCTGTTCTAATCACCTTCATCAAATTAGTATCATTAGCAAGGATAGAGATACTGCTATGTATTCTTTCTTCAAAGTCACCAATTATATATATAGAATTTTACCTCGGTTGAGTTAAGCATGACAAATGACCTGGAGTCCATAAAAGTAGTATACTCTTCTACCAGCTGAGTAGATATAGAGTCCAGTGAAGTGACTGAAGTAGTACTATCCATTGTAGCTTGTACCAGGGGCACAAGAAGAAAATAGTGTGGTTCTGAAAGATTTCCTCTTACTTGACGAATCTTGTGATAGTAAGAGAGCACATTGCGCATAGCTCTTGCAGCCACTTTAAGAAAACATAAGAATATATTTGCATTAGGAACAAATTCCAGTATGTTGATACAACATTCTCAGGTAGCCATTATACATAACACTGATACATGGCAATAAAACTGGCCAATGTGACTTCTGCTTACCAGTACAGTCCTCATATATCTTAATATATTTTTTAGGTTTTACGGAATAAGGTGTTAAAGAATAGTTTGGACACCATACTATATTGTACTATTTAGTTTGTTGTTTGTTTCCTTACGGCTAGATTTAGAGTTTTGTCGGTAACGACCCGAAAAGCTAACGCCGGCTTTTTTCTGGCCGCACCATAAAAATAACTCTGGTATTGAGAGTCCACATAAAGGCTGCGTTAGGCTCCAAAAAAGGAGCGTAGAGCATATTTAATGCAGCTTCAACTCTCGATACCAGAGTTGCTTACGGACGTGGCCAGCCTCAAAAACGTGCTCGTGCACGATTCCCCCATAGAAAACAATGGGGCTGTTTGAGCTGAAAAAAAAACCTAACACCTGCAAAAAAGCCGCGTTCAGCTCCTAACGCAGCCCCATTGTTTGCTATGCGGAAACACTTCCTACGTCTGCACCTAACACCCTAACATGTACCCCGAGTCTAAACACCCCTAACCTTACACTTATTAACCCCTAATCTGCCACCCCCGCTATCGCTGACCCCTGCATATTATTATTAACCCCTAATCTGCCGCTCCGTAAACCGCCGCTACTTACATTATCCCTATGTACCCCTAATCTGCTGCCCTAACATCGCCGACCCCTATATTATATTTATTAACCCCTAATCTGCCCCCCACAACGTCGCCTCCACCTGCCTACACTTATTAACCCCTAATCTGCCGAGCGGACCTGAGCGCTACTATAATAAAGTTATTAACCCCTAATCCGCCTCACTAACCCTATAATAAATAGTATTAACCCCTAATCTGCCCTCCCTAACATCGCCGACACCTAACTTCAATTATTAACCCCTAATCTGCCGACTGGAGCTCACCGCTATTCTAATAAATGTATTAACCCCTAAAGCTAAGTCTAACCCTAACACCCCCCTAAGTTAAATATAATTTACATCTAACGAAATTAATTATTTCTTATTAAATAAAGTATTCCTATTTAAAGCTAAATACTTACCTGTAAAATAAATCCTAATATAGCTACAATATAAATTATATTTATATTATAGCTATTTTAGGATTAATATTTATTTTACAGGTAACTTTGTATTTATTTTAACCAGGTACAATAGCTATTAAATAGTTAAGAACTATTTAATAGTTACCTAGTTAAAATAATAACAAAATTACCTGTAAAATAAATCCTAACGTAAGTTACAATTAAACCTAACACTACACTATCATTAAATTAATTAAATAAAATATCTACAATTACCTACAATTAAACCTAACACTACACTATCAATACATTAATTAAATACAATATCTACAAATAACTACAATGAAATAAACTAACTAAAGTACAAAAAATAAAAAAGAACTAAGTTACAAAAAGTAAAAAAATATTTACAAACATTAGAAAAATATTACAACAATTTTAAACTAATTACACCTACTCTAAGCCCCCTAATAAAATAACAAAGCCCCCCAAAATAAAAAATGCCCTACCCTATTCTAAATTACTAAAGTTCAAAGCTCTTTTACCTTACCAGCCCTGAACAGGGCCCTTTGCGGCTGTTCTGATCAGCCAATAGAATGCGAGCTCAATCTGATTGGCTGATTGGATCAGCCAATCGGATTGATCTTGATTCTGATTGGCTGATTCCATCAGCCAATCAGAATATTCCTACCTTAATTCCGATTGGCTGATAGAATCCTATCAGCCAATCAGAATTCGAGGGACGCCATCTTGGATGACGTCCCTTAAAGGAACCGTCATTCTTCAGTTGGACGTCGCCGAATGAAGATGGGTCCGCGGTGGAGGTCTTCAGGATGGAGCCGGTCCTCATCGGATGAAGATAGAAGATGCCGCTTGGAAGATGATGGTTGCCGGTCCGGATCTACTCTTCTTCCCGGATAGGATGAAGACTTTGGACCCTCTTCTGGACTTCTTCAGTGGATGTCTAGCCCCCGCTTGGGTTGGATGAAGATATCGGAGACAGGACGGATTGGTGTGATACCCGGTGAGGTGAAGACAAGGTAGGATGATCTTCAGGGGCTTAGTGTTAGGTTTATTTAAGGGGGGTTTGGGTTAGATTAGGGGTATGTGGGTGGTGGGTTGTAATGTTGGGGGGGGTATTGTATGTTTTTTTTTACAGGCAAAAGAGCTGAACTTCTTGGGGCATGCCCCGCAAAGGGCCCTGTTCAGGGCTGGTAAGGTAAAAGAGCTTTGAACTTTAGTAATTTAGAATAGGGTAGGGCATTTTTTATTTTGGGGGGCTTTGTTATTTTATTAGGGGGCTTAGAGTAGGTGTAATTAGTTTAAAATTGTTGTAAGATTTTCCTTATGTTTGTAAATATTTTTTTATTTTTTGTAACTTAGTTCTTTTTTATTTTTTGTACTTTAGTTAGTTTATTTCATTGTAGTTATTTGTAGATATTGTATTTAATTAATGTATTGATAGTGTAGTGTTAGGTTTAATTGTAGGTAATTGTAGATATTTTATTTAATTAATTTAATGATAGTGTAGTGTTAGGTTTAATTGTAACTTAGGTTAGGATTTATTTTACAGGTAATTTTGTTATTATTTTAACTAGGTAACTATTAAATAGTTCTTAACTATTTAATAGCTATTGTACCTGGTTAAAATAATTACAAAGTTACCTGTAAAATAAATATTAATCCTAAAATAGCTATAATATAATTATAATTTATAGTGTAGCTATATTAGGATTTATTTTACAGGTAAGTATTTAGCTTTAAATAGGAATAATTTATTTAATAAGAGATAATTAATTTTGTTAGATTAAAATTATATTTAACTTAGGGGGTGTTAGTGTTAGGGTTAGATTTAGCTTTAGGGATTAATACATTTATTAGAATAGCGGTGAGCTCCAGTCGGCAGATTAGGGGTTAATGTTTGAAGTTAGGTGTCGGCGATGTTAGGGAGGGCAGATTAGGGGTTAATACTATTTATTATAGGGTTAGTGAGGCGGATTAGGGGTTAATAACTTTATAATAATAGCGGTGCGGTCCGCTCGGCAGATTAGGGGTTATTAAGTGTAGGCAGGTGGAGGCGACGTTGAGAGGGGCAGATTAGGGGTTAATAAATATAATATAGGGGTCGGCGGTGTTAGGGGCAGCAGATTAGGGGTACATAAGTATAACGTAGGTGGCGGCGCTTTGCGGTCGGCAGATTAGGGGTTAATTATTGTAGGTAGCTGGCTGCGACGTTGTGGGGGGCAGGTTAGGGGTTAATAAATATAATATAGGGGTCGGCGGTGTTAGGGGCAGCAGATTAGGGGTACATAAGGATAATGTAGTTGGCGGTCGGCAGATTAGGGGTTAAAAAAATGTAATCGAGTTGCGGCGATGTGGGGGGACCTCGGTTTAGGGGTACATAGGTAGTTTATGGGTGTTAGTGTATTTAGAGCACAGTAGTTAAGAGCTTTATAAACCGGCGTTAGCCCAGAAAGCTCTTAACTACTGACTTTTTTCCTGCGGCTGGAGTTTTGTCGTTAGATTTCTAACGCTCACTTCAGACACGACTCTAAATACCGGAGTTAGAAAAATCCCATTGAAAAGATAGGATACACAATTTACGTAAGGGGATCTGCGGTATTGAAAAGTCGCGGCTGAAAAGTGAGCGTTAGACCCTTTTTTGAGTGACTCCAAATACCGGAGGTAGCCTAAAACCAGCGTTAGGAGCCTCTAACGCTGGTTTTCACGGCTAACTTAGACTGTGACATTCATGAAAAATGCAGAACAATTGAGAGATCTAACCGTATTTTCGTTAAATGTTAATAGTTGCTAGGTCTACTTACTGTTGTTATCTCTGAGATGCTGAAAGGTTTTCTCTTCAGAGAGCAGAGCCTGGCACTGAAGTGAAATATCTCTGTCCAAAACAGACCTGGCTTTGTTCATTGATACGTGCGTCAGATACTCCATACGTGCTGTGGCAAAACAAACAAATATTAAGATATTATTAATTACTCACAAAAAATGTGCAAGCTAATACTTCTTTAAAAGAAAATTATAACCACCTAAATATTTTAAATTATTTTCTATATATCTTTTTAAACATACTTTAAATTAAATTAATGTAGTCATTAAGATATAATTTCTGTAGAAATTCTGGTATGTACCCTACTGAATTATAAATAGTGAAGCTCACAGGTTGAAAGACAGATTTACAAAGAGAGATTGTCTTGCTATAGAATAACATAGCAGTCAAGTCAAAACATTTTAAACCAAGTTAACACCTTGTTTGCTGCATATGTTTTTCAGTAGCCAAATTCTACCCACTATTTATCTTATTTGGAAAGACAATCTGGGCTTGAGTGCAGATAAGAAGTCTAGCCACGTTTATAATGTTAGTATAAAGTGCATTGCTTTGCAGCTGTTATCAGTAAAAGCCATTTGGGGTGCATTTCAAGTTCTGAGAATTGGAAAATCCCCAATATTCATAGCTAAATTACATGAAAATAATGGAATATAAATAATGAACGTTTATTGCAAAGTTGTTTTATTATACATATTTTAAATTTTTGGGCCAGATTAAGAGTGCAATGCTAACAGTTATGCGTGAGCAATAAAGGGTTTATCACGGGTGTTTGCGCACATCAGGTTTTATGTATATAGATATGTACAGTATATATGTGTGTACATATATATTTATGTGTATTTATGTATTTACAGACATATAAACACATACATAAATATATATATATATATATATATATATATATATATATATATGTGTACTGTATATATGTGCATTTGAGTCCTTTGCAGTTAAGTAGATTAAAACATATATAAATAGTACATATTCTTCTATGTGAAGAACATTGGAATGTGAAATATTTAAGTTCAGTTTCTAATACTCTAGTCATATAACTTACTGTTTTTAATTTAGTACCTCTTAGCACTAGTTTATTGTTATTTAAGAATGCATTTTATAACTACAGTGTCAAATAAATAGTGCTATGACTTCATTGTTTATTATTGTTTGAGAAAGAATGCATTTTATAACTACAAAATCAAATAGATAGTGATATGATTTAATTGTTATTGTTGTTTGAGAGAACATGCATTTTATAACTACAATATACAATAGTTATATTAGTTCATTGCTCTATATACTAGTGAAGGTGGCCACCTATTTATGATGTTACAAGATAAAACAGTTTTACAGTGTAATTATATGGTTCTGCTTACCTTTTGTGTTGGACAGCTGAAGTCTCCAGGTTAAAGTTCTTAAAGAAAGAGGCAATGGCTGATTAAATAGGATGTGCAGCTTTACCTTTAAACTTGGTCTTTTATCCAGTAAATTCATCTATAAAATACAAATACACTGTAGTGATGAGACTGAATGTTCTGTAAGATAAACATAACTATAAGAAAAAATGCACCGCTCTTGCAAAAATGTTCAAAAATATATGTCTTAAAGGGATATGAAACCCAAAAATGTTCTTTTGTTATTCATAGGCTGACCATATTGCCGCTTTAAGAAGGAACACATATGAAAAACACATATGTCAGGGTTCTTATACAAATCATTTCTTTAAACAGCCCTGAAAACAGCCCTGACATATGTATTTTTCATATGTGTCCCTTTTTAAAGCGGCAATATGGTCAGCCTAGTTATTCAGTCAGAACATACCATTTTTAAAAAAATAAATAAAATCTAATTTACTTCCATTATCAAATTTGCTTTGTTCCCATTGTGTTGAAGAGATACCTAGATAGTTGTCTGGAGCACCACATGGCAAGAAATAGTGCTATCATCTAGTGCAGTGTTTTTCAACCAGTGTGCCGTGAGAGATCCTCAGGTGTGCCGCGGCAGACTGACAACAGTGCGGGGGTGTCCCTCTTTCAAATATTGGGAGGTATGTGACAGGCTCATCAGGCATCATTTACAACCATGAAATTGACATTCATTCACAGACAATCATTATGATTGTTTGTGAATGAATGTAAATATGTCATGTATAGTTTGTAGGAGGCATGGCATGACAGCACAGCACATATACATATACACACACACTGTATATATATCCTGTATTAGGCTACGTGTGATTTTGTTAAATTTTGGGATGGTGGTGTCCCACAGGATTTTTTAATGTAAAAAAGTGTGCCACGGCAAAAAAAAGGTTGAAAATCACTGATCTAGTGCTCTTGCAAATGGGCAAATAGATAACATTCTTGCAAAACTGCTGCAGAAATGGGCCGGCTCCTGAGCTTACATCCGTGATTTTCAACAAAAGATACAAAGAAAATGGGAACAAACTGATGATAGAAGTAAATTTGATTTTTTTTTTTTTACAATGGAATGCTCTATCTGAATAAAAAAAAGAAAATATTTGGGTTTCATATCCCTTTTATAATACTAAAGCCCAATTGTAAAATGCTCTATTTGTGAAACCGCAGTACATCATGGAATGATATAGTGATGAGTTTGTAAGTTTTAAACACTGTGACCTCTTGCACATGCTCAGTAGTAGCTGGTGCCTCAGAAAGTGTGAATATAAAAAGACTATGCACAATTTGAAAATGGAACTAAAGTGGAAAGTCAGTTAAAACTGCATGCTCTATATGAATCATGAAAGTTTAATTCTGACTTTAGTTTCCCTTTAAAATAACTTGTTTATCTCCTGACCTAATAATGTGTAGTTGTGTGCAAACTCTAAATATACACTGCTGAAAAACATAAAGAAAACATTTTTAAACAAGATTTGGCTTTGAGTGGTTCCATTGTATATGTATATATATATATATATATATATATATATATATATATATATATATATATATATATATATAGTATATATATATATATATATATCCTATATAATAAAAGGCCAAGTTTGTTTGTCCGAAGCTGTCATGCTCAGTAGAGACTGCGAGCGAGGACAAACACACCTGGCCTTCCAACTGACCTGGTGTCGTGTGGTGGAGTGGGCGTTGCCGGGCGGGTGCGGAGTGGGCATGGCCGGGCGGGTGCGGAGTGGGCATGGCCAGTCGGGTACGACGTGGACGTGGCCGGGCGGGTGCGGAGTGGGTGTGGCCAGACGTCACATGGGCGGGCCAGATGTGATGCGGGCAGGGTCGGGCGGGGCCAGATGCCGAGAGACAGATAGCAGAAGAGGGTGGATAGAGAGTGCCGAAGAGGGGGGATAGAGAGAGGGAGAGAGAGACAGCAAAAGAGAGAGGGGAGAGAGACAGCAAAAGAGAGAGGGGGAGAGAGACAGCAAAAGAAAGAGGGGAGAGAGACAGCAAAAGAGAGGAGGGAGACAGCAAAAGATAGGAGGGAGACAGCAAAAGAGAGGAGGGAGACAGCAAAAGAGAGGGGGGTGAGAGACAGCAAAAGAGATGGGGGAGAGAGCGCAAAAGAGAGGGGGGAGAGTGCAAAAGATAGGGGGATAGAACGCAAAAGAGAGGGGGGAGAGAGCGCCAAAGGGGGGGGGGAAGGGGCGCAAAAGAAAGGGGGGAGAGAGCACAAAAGAGTAGCACAAGAGAGAGGGGGAGAGAGCACAAGAGAGAGGGGGGGAGAGAGCACAAAAGAGGGGGGGGGAGGATGCAAAAGAGAGGGGGAGTGAGTGCAAAAGAGAGGGGGAGAGAGCGCAAAAGAGAGAGGGGAGAGAGTGCAAAAGAGCGGGGGAGAGAGCGCAAAAGAGAGGGAGAGAGACAGCAAAAGAGAAGAGAGAGAGAGCAAACGATAGGAGAAAGAGAGCAAATGAGAGGAGAGAGAGAGCAAACGAGAGGAGAGAGAGCAAACGAGAGGGGGAAGAGAGAGGGCAAAAGAGAGGGAGAGAGACAGCAAAAGAGGGGGAGAGAGAGAGAGCAAAAGAGAGGGAGTGAGACAGCAAAAGAGGGGGAGAGAGAGCAAAAGAGAGGGGGAGAGAGAGCGCAAAAGAGAGGGGGGAGAGAGAGCAAAAGAGAAGGGGGAGAGAAAGCAAAATAGAGGGGGGAGAGAGGGAGCACAAAAGAGAGGGGGAGAGAGAGAGCACAAAAAGAGGGGTAGAGAGAGAGCGCAAAAGAGAGGGGGAGAGAGAGCGCACAAAAGAGAGGGGAGAGATAGCGCAAAAGAGAGAATGTAAAAGAGAGGGGGAGAGAGAGCGTAAAAGAGAGGGGGGAGAGAGCACAAAAGAGAGGGGTAATATTCAATTGTGGCCCTGGTTGGGGTCCTTTGGATTCAGGTTGGATTACCCTGCAATTGAATATATTCATCAATAATGTAGAAAACACAGCTTATTCACCAAAAGTTTAGTGAATACTCTGCTTAGAATTAAATGTAATTGATTCAAACTCTGTATGTCGGGCAATTCTACAAGTCTGAATAGTAAGAATATAATGCAGTACACAAACTATTTTATTGTTACTCTTCATAGTTTGCGTTGTCTGCAAGGCAATCTATTTAAGAATGTGTTATTTATAAGCTATACTTCTAGTTGCTAATCATTTAATTAATAAGTTGTCTTAGCATGAGACAAACCTGTTAAGGGATAATTCACACAGAAATAGAAGCAAATACTGTATATGTTAAATTGCAATAGTTTCAGCAGTGCTGGCACACAAGTTTTAAACCTCTCAGCCCGTGCACCTGTTCAGGGAGCCTTAATACTAGCAGTGAGCAAGTGCAGTTGACCTGCATGAAACGTCTATTTCCTGTTTCCTTAATCCTTCATACATGTTCCTTTAAGCCATTGGCTTTGTGTTTTTATGCTGCACACGCTAATAAAATATTTGTTAATCTACAACCTTTGTTGCAAATTTTGTTTCAATATTTTACCTTAGTGGGCAGGTGATGCCGCAGACTTTTCTCTGCATAGCCTTTTTGCAGCTCATGGAGACTTCTAACCACCCCATTTTCTTAATAAATTTTGAGAACAGTGAGGGCTGAATCCTCTGTGAGTCTAATGGTAACGCACTCTGACATGTTTTAGTCACCTGGCCTTTTTGTTTCTTATGATAAAGGGACATTAAATTGCTGAATCTGTCCTATTCAGCTATTGGTTTGCACCATTTGAAGATTACAGAATTTGCTTTTGTGGCATCTCAAGGGAAAGTTGGAAAAACACAAGAGGGGTTTTATGCTCTTTTAAGATTTCATTGTACAGAGAAAACAGATACAAGAAGATCCCCACATACCACTCCATCCTCAATGTGTCTGGCCGCCAATTCTGACTGATTCTTTGGGATGTCAGAATCTTGCAACTCGTGAGCAACATAACTGTATATATTATCTTCTAAGCAAGAGCTGATCTGATGAGTCAGTTTATGGTAACTGTCTCCTGAAAAAAAAGAAGATATATATCCTTGTTCCTCATGTTGTTTATTATATTGAAAGGAATACACAACAAGCTATCTAAGTAAAAGGATCTTTGCCTTAAATTGCAATAAAGATTTTTAAACAGTTACTTTTAAACTGTACTCAAATTCTGTACATGTAGTTTTTGCTGCCTGGGTAACATTTTGCTCTATAAACCAAACACACTATTTTTTGTAAGAGATTTCTGATATTACTAATCCAAGGTACCAGTGATTCACTGGTCTATTAACATCTACATATTTCTATATTGTAGCAGTAGATATACCAGCAAATTGACTATAAGACAATATGGGCCAGATTACGCTAACTTTTTCTTTTGCTCATGTGCAAACTGTGATCAAAGCAAACTTTTAACGTTGGCGGGTTAGTGTGTGTATTACAAGTTGAAGTAAAATGTTAGTGGGAGAGCAAAACCCAATGTGCGCTAACTTCAGGACTTCGGATAGCATGACCATGTTAAAGTCTTCTCCTCATGGACTACAATAGAGTGCGCTGTGAAAAAAAACATCCAGCACTTATCGCTCACACTAACCAGACACCATGTTAGACCAACTGCGCTAAAACCGAAGGTAGTTATGAATATTTAAGATTCCAATGTTCTTCACATAGAAGAATATGTTCTTTCATTTTTAAATATTTCTTTATATATTATATATATATATATATATATAGGTATAGATATATACAGACATATATAGCAATAAATATTTAAAAATAAAAGAACATTTTCTTCTAAGTGAAGAACATTAAAGGGACACTGAACCTAATTTTTTTCTTGTGTGATTCAGACAGAGCATGCAATTTTAAGAAACTTTCTAATTTACTCCTATTATCAATTTTTCTTCGTTCTCTTGCTATCTTTATTTGAAAAAGAAGGCATCTAAGGTTTTTTTTTGGTTCAGCACTCTGGACAGCATGTTTTTATTGGTGGATGAATTTATCCACCAATCAGCAGGGACAACCCAGGTTGTTCATAAAATATGGGCCGGCATCTAAACTTACATTCTTGCATTTCAAATAAAGATACCAACAGCTAAATTTGGAGTTTTGTCGGTAACGACCCGAAAAGCTAACGCCGGCTTTTTTCTGGCCGCACCTCTAAAATAACTCTGGTATTGAGAGTCCACATAAAGGCTGCGTTAGGCTCCAAAAAAGGAGCGTAGAGCATATTTAACGCAGCTTCAACTCTCGATACCAGAGTTGCTTACGCAAGCGGCCAGCCTCAAAAACGTGCTCGTGCACGATTCCCCCATAGAAAACAATGGGGCTGTTTGAGCTGAAAAAAAAACTAACACCTGCAAAAAAGCCGCGTTCAGCTCCTAACGCAGCCCCATTGTTTGCTATGCGGAAACACTTCCTACGTCTGCACCTAACACTCTAACATGTACCCCGAGTCTAAACACCCCTAACCTTACACTTATTAACCCCTGATCTGCCGCCCCCGCTATCACTGACCCCTGCATATTATTATTAACCCCTAATCTGCCTCTCCGTAAACCGCCGCTACTTACATTATCCCTATGTACCCCTAATCTGCTGCCCTAACATCGCCGACCCCTATATTATATTTATTAACCCCTAACTGACTTTTTTCCTGCGGCTGGAGTTTTGTCGTTAGATTTCTAACGCTCACTTCAGGCACGACTCTAAATACCGGAGTTAGAAAAATCCCATTGAAAAGATAGGATACGCAATTTACGTAAGGGGATCTGCGGTATGGAAAAGTCGCGGCTGAAAAGTGAGCGTTAGACCCTTTTTTGAGTGACTCCAAATACCGGAGGTAGCCTAAATCCAGCGTTAGGAGCCTCTAATGCTGGTTTTCACGGCTAACGCCAAACTCTAAATCTAGGCCCAAGAGAATAAAGAACATTTGATAATAGGAGTAAAATAGAAAGTTGCTTTAAATTTCATGCTCTATCTGAATCACGAAAGAAAAAAATTGGGTTCAGTGTCCCTTTAATGTTAAATATTTATATGAAAAACATTGTAACAGTTTTTCCTGTTTAAAGGTATTTGAGTGGAAAGGTCTCCATTGTATATATGTTTATATATATATATATATATATATATATATATATATATATATATATATATATATATATATGTATATATATATATATATATGTGTGTGTGTATACATATATATATATATATATATATTTATATATATATATATATATATATATATTATATATAAGTATACATGTGTGTGTATATATATATATATATATATATAGCAAAACAGGAAACAGCACTCTCTGGACTTAAGTAAAAAACAAGTAGTTTATTCAGTAACGTTTCGGGGAATGCTCCCCTTCATCAGACCGATCAGGGTCTGATGAAGGGGAGCATTCCCCGAAACGTTACTGAATAAACTACTTGTTTTTTACTTAAGTCCAGAGAGTGCTGTTTCCTGTTTTGCTACATTTCAACTACTCTAGCACCCTGGCCCTTGGAGAACTGTTTGTGAGAGTGCAACTGACTCTTTTTGCCTATATATATATATATATATATATATAAATATAGATATTTACACACACACATATTTAGACATATATGTATAAATAATAGGCCATCCCAGTCAAATACCTTGTCATTTACCATATCCCTTATAAACCATTTTTATTAATATTTATATTAAAAAAATTTTTTTTATCAGAAAGTGTATATATGAGTGTAATACTTTATTTTAATGATTTTATGTTGTGTTTGGTGCAACTTTTTTTTTTACCTTTACACTTTACGCTAGGTCTTCAGGTACGCTAATCTATTGAGTGCAAATTTTGTTTGTGCTCGAGCGCAACCGTTTACTTTCAGCTTGTAATATGCAAGCTAGTTAGTGCAGTTGCAATATTGGTAATCTAGCCCTATAGGTACACATATGCATGTAAAACCAAACATTCTTATCATACTAATCCTAATATTTCCTTTATTATTCCAGTCAAGTCCCACTGAAAGCTTTCACAATGTGTATGAGCCACAACATTTAGGGTTGCAACAACTACCTAGGTAAAAAACTACTGGTTATAGAGGAGCATGTGTTTATGCAATAAGGTAAATGTTAATGGTTAAAGGGACACTAAAACATTTTCATTTTACTTCTATTATCAATTTTGCTTTTTTTTCTTGTTATACTTTGCTTTAGAGTAAACCTAGGCAGACTCAGGAGCTCAGAAGTGTGCACATGTCTTTAGCATTCTATGCAGGGGCGGAACAAAGGGGAGTGCAGAGGACTGTGACCGGGCCCTGGTCTTCCCTGAAGGTCTGGGGCCCCAGCGTCAGCATAAACCTTTTTTTTTTTTTATTGTTTTTTGGCTTCCAAAAATTCCAACTTTTCCACTATGCTGTTGTCATGTGATTGATTCAGCTCAGCCGGTGTCTTGTCGAAAAGGAACTGACAACTGAATACTGAAGATATATTCCCATGATTGGTGGTGTTCTGTCACTGCACGTGTAGTCAGCGTGTAATCAGTGAGCGGTGAGTACAGTGAATCTGCAGCGCGGGCTTTTAGTACAGGAACAGCGGCTGCGGCAGTCGCATAGGCAGAGCTCCCTCTGAGTCTGAGACTTTCACTCCCGTAAGTGTTTTAGTTAAAATGGAGTGGTCTCATTTACAGATTCTATGGGGAGTCTGATTAGAGATAAATTGCACTGGGAGGTTTATGGAGGATGTGATCAGGTTTATAAATTTTGCTGCTTGTCCGCTTGATCAAATTTAGGCCTAGATTTAGAGTTCGGCGGTAGCCGTCAAAACCAGCGTTAGAGGCTCCTAACGCGGGTTTTTTACGCACTCCGGTATTTAGAGTTTATTTACCGCGACTCAAAATACACCTAACGCTCAACTTTCTACCGCCACCTCAGACCCAGTAGTAAACATATACCGCACAAAAAAACATCCACGAATCACAAAACAAATATTACACAAAGTACACTTACACTCATACAAACACAACACTATCTTTATTTTTCGTATTTTTTATTTTTTCTTTAAAATACAAAGGATTAAAGTTGCGAGATCTCGGGTGTTTGAAAAAAATCCACACAAATCCATTTTCCCATTGACTTACATGGACATACGGGAAAAGACCCTCATATACCTACATCTAACGAATAACATTATCACAAACATACACTCATCGATGCATACAAACAATATACACCACATTACATACACAAAATATTTATTTATTACAAAAAGAACACGATTTAGTTACTTTTTCACACAAGCTCATGACGTCACTCACTTTACGAGGAAAACCAGTCTTAGAAAAAAAAATATAGAAATCTTTGGAGCCTCCATTGACTTCTATTGGGAAGACGTGCTCGTGCACGCGAAACCCTCATTTCCCTAACGCACGCAAATAGCGTAGACTGAAAAACTCCAAATACCAGCGCTAGAAAATACATGATTTCATGCGTTAGACCCAGCTATGATAAATAGATAAAGAAATGACTATTTCCCTATGGTGGACTTATGTTTTTTAATATTAAATATTCACCACACCATAAATATTTTTAACACTTTTAGATTACATCAACTACAAATCCCCATCACTAGTAACACATTATTATTTCAATAAAATTACATTTACAATTAAAATAAAATTCAATACACATTTCTGGATTCACAAACACTACACAATGGGAAACATCTCTCATTTACCTTTATTATTGCATTTCTGTTATTCAACTCATATGCTTGCAGCAACTGCATATCTACATAGGCTTAACACATGATCACTCATGGATGCACATACATTACTTTTAACATTCACTCATACATGTGCATTCAAATGATGGGGGAAAAACACATTACATTCTCTCTAGGAATCACAAAACACAACATATGGATTTTACTGTACTTTTAACATCATGATTCCATCACCAGAAACCATTAGGAATTACGTACAACAAGAACATCATTACACCAGATTACAGATGTCACTTTATGGGAAGGAACAACAATGCCAGACCGCTATATAGAAGTCAGCATATGTGGGACACAATCACAATATATACGTACATGTACATAACACGCATCACCCATCACGCAACCACAAAGCACACATTTAGATTTTATTCAGCACACAATAACAATGTAGCACAATACAACAACACAATGAGGATTTCACAACTACATAGGCAGGTTAATAATATCATGACGTCATTAGAAGATTCAACCATACACATCACAGATTCACCACTGTACCGCCCCTTTAGGAACTTTAACACTCAATACTACAATACAACATATACGTAAAACACACTTTTGAACAGCATTATTATGGAGATTTCAATGGGACAATTCAGAAATATTGTCAGATCGCACATCAATTATATATATAATACTACAGATGACAGCCGGAAGTTATTCAGTATTCGTGCAATTTTTATGGGACGCATACAATATCGTCAGATCGAAAATCAATTATATATATAATACTACAGATGACAGCCGGAAGTTATTCAGTATTAGTGCGATTTGAAAGGGACGCGTACAATATTCACATCTCGGCAATCACTTATATATACAATACTACAGATGACAGCCGGAAGTTATTCAGTATTAGTGCGATTTGAAAGGGACGCATACAATATTGACTGCTCGGAAATCACTTATATATACAATACTACAGATGACAGCCGGAAGTTCTTCAGTATTATTGCGATTTTACAGGGACGCATACAATATTGACATCTCAGCAATCACTTATATATACAATACTACAGATGGCAGACGGGAAGTTATTCAGTATTAGTGCGATTTGAAAGGGACGCATACAATATTGACAGCTCGGCAATCACTTATATATACAATACTACAGATGGCAGACGGGAATTTCGGAATTATTATTGCGATTTGAAAGGGACGCGTACAATATTGACAGCTCGGCAATCACTTATATATACAATACTACAGATGACAGCCGGAAGTTATTCAGTATTAGTGCGATTTGAAAGGGACGCATACAATATTGACTGCTCGGAAATCACTTATATATACAATACTACAGATGACAGCCGGAAGTTCTTCAGTATTATTGCGATTTTACAGGGACGCATACAATATTGACATCTCAGCAATCACTTATATATACACAATACTACAGATGGCAGACGGGAAGTTATTCAGTATTAGTGCGATTTGAAAGGGACGCATACAATATTGACAGCTCGGCAATCACTTATATATACAATACTACAGATGGCAGACGGGAATTTCGGAATTATTATTGCGATTTGAAAGGGACGCGTACAATATTGACAGCTCGGCAATCACTTATATATACAATACTACAGATGACAGACGGGAAGTTCTGAATTATTATTGCGATTTTAAAGGGACGCATACAATATTGACAGCTCTGAAATCACTTATATATACAATACTACAGATGTTACTTTATCATTTACAAACAATATTGCAGCAACATTGATCGATCACATTCGATGCACATTATACACAACTATGCACTTTCATTCATGTTAGCCTGGACGTGTGCTTGTTACTATAACATCGCGTTTAGGAAATATTGATTACGCATATGATCAAACATTACAAACATGCACTGTATGTGTGATATTTGACACTTTCACATTGAGAATCATTGTTTGAAACTAACATTTCAGCAAACAACAAATAAACGCCCACTGTGAAAGCATTCGCGCCGCTCACATACAAACAGGTGAATACAATCAGCAATCATTACAAACTCACTACCATTGGACTAATTGTACTATAAATCCCCCAAACAACATGGCCAATGCATCACTTGTGATCCACATCAGATCAAGTGCTTACCTTGTTACGCTGTTTTGAAAGATGGATGACGATGACATGGTAGACGCTGCTGGTGGTGCTATTGGCGAACTAGCTGTTGGTCGAATCAGGCAGCCTCGGCGGCTCAGACCGAGACGAAGGGGTCGTCTGGTTCGAGGTCCTCGTGTCTACAGGGTGAGACCCACCTTGGAAAACATGAGTGACTTTGAGGTTTATGATAAGTATCGGCTCGATCGCGAACAGCTCATTGGCCTTTACGATCTTCTTAAACCTCATTTGGAGCCACGTATACAAATAAGGACTGCTGTTCCCCCCATGAGTAAGATGCTAAGCTGTCTATACGTCCTGGCCTCCGGGAGTTTTCAATCCGGAGAACTGTACATGCATGGCCTGGCTCAAGGTACATTCTCTGGGGTGTTTGATAACTTTCTGAACGCCATGGTACGTATCAGTAAGCAATACATAGGATTCCCACAGAATGATGGTGATTGGAGGCGCCTGAAGCGGGAATTCTTTGATATTGCTCAATTGCCCAATGTCTTGGGAGCCATTGATTGTACCCACATTGCGCTGCGTGCTCCAATTGATGACTTGCCCTTCAGAAATCGCAAACATTTTCATAGCCTCAACGTGCAGTATGTTTGTGACGCACGGATGAGGATTATGCATGTGTATGCGAATTTTGGAGGTGCTTGTCATGATGCCCGCATCCTCTCTCTGTCGTCCCTGTGGAGACAGTTTGAGGAAAGACAAATGCCCCCTGGTTATCTCGTTGGTGAGTATTTGTGCACAACATGGTTAATTATTTTGACAATTGCCCCTGTATTTTTTAACTGTTAGCGTCATGTTCAGCTATAGGATTAAATTTAACCATTTGTTATTTACCGACGCTAATGTCTATTTTTATTGAAATGCAGATATGTAGCATGTCTTACCTTAAGTGTTCAGATAGAGAATGCAATGTAAACATGTAGTTAGCATTTTACACAAGGTTTGTTTTAGGAGAAATACGCATATGTAGCATGTCTTAGATGAAATGGCAAGATATTATCTCATGCAATTTAACCCTGTCATTGTCTTTTTCTGCTAATGTCTAGTTTTATTGAAATGCAGATATGTAGCATGTCTTACCTTAAGTGTTCATATAGAGAATGCAATGTAAACATGTAGTTAGCATTTTACACAAGGTTTGGTTTAGGAGAAATACGCATATGTAGCATGTCTTAGATGAAATAGCAAGATATTATCTCATGCAATTTAACCCTGTCATTGTCTATTTCTGCTAATGTCTAGTTTTATTGAAATGCAGATATGTAGCATGTCTTACCTTAAGTGTTCATATAGAGAATGCAATGTAAACATGTAGTTAGCATTTTACACAAGGTTTGGTTTAGGAGAAATACGCATATGTAGCATGTCTTAGATGAAATAGCAAGATATTATCTCATGCAATTTAACCCTGTCATTGTCTATTTCTGCTAATGTCTAGTTTTATTGAAATGCAGATATGTAGCATGTCTTACCTTAAGTGTTCATATAGAGAATGCAATGTAAACATGTAGTTAGCATTTTACACAAGGTTTGGTTTAGGAGAAATACGCATATGTAGCATGTCTTAGATGAAATAGCAAGATATTATCTCATGCAATTTAACCCTGTCATTGTCTATTTCTGCTAATGTCTAGTTTTATTGAAATGCAGATATGTAGCATGTCTTACCTTAAGTGTTCATATAGAGAATGCAATGTAAACATGTAGTTAGCATTTTACACAAGGTTTGGTTTAGGAGAAATACGCATATGTAGCATGTCTTAGATGAAATGGCTAGATACAGATTTATATATAATTTTTTTTATTTTTTTTATGTTTCTGACAACTTTTAATATGGATTATGGTTTTTAAAAAATATATTTATACAACAATATACTAGTTTAAGTATTCTGTTTGAATTATGTTCTGTTCTAAATTTATAGGTGATTCTGGGTACATGAGCCGGCCTTGGCTCATTACCCCCTTGCGTAGCCCAACTGATGTGTCTGAGGAGCGCTACAATAGGGCTCATAAGAGAACCAGGGCGGTGGTTGAAAGGATGTTCGGGCTCCTGAAGATGAGATTCAGGTGCCTGGACCGTTCTGGAGGAGCACTCCAGTACAACCCAAAGAAGGTGGCTAAGATCGTTGTAGCCTGTAGCGTCCTGCATAATATTGCACAGCGGGCTGGGATGCTGCAGGCCGTCCCGGTGGACAGAGACCTCCTCAGAGATGAGGAGGATGATCCTGTTCTAGAGGGGGAATTCCAGGACGAGGGACTTGATGTCAGAGCAGACGTCATCAACCGCCACTTTAGACGGTAAATAATAGAAGTTACACTGGAGTATTTTCAATAGATGTGAACTCTAGGGAAATGACAAGTAGAGAATTGTGCAAACATGTTAGTATTGATCAAATGTTAGAATAATATTTATTTCTCATAATATAGGTGATGCTCTGGGCATTGGGTCCTATAGCGAGTCTTTGCCACCTGGTTTTTATAGAGGACATCAGATGGTAAGTAGAAATGTATGGACTGTTGCTGGCATGATTTGTACACAAATACATAATATGGCATACATTTTTAAAAATATAACTTTGTTTACACATTACTTATGTACATAATCAGAAAGGGATACTCTAGAATGACTATGGTTCAATGTCACACAGAGGTTTGTTCTGCTCAATATGACTCATCTTCACACTTGATAGAAAATAACACAGGTTCATACACAGGCTTAGTAAGCTAGTGATAGATATTTATTATGAAATGGGGGGTGGGAGAGGGGTACAGAACTGATTCACACACTTGTATGAAATCTTTATATATAATTTCTTACATTAGGGAGATGACTTAATATAAAGACTGAAAGGGAACAATTTGAAGCCTGACAGTGAAGATTTCCAAGACTGACAGTGGGGAAAAAGCCAAGATTGAAATTGAAGTATACCAATGGGATCATGTCTGGCATATTTAAATTCTGCTGACCTTGAAAACCATACAAAGACATGTTCACATGGTAAGTGCAAACTATTTGATAGAATAAGGCTGTGGAGACATCCTATTGGAGACACTTAGATGATTTTCTATTTTGTAGATGGTATTTCCCAGTCCTCTATTTAATGAACTGATGAATAAGACACCTATTGAAGATCAACTGTTTACCCCTGAATTGACATTCAAAGACCATGCATTGTCCAGGTTGGTGTACCAATGCATGCTAGTGAAGACTGTAGAATATTAGTAGCTTACATACATTAGTCATATTTAGTTCTTAATTAGATATTTAGGGATCACAATCAGACACTTAGATGATTTTCCTTTTTAGATGGTATTTCCCAGTCCTCTATTTAATGAACTGATGAATAAGACACCTATTGAAGATCAACTGTTTACCCCTGAATTGACATTCAAAGACCATGCATTGTCCAGGTTGGTGTACCAATGCATGCTAGTGAAGACTGTAGAATATTAGTAGCTTACATACATTAGTCATATTTAGTTCTTAATTAGATATTTAGGGATCACAATCAGACACTTAGATGATTTTCCTTTTTAGATGGTATTTCCCAGTCCTCTATTTAATGAACTGATGAATAAGACACCTATTGAAGATCAACTGTTTACCCCTGAATTGACATTCAAAGACCATGCATTGTCCAGGTTGGTGTACCAATGCATGCTAGTGAAGACTGTAGAATATTAGTAGCTTACATACATTAGTCATATTTAGTTCTTAATTAGATATTTAGGGATCACAATCAGAAAAAGGAATACATATTATAGTTGATATAGAGGTATTTGAATGGACATGAAATATTACATTTATGTTCAGCATACATATATTGTTTACATGTGATATACATTATTATGTATAAATTTAATTTTTGAAATTTAAATATTATTTTTAATCAACAATATAATGGTGTATGTATTTCATTAATTTAAAATGAATGTAATGATTATCTTTAAAAAATGTTGATCAAAGTTAGAGCATAGACACCATATGATTTTAAATGTATTTTATGAATATTTTACAACGTGTGTATTAACTTTGTTCCATTTTTATTATTTGTCATTTCAGATTGGCATCTGATGACTTCATGGAATATTTAATTATTTTCTATTAAATATATATTTTTTTTTTAGCAGATTCTAATATATATCAATATAATCTGTAAATAAATAAAACTTGGACTCCCATGACTGATAGTTGGCTATTTGACAAGCACATGCATAAGAGAAAATAATGCATTAATAGTAGAAAATAAAATTCTTCAGAGAATATTAAAAGATATATTTTAACATTAATTGGGGAGTCATATTCTTCAATGCTTTTATATTGAAAAAGTATATATTAAAAATATTTAGGATATGTATTAATATTATGATTGTTTTAACATTTAATAAGGTGAAGTGGTTCAATTACATGAAAGTGACAGTGTTGTTGAATGTAAAAAGAATTGTATAAGATCATGTATCTTCCTTAGGTATCTCAAAACATTATTAGAAAATATTTTACAATTATTACATTTATAAATGGTAGGTCATTTAACTTTATAATTTTTAATAATTAGTTATTGGATGCCAGGTTAATCTATGTAATTTTCTAGTGGAGTCATTTAACTATACTTAGTAATATTATGTATTTATTACAATCTTACCTCTTGGGTTAGACATCAAATATCTATATAGAATGTAATTTCCCCTTTAGTTTATTTTGTCAATGTTAAATCAAAATACAATATGTTTGGGTCCTTAAAGGGGTCATTCAAAATGTATATTTTGTATACATTGTTACAAATATCATACAAGAATTTAAACATATTTAGAATGTACTATAGAATTACATTCAGTCTTTAAATATACTTGTTAAAATAAAAATAAATGCACATATCTTAGTCAATGATATAAGGCATCTATATGCAAACAACAATCAGCATCAAAATAGCCTATGTAGAGATGTATTTAATCCACGAATATATATAATTACAATATAATAATTGAATAACAAAACATATAAAGTTGGTCAAATATAAGATTATGATACAAAATGCATACATAACATATAGCTTAATGTCCCTCTACGCTGAAGGCTAAAAAAGACCTCATTTAATAAATATATTTCAGTCAGTGTGTAAAACAATCTAGAAGTTAATCTAAATTTGCTTTACTCATATGTTAGACTCATTTAGCAAAAGGAAGGTGCCTAGGTTTATGATATATTAAGCATTATTGTGAAATGTTTATTTAAAGGGACATGAACTCAAAATATACTTAAAGGTAGCCATTTAAAAAAACAAAGATTTATACATTCTGAATGAGTATTCTATTTTAATCAACTTTAAAACTTGTCTCATATTATGAATGCTCATTGTGATGTTGCTATCATTACTTTAGAAATAAGGCAGTAAATAGCTAATTTATTTGCTTCAGTACTCTGGACAGAACTTGATTGTTTGGAATAATTGATGCAACAATCGTCAAGGACAACCCAGGTTTTTATTAAACAATTGTCCGTAATATAAAATATCATTATTGTTTTTCAAAGAAACATAACAAGATAACTTAACATTTGATAATCGTATTAAATAATAAAGTTGATTAACATTTCATGCTCAATCACCAATGGTAAATTTTTTTGGACAGTGTCCCTTTAAGAGCTTGAAATAGTGTATTTACTTCTCTTCCTATCTTGACATACTTTGCTTGAAAAGCATATCGAGATAGGCTCAGTAGATGAAGATTGGTGGATGCACAGAGATGCCTTATGTGATTGGCTCAACCATGTGCATTTAAATTTCTTATGTTGAGGATATATAAATACTAAGAGAAAATGATTTACATTTTAAAGTCTAAACAATCTTCTATCTCTACAGATCATTTGATACAATTGTTTGTAATGTCTCTTTAAAACTAAAGACGCCATTGCACAATAACATATATGAGCACTTCAGAGAAATACAAGCTCGAGGTTTATTTGCGAATAACAAAGCTGTAGTTTAACATTTATAAACAGATTATCAAAGTTACTGACATTCTTCCCGGAATTTTAACATTAATAAATATTGCGTGGGAAACGCATCTTCAAACACCAGATTAGCATATTTAAACATTAGTGTAATGTCACGCAATAGCACACAATCAATGTGCATTATAAATACATTTAATAGAGCAATGTCAATACTTCACAATAAATTTATTTAAAGAACAATAAAGACATACAATATTAAATGTGTATTTGTATTAAAGAAACAGACCGTTATTAAACCGAGAAATGTCTACAACATTAATAATGTGACAGGATTAGATTTTAAAGAGTATTTAATCATTAATATTTCACGGATCACGGATATTAAATCTGCGTCACACATATCCGCATGACAGGCCCATGAGTTACAAATAAGTCTACATGAAAAATGAAGTTACAGCACCACCAAGCGGTATGTGTAAGGAAGTTACTAAGATATGAAACATTAAGGAACGGCCAATCAGAGTTCATCACACAAACACAACTTGAGTCAGGATGGTCTCACAGACATTATAACAATATTTCAAACTTTTATCCAATCAGATGTACAGATAAATTGTCCCATGGTGCATCTCATGTTTACTTCACCATATAAAAGTCCATTACACGTTGCCATCTTTGTCAGTTCTCTAATGCCTGCAGGCAATATATATTATTATTATACAACCCAGCAGGCATGTCAGTTCCCAGGTTCACCAAGGAGGAGAGCGCTGCACTGGTCCACGCCGTCAAGGACTTTTATCCCCAGCTGTTTGGGAACAAGAGGAGCTCGACAGATGCGCCTGTTAAGAAGGCCCTCTGGGAGTCTATCACCAATGCGGTTAGATTGGTGTGTGACGTCCAGAGGACCCAGGATCAGATCATGAGGAGATTCGGAGATATGAGGTTGCGTTTATCGAAAAAAGTCAACCTCATAAGGGACTGGGTACAAGCCCGTAAAAGAGGGGGCCAAAGAAAGGCCCCGCGGAAACTGTACCTACTCCCTTATGAGGTGACTTTATGCGAGCTCCTCAATCTCCGGGTCCCCAAAAGATTTAGATCCTCGCCATCCTCGGCCTCCTCTTCTTCCCTCCCAGCTGCGGGATCTGAAAGTCCTGACGCGGGGGACAGGGCAGATGCTTCTCCGTCCGGTGGCCTGGGAGGACCCGATAGAGAATCTGAACCAGGTAATTATCCAACTTCATATAATATTTATAATGTTAAAAATCCAAAATGTGTATTTAGTCAGATACTAAACCTATACAGATCTCACAACATACACTACATATGATGTTTAGATATCTGATTTTACATTAGTGATACATGAAATTGGAATGATGTTTCTTGCGCTCTACAGAATATGCGTCACAGAGCGGAAATGTAATTTCGCATCCACGTTAACATGGGTTTGCGGAAAGTGGCATTGCTTTATACATGTTGGTCAAATGACGGATGCGTAATTCCGCTTGGAATCATTGCGCAATGATCGCGAAAATGGCATTTCTCATCCACGTTAACATGGGTTTGCGGAAAGTGGCATTGCTTTATACATGTTGTTAAAAATTAAATGGAAAATCTTAGATTAGTGAAGAATACAGTATTCTTATTTTAAATATTATATCTAATAAAAAACGAATAATACTAATAAATTATAACATATGGCCATCAATTGATGATTATGTAATAACAAGCATATATTCTTAAAGATACAGTAAACAACACAACTGATTGAAAATAAGAGTCCAGGATATATTTATCATTCATTTAATTGCGGAAACTATTAACTCATGGGACTACCAAAGGATTAATATTTTTCTATTGATTTGTTATTAATGTAAATATTTTAAACATGGCATGATTAGTATTAATGATATGCAATCCTCATTTAATATATTACAGATATGGATGTGGCTGCTGGATCCTCAAGCCAGGGCTTGTCACAGTATGGTATGTCTCATTTTAATTGACATTTGTCTTAGAAACATGGAATGAACATTACATACTAAATACACATTGTTCTATATTTATATGTAATGTCTATTTAATAGATGAAAATTATATAATTATTCGGATATACTTAAATAACATATTTGATTTTAATTGCATGCTCAATACCATTCATTACATCAACATATGGAGTAGATAATTCATTAACAAACAACAACATTGTGGAATCTATTTAATTTTAGATTAAAGGGATACTGAACTACAATTATTAATATTGTCTTTCACATACAGTATGCAATATTAATAAACATAAAATATAATACTATCATCATATGTGACATATTCTATTGCTAAATGTAGTTTAAAATAAAGAAAGTACGTTTATGTGCATCTAAATATTTGTTGACCAACCTGGGTTTATATTGATGATTGGTGGATACCTTCAACAAACAATATTTATTGAATCCAATATTCCTTATCTGCCTTTAAGATTAATATCGAACAACATTCGAATTATAATAGGAGTCAATGTTAAATCATTTTTTACAGTTTGAACATAGAAATCAATTATTTAAATTAATCATGTCAGTGTCCCTTTAAGACAAAATAGATTCATTCATCATTACATTATTTTTATTAAAAACTATTGATATATAAATCTAATTATCTGTTGGAGTTACTTTATATATATCTGCATACTCTAACAGCACCATGATTACATATTAGTAATAATAAAGTTTGTTATGTATTGTGATAAATATGTGTTGTGTCCTAAACAAGATTACTGTACATTGAAAAAATGGCTCGATGTGACACATGTTTGTTTAGATTTGTCAACAGATGCTCCTCAATATGTGGTTTGTGTGTATTCTTGTAACTTCTTAAGGACATATGACGGAATTATTCCGTCATAAAACAATTGAGCTAAGTGAAAGCTGTGTCCTTAAAGGGTTAAGAACATTGATCATTGGGTATATTTAGATATGCAATAGCAGCATCTGAGATGAATTTGATGTCTAATGTAGTCTGACATTAAACATATGTTGAATACAGATATGTTTACAGAATCCCCTTGATTCAATCAAGCATTTTCTGGTGTAATGACTGCTCTATTATTCACATTTTAAAGTTGATTAATGTTAAAATTCTAGACAGATGTGATTTAGTGATATCCAAAATGTGTTTAATAATATATATCTATATCATTCATAGAGAGAGTTGGTGTGGGGAGCCCACAGGAATCCAGCAGTGACATAGAGCCGCCTTTGCGGTCTCCTGGTAAGTCCATTGACTCATTTATATGTAATTGAAGGTGTATTGCTAATCAATATTATGATCATGATTCCGATGAAGCATAACATTATAAAAAATCATAGAATTTATCTTCTGATTATATATTTATTTTTTATATTGAGCGATTAATAATTTCTACTTTATTATTCTACACATTTGTTATTCATAAGATGTCTAACATATGTTTTTTTCATTTTTTTTTTTTTTAACAACAGTCATCAAGTGATACACACATGAGAAATCTTAAATGTTCTATGTACTATGCTTTTATGAATTTAACATTAAGACAAACAATAGATTCTGATTTATTGACAATAACAAATCTATTGTCATTTGTATGCTCCATCAAAATGATGTAAATCATAACTTTGTGTGTGTATATCTTTAATGCAACATTGATGTGCGTATTTGAGCAACAGTAACATATGTTATAATATCTGATCTTAAGGTGTACACAACATGTTATGTTTTACAGAGATTGATGTCACATGTGGGATGGAGGAGGAAGAGGCTGCCTTGGAGTCTGATGGTATGTGAAATATATCTATCATGTTTCCAACATGTTTCTTTTTTTGAAATCATTTTATTGAAGACATTCAAAGTCTACAGCTTTTTCCCTTTAAAAAGGAATATTATTTGTCTGTTCAAATACACTACTGCCCCCTTTCTATATCAGGCAGCATGAAAATCTGCTTGTATATATTTTTTTAAGAATATATAATTCATGCCATCATTATGTCACATGCATATTCCATGCCAAAACACAATAATAAGTTTCACATTGTACAGACAGTCATTGAGATTCATCTGAGTGCCTATATAGATACCATATCCTCATTTCAGAATAGTTTACAGATTCAAACACACTTCGAGGTATATTGAAAACATAATCAATTTTAAATGCGTTGATTTGATGTCAGGATGTATGAGATGTTAATATATTTATTTTACATTTTCAGATGGATCCACCACTTCTGGTCATCTGGATTCCGCCCCTGCCCAGTCACAGACCCCTCCCCGTGCACACACCCCTGACCATGGCCACACCTCTGCACACACCCAGAGCCCTTCCCATCACCAAACCCATGACCATGCCCCGACCACTGCCAGCCCTTCCCATATTTCATATCCTGTCCCTCCCAAAAAACGCCCATACACCCCCCTTCGCCGCTCTCCCCGTATTCTGGCCCGTACAGCTGCCCAGACCCAAACTCCCCACTCCCCAGCTGTACGGCCTACCCTGGAGCAGCAGCTCACCACTCCCCAAGCCATTCCCATCCCTCCCCGAGCCAATCCCATCCCTTCCCCCTGTTTAAACCTTCATTGTCCTGGGTGTCAGATTGTCCTTCCCAGGCACAGCTGTAAGTATCATTCTAAATACACTTTATAAGATACTTAAAGGTACAGTGAAGTTAAATTGGTTAAATTGTGATTCAAATCCAGCATGCAATGTTAAGCCAATGTATAATAGAATACTCTTATGAATTATTCGTCATTCTCTTGATATATTTATTGAAAACAACTTATTCCTATAATTAGTTTAAACAATAAAATAAATGTGGCCATCATTTCTTTATTGTTGGATGAATGTATCCATCAACCAGCATGCACAAACAAGGTTCATCAACAAATATTGGCTTCCATAAAAACCAACATTCTTGCATTCAAAATATAGCTTGACAATTAAAACATATAATGAATATGTGTAATTTCTAAAGATTTGTCATGTCATGCTCTATCTGAATCAGTCCATTAAATATTTAGGTTCAGTGTCCCTTTAATTGGATATCACTACATATACCAAACACCACTACTTGGATCCAAAATTTTATGTCCAAATGTGGATACATTATCTCTTGTCTAACCCAGTGGGAATGTAATTTCTTCTGGTTGCTATGTTTACACAGCTTGTCCTCAATGCCAAAATGTTTAAGGATAGGTGTGCCTACCACAGTCTAAATTGAATTTTTAAATTGCTGATGTAAGTACAATGTAAATCCTTTAACAAGATTTGATACACTCAAGCTGTATAAGTGGATCATCTAAAACCAATTAAAGGGTTCAACATGTTTGAGTAACATGAGCCTTTAATGATTTCTGTCTGTCTGAATAACCTAATTCATGTGTAAAGAATATATGAAAAATAATTGATGTAAATAATTATTTGTCTTTATGATGACAATGTATGTATTAAAATCTTTTATTCTGTTGTGTAATTATCCTTAATATTAATTTTTATTTTATTTTAGGCTGTGACTCAGCATGGCTCATGCTAGAAGGGATAGCAAGAGTAGAGCAGGCCGTGTTGAGGAACGCAGCTGTCCTGAGAGGGATGAACGACACCATGCAGGCCCAGCTCCGGGTTCAGGACTTGACTCTGCGTGAAATTATGCAATTACGTTCAAGGCCTGAATCTGGAGCTGGACATGCACAGGACAATGAAGAGGATGACCAGTAAGTGGAGGATCTGGATATGCTCCATGGTGGCAGATAATAATCCTCCGTCCACATGTTGAATTTGTATTTATATTGTTGCCCTTTGGCCTTTTTATCAGTTTTTTGTTGTGCCTGTTGCACTCTTTTACCTTGTCATGTGTCTCCAATGAGGCTATGCTGGCCCTTGGCAACTCTCTTCATGGACTGTGATGCACTGTGTTACCTTGTCATGTGTCTCCAATGAGGCTATGCTGGCCCTTGGCAACTCTCTTCATGGACTGTGATGCACTGTGTTACCTTGTCATGTGTCTCCAATGAGGCTATGCTGGCCCTTGGCAACTCTCTTCATGGACTGTGATGCACTGTGTTACCTTGCCATGTGTCTCCAATGGGGCTATGCTGGCCCTTGGCAACTCTCTTCATGGACTGTGATGCACTGTGTTACCTTGTCATGTGTCTCCAATGGGGCTATGCTGGCCCTTGGCAACTCTCTTCATGGACTGTGATGCACTGTGTTACCTTGTCATGTGTCTCCAATGAGGCTATGCTGGCCCTTGGCAACTCTCTTCATGGACTGTGATGCACTGTGTTACCTTGTCATGTGTCTCCAATGAGGCTATGCTGGCCCTTGGCAACTCTCTTCATGGACTGTGATGCACTGTGTTACCTTGCCATGTGTCTCCAATGAGGCTATGCTGGCCCTTGGCAACTCTCTTCATGGACTGTGATGCACTGTGTTACCTTGTCATGTGTCTCCAATGGGGCTATGCTGGCCCTTGGCAACTCTCTTCATGGACTGTGATGCACTGTGTTACCTTGTCATGTGTCTCCAATGAGGCTATGCTGGCCCTTGGCAACTCTCTTCATGGACTGTGATGCACTGTGTTACCTTGCCATGTGTCTCCAATGGGGCTATGCTGGCCCTTGGCAACTCTCTTCATGGACTGTGATGCACTGTGTTACCTTGTCATATGGCTCATATATTCCTTATTTTTACAAGATTATTTATAAACGTTGTGTATGTTTTCTTACATACTAATAAAATAAATTTTATTTCACAAATCTTTGTCCTCATTCTTCCTGTTATTTTTTGCAAGCTCTAGTTTATGTTGTTTATCCTTAAAGGGACCTAACAAATCTATTTGTTATAATGAAATCATATATGTAAGACAATAGTAAATGACTTTAAGATTAACATCTCCAATGTAATCTTATTATTTGTGTTTATATTATTTTCTCTTAGCTCTATCATTGCCTGATTATGATTAGCAGAGTAATTTCTTTATATATGTATATATATTTTTGTATTTGTGTATATATGTATATTTAAATGTTCATATCCATGTGTGTATTTATAAACTCTGCATGAATTGATGCACCTTTACAAAATGATCTGAGTATTGATACAATGATATAATCCCTGTAAAGTGTTCATTTTATTTAAATAGTATTGACTATGTGTATGCTCTTTTTAAAAACAAAATAATGTCCCTTTAAGTGATGTTGATCACTATTGTAAATGAATGTATTTCCATTTGTAAAGCGTTTTTGTCCTTTTTACAAGAACAAGGACATATAATTTTATTAATAAACAATCTTATTGTAATGTTGACAGCACCTGTATTTCATTTTCAAATCTATATTATTGTCAAAGTGTAACCAAATCAATCTCTGTGTGTAATACAAATAATGTAGATGATGAATATTAGTTAACTAATATGTTAACAAAATACATCTCCTCCCATATATGGCTATAGGTAGGCTGACCATAATTAAACTTGAATAAATGACACGTTTAATCAATACATGTATAACTATTGTTATTCAACAACAATCCAAACATATCTTAAAACATCAATGGCATATGTATTTCTCATGTGTATCTTTTAAATGTTAAAGATATACACCATAGCTATAGTTCAAGGGACAGTCAAGTCCGAAAAGATGATTCATGATTTGGTGACATTCCTAGATAGCAATCTACACACATACTAGTTCCTAAAATATAAATACGTTTCTTAATGATATGCCAAGATGTCACTGAGTCCTTGTATTGTCTGCGGTTTTTCAGCGATCTCGGATGCGCCATGTTGCTTAAGACGTCACCTGCCAGGCTGTCCAATGATTCCTTGTATTGACTGACGTTCTTACGTGATCAGGAATATGCCTTTTATTGGATTGCGTTTTGACGCGATCAAGGATGCGCCTTTTTTTTTTGGGCGTTCTTACGTGATCAATAATGTGCCTTTCATTGGATGGCGTTCTTACGTGATCAAGGAAGCGCCATGTTAAGACGGCACATGTAAAGTTAAAAAAACGTGTGATTGGATTGCGTAGTCCCGCAATATTTGTGCACGTTAAAAACGTTTGTGACTGCATGCAATTTTAAAAAGCTTGCGAATATGTATTATTTGCATCATGTTACATTGTTGACCCGTAGCTGATAAAGACCAACACATTCTCTTTTGCTGGATGTCTGGTTGAATCAACGAACGAAAGCAAAATGTTTTCATGCATAGGATATTTCTAGGCAAGTGCAAATCTCTACAGTCCATGTTTAATATGTTTGTCAACAATGTTCCTTTTTCTTAAAAATTAATGTTGTGTTTAATGTTGAACATATCTAATTAATAAATATGCGCTATTGTGTTTGAATAAAGTAATCAATATGCATTTATCATATGCTAAATATATGATGCCGACTTCTTCTAAATGTAATTTCGTTGTATATTTTATGAAAGGTTCATTAGACACTCACATTATAAATAAAAATATTTGATTTTGTCTCTAGTTAGATAGTCCATTGTTTAACCAATAGGTTTATTTTGTCTTGTGTTGTAAGAAAATGTAAGTTATTTTCTTACTCCTCGCAAAGCCAATGAGTTTCATGTGAGTACCATCTCCAGCTTTGTCCAGTTTGTGTAAAGGTTCTTTTCATATGTTAATGATGGGGTATTGTGTTTTACGGTTGTAATGGTGGTTCATCTATATTTAAAATATAGCTAACCCTATTTTATTTGCAAGTGTTTGAAGCTTTTTAATATTGCTATCAGTATATGTTAATCTTGTTGTTTGTAGTAGTGTCTATTACATACAGTTATGTAAAAAATATAGGATACTGTCCCTTGAATGCAAATGTTGTTTTTTTGTATCATGTATGAGATCCACATAGTTTAATCTTCAAATATATTTTTGTTAGCATATTTCACCCCCCCACTCCTAAAAGGAATTTAAACCATATTCATTGTTAAAATAAAAATAGTTACAATAAAATATTAACACAATAATGTCTCTTAAAGAAAATAGACTTTATTTAACACGTCAATATAAATGTGATTTTCAAATTTTTTTTTGGAAAAAGTACATGTAGATATAGCAACAAGCTTAAAATGTGTTAGCATATGTAATGTTGTTAAAGGGACAGTTTCGAAAAAAAATTTTTTAACATTATTCGAAAAGTAAATTCTGTAATAACAAGGATATCAAATGTTTCTCAACAATTGAACATTTGTCTGGGTTTATTTAAATTTGCTATCTAAACCTATGAGGTTGGTGTGCTCATTTCTTAAATCTTGAAGAGTGCTTGTAATCATTATACAATTTGAGCACTAGAGGGCATTTGGATAGCATTTGTATATGTAAAACCTTGTGCTCATACAGCATATTATTGACCATGTATTGATCATTGATATCTAAAATGTTGTTATGTCAGAACAACAAATAAGTGGTCATTTTTCATAGTCATAGATACAAGGGTAAGCACATAAGTCACACATGTATTTCTCCATGTTTTGTTGTTTCAAACTTTATAATGCGTAATACAGTGTTTTCTTTGTAATCAATAATTTTCTGACTGTCCCTTTAAGCTGTGTTATTGGCATTCAAACAGTAATATGCCATCATGGATAATTGTTATGGTAATTTAGTTAGCGATTCGGGAAACAGTTTGGACATCACATCACAGAAACCAATCAATATCATGAACAAGGATAGGTATGTGATGATGTGGTTTTCACACACTTATAACCCACACTCTGCAAAGAATCTTCCTCCATGGACCCGGTCCCATAGAAGTCGATTATATACAGAGTGTGGTCCACAAGTGTATGAAAACCACATCATCACATACCTATCCATTACCCAAAAAAAATAATTTAAGATGGAAAAAAATACTTACTTCCTCTTCCTTCCCCTCTTCCCACGGGGCTGAGGCTCTGGGAGAGGCAACTGCCGACTCCGAAGAGTCCTCCTTGGAGCTGTTGTGGGAGGAGTGGAAGGAAGAGTACTGGGACGACCAAGGTGAGGAGTAGATGGCTGAGGAGGAGGAGGAGAAGATGGATGAGGAGGAGAAGATGGCTGAGGAGGAGGAGGAGTAGATGGCTGAGGAGGAGGAGGAGTAGATGGCTGAGGAGGAGGATGATGAGATGGGCCGGCAGGAGGAGATGGCCCAGCAGCAAGAGGCCCAGCAACAAGAGGCCCAGCAACAGGAGGTAGACCAGCATGCGCCTCCCGGAAAAATGTGAACATTTCCTGATGAAGATTGAACATTCTTGTTTGTCCTTCTTGTATTGTATTCAGTATACTGATTATTTCATTTTGGCCTTGAATTATTTGATTCTGCCCATCAAGTATTCTGCGTCGTCCTTCTATGTTTTCTATCCAGGAGGTACGCATCTGGTCTATGTACTCCAGTAGAACCCGCACCTCCGCTATTTCTTCTTGTTGTGCCTGTTGAACCCGTGCACGGCGGGGTGCCCGTGCACGGCGGAGTGCGGGTCTTTGAGGGACCTCGGGTTCCGCGGGTTCAGCGGGATCCTCCTGTGCTTCCGGGGCCTCTTGATCATCTCCCGTGCGCTGTTCGTCACGGGGGGCCTCTTCCCTCCGAAGTGGGAATTCCTCACCACCACTCTCATCCCGGGGAGATGCAGGAGGCTGTGCTGCCTCGTCCCCAGACTCTGTATATTAAAAAAAAAAGAAAAAAAGAAATGTATATATTAGCATATTTGCAAATAAAGTTTTAAATGACTTAGCTTACGATACAATTACAAATGCAGAATCATTAATCCACTTTGAAATCTAACAAACAATCAATTCTATTTCCGCTTTTTCTAAACAGTGTTTGTGATATCTGGTCAATGTGAATGTTTTTGCGTTTGTTTTCAGTCTGTTTAAATGCACACCTAACCTATAGCCTAGATACTGATGTAACCGCTAAGTAATAGAATGCGTGTAAACAGCGTAATAGCATTAATCTGATCCTTAACACATGAAACCCAATGTTTTATCTTTCATGATTTATAAGCATACATTTAGTATCAACTTTCGAATGTACTTTTGTTATCTAATTAGCTTCATTCTCTGGATATTCTTTGCTGAAAAGCATATCTAAATATGTTTATAAGATTCTGATTGTTAGCTGAATATAGCTGCCTCCTGTGATTGTTTCACCGTGTGCATGGCTATTTCTTCATTAAAATATATCTCAAGAATGAATCAAATTATGTAATATAAGTACATTTGAATGTTTTGTCAAATTGTATTCGCTACCTCAATCATGAAAGTAAATGTTTGCGTATAGTGTCCATTGAAATACATTCGTATGTGAAATTATTGTTCAATGAGCTTACCGTCAGATGAGAGTGGCAGGTTCCCGGTATCGATTCCTCCGATACCGACTACTTCCACCTCGGAGATGCTGGGCCGCAACATTTCCTCCCATCTGCAGTACTCCATTTCAAGGGCAGGGCCGCCACCGGTCCCTGCGGCATGTCGGGCCTCCAGGCTTAACTTTTTTTTAAGTTCAAGTTTACAGTCCCGGTACCGATGTTTGATGGAATCCATATCCCGGTTCCGGCCACCCACTGCATTGACTGCATTCCGAATCTCGTTCCAGAGCCTCCTCCTGTCAGTCGGGGTAGTCTTCTGGTGCTGCAGCATCCTATACCTGGCCATATAGGCCTCTACGAGGGCCTCCTTCTCCTCCATCGTAAACCTCGCCTCCCTAGTCGCCTTGGCCTTCCCCTGTGACGATGCCCTCTGTTTCCCGGACTGTGAAGCCCTACTCTGACCGCCACTGGGCCCAGCCACTTGGTCATCTTGAACCAAGTGGCTGGGTCCACCCACCGCTTCCACCCCCGCTTCCTGCCCCCCTTCCTGCCCCCCTTCCTGCCCTGTTCCTCTCCCCCTCCCTCTACTCCCCCCTCTACCTGTCCCCTGCCTGGCCTCCATCTCCTCCCTAAACTAAACCCCAAATAATAAAAAAAAAGTGAGTGTGATGAAATGAAAGGGGGTCAAAATAAAGAACTAAAAAGACAAAAAAGGTGCTTAAAGTGTGAGGGATGTAAAAAAAAAAAAGAGGGTAAGGAGTATTTAAATAAACGAAAAGAATAAGACTAAAAGGAGGATATGTAAACTAAATGTAACTAGGGGATGGGTATGGGATGGGTATGGGGTATGGGATAAGAGTAAATGGGATGAAAGGGAATGGGACTACAAGGAATGGGGTATGGAGTGTAGTATGAGGGGGTAGGGGGTATGGAGTGTATGTAGTGTTATTGATAAGTGTATGTATGTATTGAATGTGTTTGCGTGTAAATGTGTTAAGTGTACAGATAAATCACTCGCTCGCTAACTAACACTACTTCTAATTCTCAATAACAAACACTCCCACTAACGCTCACTAACTACCACTAACTGACGCTCACACTAACAACTATCACTAATAACTCCCACTAACTCACTCACGCTCCCACTAACAGACTCTCTCCCACTCCCGCTAACTCCCACTAACTCACTCACTCTCTCACGCTAACACTACCAACTGACTATCTCACGCTAACACTACCAACTGACTCTCTCACGCTAACACTACCAACTGACTATCTCACGCTAACACTACCAACTGACTCTCTCACGCTAACACTACCAACTGACTCTCTCACACTAACACACTCTCAAAAATTCGCAAAATCTCTATTCTTAAATCTCCAAAGACCCACCAGCAACACAGTCAAAGAAGCCCTGCTTGTGTGGTGCTTATATACCCTGTGTAAATGTTTAATGATGTCCCAATTTCCATTGTAATTAGTGTTCAGGTGTGCTTTATTAGCAATTAATATTATTGCAATGTGTATTAGGTGTGTTAATTTGCGCATGCTCATTTTGAGTTGGTATTTGTGGAATGTGTAGAATGCGATGATGTCATAGTGGTCGTTTTCTCTAACATTGTCCAATAGTATTCTTTTTAAATGTGAATTTGCGATGGTGTGTTCTTCGTGAAGTGTTGTATATGTATGTTTTTCATAATATATAATGATATTGAATGCGATTTTTTTTTTAGTGTATGTATATATTTTTTATTCCTTGTTGTTATTGTGCGATTTTCCGCATCTTAAAGTATATGCGTATTCCCCGTATAAATAGTATTAAAACTTCCCCCGCTTGTGAATGTGTAATGCTTGTGTGCTTTGTTGATTGATTGATGTTGTGACATTTGCGGCGTGTTATTGTTGTGCATGATGTGGTATGCGTCATATGACCGAGCTGTGCGTATTCTCGCGAGATCGAGTGTTAGGTAAAAAAAGCTATTTTTTGACTTTCCCATTGATCTCTATGGGAGACTGTCTAACGCGGGCAGGATTACGCGTGTGACATACACGCGTTAGGAGCATCGTTAGATGGTCTTATATTAACTCTAAATACCGGAGTCAAACAATGACGTGCGTTAGACATAAAACACGCGTGGCGTTAACAGCCCATCTACCGCCGAACTCTAAATCTAGCCGTTAGTTTTTGGGTCTATAAAACTGGTTCTTGTATGTAACATAGGTGTAACCAGTGTTCTTGTTATATTGGTCTGGAATTACTGTATAAATTACAATAAGAAGACTGTTGTGTCATTAATTATTTGCTGCCCGGGTGCAATATGATACAGTGTAGTGGTTCCAATTTAACAAAATAAATTGGATTTGACCATTAATAGGGGGATTAGTGAGTTTACAAACAGATGAAACATCACTGGGCACATAGGGTGATAAGACTTGGGGCATTTAAATAATCTTACTATAGCTAGAGATGTATATTCAGCTTGCTCACCTTTTTCAAAGAACGAATAGTAGCTCATGTTAAAAATGTTCATGTAAATGAATGATCTAATAAAGTTCTACTGATAGCTGAGAGGATAAAAGTGTTTTACAGCTGGAGTGCATGTTGCTACCTCTCATTACACTGTTTACTACCTGAGGAAAGATAAGGAGTTTGACTGGGAAGGTTTCAATGTATCTATCTATCTATTTATCTATCTATCTATCATCTATCTATCTATATATCTATCTATCTATCTATCATCTATCTATCTATCTATCATCTATCTATCTATCTACAGTATATATACTGTATGTCTAAATATGTTTATGTGTATATATGTGTATTTATGTGTTCATATGTATAAATATGTATATGCACACCTACATGTATAAACTTATACACACTCACACGTATATATATATATAAAGTGGGGCAAAAAAGTATTTAGTCAGCCAACAATTGTGCCAGTTCTTCCACTTAAGAAGATGAGAGAGGCCTGTAATTTTCATCATAGGTATACCTCAACTATGAGAGGCAAAATGTGGAAACAAATCCAGACAATCACATTGTCTGATTTGGAAATAATTTATTTGCATATTATGATGGAAAATAAGTATTTGGTCAATATCAAAAGTTCATCTCAATACTTTGTTATATATCCTTTGTTGGCAATGACAGAGGTCAAATGTTTTCTGTAAGTCTTCACAAGGTTGTCACACACTGTTGCTGGTATGTTGTCCCATTCCTGCATGCAGATCTCCTCTAGAGTAGTGATGTTTTGGGGCTGTCGCTGGGCAACACAGACTTTCAACTCCCTCCAAAGGTTTTCTATGGGGTTGAGATCTGGAGACTGGCTAGGCCACTCCAGGACCTTGAAATGCTTCTTACGAAGCCACTCCTTCGTTGCTCAGGTGGTGTGTTTGGGATCATTGTCATGCTGAAAGACCCAGCCACGTTTCATCTTCAATGCCCTTGCTGATGGAAGGAGGTTTGCACTCAAAATCTCACAATACATGGCCCCATTCATTCTTTCATGTACACGGATTAGTCGTCCTGTTCCCTTTGCAGAGATACAGCCCCAAAGCATGATGTTGCCACCCTCATGCTTCACAGTAGGTATGGTGTTCTTTGGTTGCAACTCAGCATTCTTTCTCCTCTAAACACGACGAGTTGTGTTTCTACCAAACAGTTCTACTTTGGTTTCATCTGACCATATGACATTCTCCCAATCCACTTCTGGATTATCCAAATGCTCTCTAGAATACTTCAGACAGGCCTGGACATGTACTGGCTTAAGCAGGGGGACATGTCTGGCACTGCAGGATCTGAGACCCTGGCGGTGTAGTGTGTTACTGATGGTAGCCTTTGTTACGTTGGTCCCAGCTCTCTGCAGGTCATTCACTAGGTCCCCCCGTGTGGTTCTGGGTTGTTTGCTCACCGTTCTTGTGATCATTTTGACCCCACGGGGTGAGATCTTGCGTGGAGCCCCAGATCGAGGGAGATTATCAGTGGTCTTGTATGTCTTCCATTTTCTAATTATTGCTCCCACAGTTGATTTCTTCACACAAAGCTGCTTGCCTATTGCAGATTCAGTCTTCCCAGCTTGGTGCAGGTCCACAATTTTGTTTCTGGTGTCCTTCGACAGCTCTTTGGTCTTCACCATAGTGGAGTTTGGAGTGTGACTGTTTGAGGTTGTGGACATGTGTCTTTTATACTGATAACAAGTTCAAACAGGTGCCATTAAAGAAGAAGATACAGGTCTTAAAGAAGAAGATACAGGTCTGTGAGAGACAGAAATCTTGCTTGTTTGTAGGTGACCAAATACTTATTTTCCACCATAATATGCAAATAAATTCTTTCCAAATCAGACAATGTGATTGTCTGGATTTGTTTCCACATTTTGTCTCTCATAGTTGAGGTATACCTATGATGCAAATAACAGGCCTCTCTCATCTTCTTAAGTGGGAGAACTTGCACAATTGGTGGCTGACTAAATACTTCTTTGCCCCACTGTATATATATATATATATATATATATATATATACAGTGGCGTCACTAGGGGGGGCGGGCCGCACCCGGGTGACACCCACCAGGGGGGTGACACCAAAAAAAAAAAAATTTTTTTTTTTTAATTTTATTGAAATTAAAAGAAATACAATGTTGAGATGCATAGATTTTTTTTATTAGAGGGGCTGGCATTTGTGAACATTGGTGGGACTGGGGAAGATGTAGACACACAATTTTTTTGCCCTTGAGCCAGTGCTGCAATTTCATCAAATAGTTTTCCCGGCTGCTTTTGCTTGTTTGTACTTTGCTTCTCCCCTGCCCAATTTCGCTATGAATGTTGTGGGCATGCCGTGGGGCTTGCAAAGTTGCGCTGCTAGCCTAAACCTGCCTGCCTATCTGTGCTCACTGCTCAGTGACATGTGGAGCAGTGGAGTCACTCACTGCTGTGCTGTCTCTCTAAACGGGAACTGGCAAATCATGAGGGGATGCCTGGCACCTGACCGCATGACTGTTTGACACTGTCTTTAAAGTGAAGGAGCCACGTATGATGCCCACCAGACCATTACGGTTACGGTACACTAAGTGCACACTGAACAGGTAGGAGGTCGGGCAGGGGTCTGGGGTGGGCAGAGTGCAGAGGTGATTGGCCATAAGAAGCGTTAGGCACGTGGCCCGGGGCTGTGCACTGACAGACTTGGAACAGAGTCAGAGAGCAGAATTTTCATAGTTTGCACCTAAAACTTTTCTTTAGTGATTTATTTTTAGAGTGCTCTGTTTATCTTTCATTTGATGCTCTGCTGAGCCAGGGAGCAGCTCTAGGCATGAGCTTTATAATTAATGCAGTGCAGTTTACATATTTTGTATGTGTGTGTCTGAGTTTTTGTGTGTGTGTGTGTCTCAGTGTTTTTGTGTGTGTGTTTTTGTGTGTGTGTCTGAGTGTGTTTCCGAGTGTTTGTGTGTACATCTGAGTATGTTTTAAGTGTGTCTGAGTGTTTGTATGTGTTTTTGCCTGTGTTTTTGTGTGTGTCTGCTTTCTGGGGGGGGGGGGGGGTGACACCATAACTTACCGCACCGGGTGACACCAACCCTAGTGACGCCACTGTATATATATATATATATATATATATATATATATATATATACTGTGACACCGTGACTTGCTAGCTTGTAATTGATTTTTAAATTTTAACTCTTAATTTTTCATAAAAATAATAATTCTTTAATTTTGCCCAAGATCAATTGCTGGGCCTGGGGTGTGTGGGGGAGAGGCAAACATAGGGCTGACCGTGTGAGTGTAGTTGGGGGAGATTGTGGCATAGCCACTTATATCTCTGATTGTGTGATTGGGTAGCAAGAGGCATAGTTCAGATTTTCCATAGGCATGGTTTGGCAGTTCAGAGGGGGGGGCATATTTGGCCCCAGTTCCACATTGTGAAATTGGGATATAAATAGACTGGAGTTGCAGATGATGGTTTTTTTTTAAAGCTCCATTTTAGTTGAAATGGTTTTTATTAAGTGCAAAATATCATAACAAAATGAATATACATGGTACAAATCCAGGCCACCATTGACCCAACCCACACTGGGTTTAACAATGTGATATGACATAAAAAGGTTTGAAGAGAAATAAGAGACCCAGTCCGCAGCTGGATCCTCAGCAGTCCAGTTGCACATTTCTTTTTTTTTAAGAAAAACAATACAAAAATAAAATAAAAGTATACAGAAAGAAAAAACAGAAGAGTTGAAAAAAGCATATGTGAATTTAACAATAACAACAATAAACCTGTCAGAATGCTGCGTGTTCTATTTTCGGCCTCATGTCTCTGGCCATCTCAGCCATGTCTCTGTTTGTGCTATAAGTTATGTCTATCGCTTCCTCTCAGTCTCTTTCTATTGTGTAGGTTAGCAGGAACTCCTATCAGCTCCCCCCATTATCCAGTAGAACCAGATTTTCCCAAAAGTGTCCATCTTATTTTGTAAGTGGGCAGCTGTCTCATGCATAGCGTACACTCCGGCAAGTTTGTTGGTAATCTCCGACCAAGTCGGTACTCCTGTCTTCCAGTGTTTGGCTATTGTGGTCCTAACTGTAGTGAAGATTATTCTAAGGAAGGTATTTATGTGGGAGTTGTATCCCTGGGTCCTAGCATTTAATAAGGCCTGAGAGGCCCTGATGATTATTCGGTCGCCAATCAGGTTAGACAAGAGGTCTGAGGTCTGATCCCATATATTTTTAACCTTGGGGCATTCCCACCACATATGCATGTATGTACCTTTGGTCTTGCACCCTCTATAACAGAAATTGGAGTCCCCCTTAACAGAGTGCGCTAGTCTCTCAGGGGTTAAGTACCAACGAAACACTGATTTCAAGCTATTTTCTCTGAGATCTGCACTCAACAAACCCCTACTTGCCTCAGATGTCAAGGTGTACCAATCCTCTGTTGTTAAATCAATATTCAAGTCTCTCTCCCACCTATTAACAATGGGTGGTTTATACTTTATTTTGGCTGATTGTATCGCGTGGTACATATGTGAAATAGCTTGTTTGGGTCTGTGATGTGCACTACACTGCTTCCCAAGTGTTGTGGAATGATTTTCCCTCCCATCAAGGGTGTAAGAATGGACAGCCGAGGAGATCTGCAAATACACAAACCACTGTAGGGAACATGGTTCTAACTTTCTTTGTAGTTGTGTGAATGTGACCATAGAGCCTTGTTGTAGGAAATCTGCCACCCTGTATAGGCCTTTGTTCTCCCATTTGTCTATATGTATGTGGCAGTCTCCTGGGATTATGTATTTTAATGTTTTTTCTAGACTATATATTGAGATACCAACTTGTGAGAGTGTATTGATTTATGCCATTGTCGGCAAGAGATCAATAATGCGCGTGGTTTAAAACCTTTTGCGGCCTTCAGCGACTCCCTCCTCCATAATATGTCATCTGGTGAGCTAAGTCCCCCCATGGCGGCTTCCAAAGCAGGCCATACAATATCACAGTCTCGTCTCCCTAATCTCGCTGTCTGAGTTAGTCTGGCAGCCTGGTAGTAGTCCCTTAAATTGGGGAGGCCTACTCCCCCCAGCTGTCTATGTCTCGTGAGTATGATTCCGGGTATTCTGGCATGTTTACCTCCTCTTAGATAAGAAATTAGTTTGGACTGGATAATATCTAAGTCTTTGTTGGGGACCTCAATTGGTAGTGTTCTAAAGAGGTAAAGGAGTCTAGGTAAAATATTCATTTTGATCGATGATAGTCGCCCATACCACGAAAAGCTATATTGTTGCCACTTCGTGATATCCTGTTTTATAGTTTTGTATAAAGGAAGGTAATTAGCTTGGTAGAGTTTATCAAAGTCTGGTGTCAGCAGAGATAAAGGATCCCCCGAACCCCATTTCTTTTAGTACCGCCATCATATATCCCCAATCCACTCTGTCGAATGCCTTCTCCGCATCCAGAGAAAGGAGCAGAGAAGGCACTCCATGACTCTTAAGATAGTCTATCACCGACACCATCCTTCTGATGTTATCTGGGGCTTCCCTCTCCTTGATGAAGCCAACCTGATCTGGGTGTATTATAGTGGGAAGAATATGTTTTAGTCTGTTAGCTAAAATTTTTGTGATTATTTTGACATCCTGATTGATGAGGGATATTGGCCTATAACTGGCACAGAATTTTGGGTCTTTCCCTTGCTTGGGGATGACTACTATTTTAGCCTGAAGTAGGTCTTTAGGTAGCTCCTTGCCCTCCAGCACGTGGTTTGCTAATTGTGTAAGGTGTGGAATTAAGAGGCCAGCAAACATCTTATAGTATTCGCTCGGTAAGCCATCAGGTCCAGGAGCCTTGCCTGGCTTAAGTTCTTTGATGACTTGTGCTACTTCCATTGCAGTAATTTTGGAGTTCAGGGAGTCCCCATCTGCCTCTGTGATTTTCTTCAAACTGGCTTTTGTGAGAAAATCATTAAGTAAGGTTTTAGTGGACGTGCACTGGGTGACTTTTTTGCCATTGTACAACTCTCAATAAAATGAGGCGAAGGCATCCACAATCTCCTGGGGATGCCCAGTCTCACCACCCCCGTCCCTACATATGAGGGGTATAGACACCGCCGCATAGTTATCTCTGATCTTTTTGGCTAAGTATTTATCCGGTTTGTTGGCATAAAGGAAGTACTGTGTCTTCAGTCTGTGGGCATATTTTATCGATTGATTATTAAAGATCTCATTAAGCTGGTTTCGTTTTTGGTTTAATTGTTTTAGGATGTACCTGGTTAGGGTTAGTTTGTGTTTCCTCTCTAGACTCTCAATGTCTTTAGTCAGTCTCTCCATAGCTAAGTTTGCTGCCCTTTTAATCCGTGCTTTTTCTTTAATTAACATGCCCCTAATTACAGTTTTATGGGCGGCCCAAACTGAGGTTGGATTGTTCGTAGAGTTCTGATTAAAAGCCCAGTACTCCTCCATTGCCCGTGTCAATTTTTCTTTTGTCAGTGGGTTTTGGAGGCAGGATGGGTCAAATGTCCAAGTCTGTATCCTATTGGGATTTTTTATACCTTGGAGTAATATCTGTGTGATGGAATGATCTGACCAGGTGCATGGGTGAATTTTAGCTGACAACAACAATGGGAGTAGGATCTGGCTGATCATAATGTAGTCTAGTTTGGAGTAGGTGTTGTGTGCTGTCGAGTAGAATGTTGTGTCTGTTGTGACCCCATATAAAGAGTTCCAGGAATCCACCAGAGTATGTGGGGACAATGAGTTTAAAACTGTGCCGGCTACTTTTCTTAGGTAGTTTAGTTTTTTAGAGGAGTGTGGGGCCTTAGCATACCTGAGCGCCTGAAGGTCAATATTAAAATCCCCCGCTAGAATTATTCTAATTTGTGACCAACCCGTTAGTAGTCTTGTGATTTCCCTGAAAAACGCATCCTGCTTCTCGTTTGGGGCATATATATTGCAAAACAGGACTTCTACTCCCTGAATCTGGCCTCTCACCAACAAGTACCTTCCTTCTCTGTCAGTAGTCGAGTCTATGTATACGAAGTGTAATGATGAATGCAGTAGTATCGACACCCCTCTTTTTTTCTCCCCTGCAGTAGAATGATAGTGTTGATAAAAACCACTGGACCAATATTTGGGAAGTTGTGGTTTAATAAGATGTGTCTCCTGTAAAAAGATCACATTCGCACGAAGGCGTCTGTAATGGTTAAATGCTGTGCGCCTTTTAGTGTCTGAGTTTAACCCTCTCACATTGTGTGAGACTAGATTAATTGTTGGTAAAGCCATTAGAGTTTTCTGGGGTGCGTGTGTGACCTAACACCTGGAGGCCATAGATGGTGTGAGTGTGAGGGGTGCATAGTCAGGGGCTCTAGGTCTGGGTAGGAGTCGGTCATTGTAAGGTTCGTACAAGACAGGCTAGAGATGTCTCTTCTATCGCATCTGACAGTTACATAAAAACAGGTTGGCAGTAAATAAAACGAAAACTTAACTCTAGATTGAACAAAAATAACATTTTGAACATTATAACAACTAAGCATGTGTCTATTAATAACAATGGGTTGTGCAGTAGTTCTAATGTAAACATGCCTAGAACTTTCAGATTATAGGTATGGGTAATACAAGCATTTATTAGAAAGGTTATCTAAGGCGGGCTTTCAAACCCGCTTATGAATAAGTAATAGGCAAAGACTTTGACAACATTACCTAGCAGTCCAGTTCATGGTTTCACTTTTTTCTTCTTCGCCACTCTGGACCACCTAGGCCTACTTGCCGAGGTCCGTGGCTCTTTACCTGTGGTGTGTTGTGATGAGACAGGTTCCTCAGGAAGTACCGGAGTCTCTACATTTAGATATTGGCATATTTCTGGGATGTCCTGCGCTGATTTAATAGTGAGCATCCTTTGGTTGTGGGAGATATGCAATGCAAAAGGATATCCCCACCTGTATGAAATATTTTGCTTCCGCAGTAAAGATGTGAGGGGGCGCAGAGCATATCTTCTTTGTAGAGTGCGGGCACAAAGGTCCTGAAAAAATTGAATAATTTGTCCCTGAAACTTGAAAGGTTGGTGCATGATGCTTTCTCTGTCAGGGAAACGCAGCATTCTGACTATGACATCCCTAGGTGGGAGTCCCTTTTTTGGTTTTGGTTTCAGGGCTCTGTGAGCTCTTTCCATCGCAAAGTCTATTTCACCCTCTCCGCCTGTGACAGCTTTGAAAAGGCGTAGCAGATACGAGGGTAGATCTGTGGCTTCTACCGTTTCTGGGATCCCTTTTAGCCTGATGTTATTCCTTCTGTTTCTATTTTCTAGATCCTCCATTTTATCTTGGAGGTACAGAAGCTGTTGTTGGTGGGATGCAATAGATTCAGAGTTGGATGCTATATTTTCAGAGATTCATGTTCAGTCTCTACCGCCTCCACTCTATCCCCCAGTTCAGATAGGTCCTGTTTTATCTCCGCCAAGCTGTTCGTGACTGAGGAGTGCAAACTATCAATTTTGTTCATCAGCTTCTCCAGACCCACTGCCATGTCTTCTTTGGAGACCAGGGTGTGGAGATCAGCTTTTGTCATGCTCCCACTGTCCCTTGAGGTTTCCATTGTATTTAATGTGGGTGCATGGTGTCCCTCTTCTGATTCATCATCAATATCCCCTGTGACCAGACTTTTAGTAGATCTTAGATAATTGTCTAGTGCAGTGGATTTTAGATTTTTATCAGATTTATTGGGTTTTTTAGCTGTCATACTGGCACTGTCCTGATAGATAATATGAGGCTTTTATTGACACACTAGCTTTCAGGGTTATTATATAGGAGGCCCTCACAGACCCCAGAAAAGGTAGCAGGCTTATTTTCAATTCAAAGGCTCCCCTGTTCACCTAGCAATAAGGAGCGTGATAGCCTGAGATCAAACCTGTAGCGGTACTAATGAGAGGCCTTCTTGATACCCCAGGGTATTGAGCAATGTCCTCTCAGGTGTTATGTGCGGCCTGGGAGTTGGTGTCTAGCATTTACATACCCCTCCTGCAAGGCGTTGTGGCTGCTGTTACCGATGGAGCTGCAGGGGAGTTAATGGCCTCCTTTTCACTTTCACTTTCACCCACGACCCGGCTGAAGCTTGATGGCGGCTCTGATCGCGGCCGGAATATGGCCTCGTGCCAGGTCCTGCTGTGTGCTGCTCTGTTCTCCTACCTTCCTGCTTCCTCTGACTATCGCGGCAGGAGATCCCGGCTACCACTCGATAACCGGTCCACACAAAGCAGGTAAAGGGTTCTGAACCAGGTCACAGTCAGTCTCCCCGCTCATCCGTCTGTGGTGGCGTGTGTGTTGTGGCGCGGCAATGGAGAACTGTGTGCCGCGGCTCCCAGTCTAATTTGTGGTTTTCTCTGCCGTTACTTTTGAAAGTACTCTGCCAGAAGTGTCTGCTTACTTTAGTGATCCCCCACAGGTACTTTTAGTTATTATATAAAGCCTCCAGACATGCTTTTCTGCTTCATAGCTTTTGTTACTGCAGAGAGCTGCCAAGTTAAGCTGCCATCTTAGAGCTTGGCTAAACTCCGCCCCCTTAAAGCTCCATTTTAAAGGGACATGAACCCCAATATTTTTCTTTCATGATTCAGTTAGAATATATAATCTTAAAGCAACTTTCCAATTTACTTGTGTGATTAATTTTGCTTCATTCTTCAAAAAAGCTATGTATCAAATTAATTTTTTTTTTTAGGGGGGGGGGCTGCTTAGATTCTTGCACCTGGGCCCTTTGGTTTCTTGTTACTCCTCTGATTCTATGGCAGCAATGTTTGCAATAATGTGCAACATTACTACAAAAGTTGTTACAAACTCTTTGCCATAGGGCCGGATTACAAGTGGAGCACTAATTAACTGCGTTAGAAGTTCGGCTTTTTGCGCTTGTCGGGTTAAACTGGTATTATGAGTTGAAAGTAAACTGCTTTTGCTCTGTGCTAACCCGACAAGTGCAAAAATCCAAACTTAGAATATTGTGTGCGCATTCACGTGTTCGCATTCAACACCCTACTCACTCCAATGTTCTTCACATTTTTTGAGTTTTGCATGGGATGTTTTTTCTCTCCACATTTTTGTGTCATACCAATACAAACAAAAGAAATAAACACGAGAATGCCTAAACATTTGTAATTGCAACAATTTTCTGGGCGAAGTGGTGCATTATCTGACATGACTGTACATATATATATGTATGTATATATATATATATATATATATATATATATATATATATATATATATATACCCCTAGTAAATAACTGCACTCACAGGTCTTTTTCAAGTGGAGAACAAAAGAAGCCTCTTTTTAATGAAACGTTTTCAGGGAACTGGTCCCCGTCATCAGCATAACAGCAATGTCAAAATCACACATTAATATACCACAATGTTAATTACATAAATGCACAATACCTGTGAACCCTCAGTGAAACAAACCCGCCAAACCATCGTGTTTGGAACGCTGTTTGCATTCCACTCTATCAAACCGGAAGTATCGTCAATCACATGACTTCCGGTATGTGCTGTCAAATTTTTCATGTGAAATAAATCATATACAACATAAGTTTAAATAAATTTAATAAAGCGTTATATTGCTCCTGTGTCTTGTGTTTTGTAATTTATGTGCCACAGGGGGGTAGTTATCAAGCCGTCAACCTCAAATACGCTGCGTATTCCGCAGCGTATTTGTGGCGAGGCTGATACGCCTTAGTTATCAAAGGCTCGAGACCGGCAAAAGTAGAATTTTGTGACGTCAGCTTCGATCCGCCGGACTCAGTCCGACACAGATCGATTCTTACGTCACTCCAGATGCGGCACATTCTCACTACTTTTGCTAGCTATCAAAAAACTAGCAGGTACGCTCGGCACTTTTACGGCCCAGCGTACCTGGTTTTCAAAGCGCCAGCCTGGAGGCGGCGGATCCCATAGGAATCAATGGGAGTCTGACCATAGCGAAAGTACAAGTTCGCTGCTGACAGACATCCCATTGATTTCTATGGGAGCTGTCTACACCTAACACCCTAACATGTACCCCGAGTCTAAACACCACTAATCTGACCCCCCCTACACCGCCGCAACTAAATAAAGTTATTACCCCCTAAACCGCCGCTCCCGGAGCCCACCGCAAGCTACTCTATACATATTAACCCCTAAACCGCCGCTCCCGGAGCCCACCGCAACTATAATAAATGTATTAACCCCTAACCCGCCGCTCCCTGAACCCGCCGCAACCTATATTAAATGTATTAACCCCTATCCTGCCCCCCCTACACCGTCGCCACCTATAATACATTTATTAACCCCTAATCTGCCCCCCCTACACCGTCGCCACCTATAATAAATTTATTAACCCCTATCCTGCCCCCCACTACGCCGCCGCCACTGTAATAAAATGATTAACCCCTAAACCTAACCCTAACCCTAACGCCCCCTAACTTAAATATTAATTAAATAAATCTAAATAAATTAACTCTTATTAACTAAATGAATCCTATTTAAAACTAAATACTTACCTTTAAAATAAACCCTAATATAGCTACAATATAAATAATAATTATATTCTAGCTATTTTAGGATTTATTTTTATTTTACAGGTACCTTTCAATTTATTTTAACCATGTACAATAACTATTAAATAGTTATTAACTATTTAATAGCTTACCTAGCTAAAATAAAGAGAAATGTACCTGTGAAATAAATCCTAACCTAAGTTACAATTACACCTAACACTACACTATACTTTAATAAATGAATCCTATTTAAAAATAAATACTTACCTGTAAAATAAACCCTAAGATAGCTACAATGTAATTAATAATTATATTATAGCTATCTTAGGATTTATATTTATTTTACAGGTAACTTTGTATTTATTTTAGCTAGTTAGAATAGTTATTAAATAGTTATTAACTATTTAATAACTACCTAGCTAAAAGAAATACAAAATTACCTGTAAAATAAATCCTAACTTAAGTTACAATTAAACCTAATACTACACTATCATTAAATTAACTAAATAAACTACCTACAAAGAACTACAATGAAATACAATTACATAAACTAACTAAAGTACAAAAAATAAAAAAAGCTAAGTTACAAAAAATAAAAAATTAAGTTACAAACATGTTAAAAATATTACAACAATTTTAAGCTACTTACACCTAATCTAAGCCCCCTAATAAAATAACAAACCCCCCCAAAATAAAAAAAATCCCTACCCTATTCTAAATTACATAAATTTCAAAGCTCTTTTACCTTACCAGCCCTTAAAAGGGCCATTTGTGGGGGCATGCCCCAAAAAGTTCAGCTCTTTTGCCTGTAAAAGAAAAATACAACCCCCCCCAACATTAAAACCGACCACCCACATACCCCTAATCTAACCCAAACCCCCTTACAAAAACCTAACACTAATCCCCTGAAGATCATCCTACGTTGAGTCGTCTTCACTCAGCCGAGCCACCGATGGAACTGAAGAGGACATCCGGAGCGGAAGAAGTTAATCCTCCAAGCGGCGCTGAAGAAATCTTCCATCCGATGAAGTCATCATCCAGGCGGCGCTGAAGAAGTCTTCGATCCGGCCGATGTCATCTTCAAAGAGGCGCTGAAGAGGTCTTCTATCCGGGCGAAGTCATCTTCCAAGCCGGGTCTTGAATCTTCCTTCCGCCGACGCGGAACCACCTTCACCGACGGACTACGACGAATGACGGCTCCTTTAAGGGACGTCATCCAAGATGGCGTCCCCTCAATTCCGATTGGCTGATAGGATTCTATCAGCCAATCGGAATTAAGGTAGGAAAATCTGATTGGCTGATGGAATCAGCCAATCAGATTGAGCTCGCATTCTATTGGCTGTTCCGATCAGCCAATAGAATGCGAGCTCAATCTGATTGGCTGATTGGATCAGCCAATCGGATTGAACTTGAATCTGATTGGCTGATTCCATCAGCCAATCAGATTTTCCTACCTTAATTCCGATTGGCTGATAGAATCCTATCAGCCAATCGGAATTGAGGGGACGCCATCTTGGATGACGTCCCTTAAAGGAGCCGTCATTCGTCGTAGTCCGTCGGTGAAGAAGGTGGTTCAGCGTCGGCGGAAGGAAGATTCAAGACCCGGCTTGGAAGATGACTTCGCCCGGATAGAAGACCTCTTCAGCGCCTCTTTGAAGATGACATCGGCCGGATCGAAGACTTCTTCAGCGCCGCCTGGATGATGACTTCATCGGATGGAAGATTTCTTCAGCGCCGCTTGGAGGATTAACTTCTTCCGCTCCGGATGTCCTCTTCAGTTCCATCGGTGGCTCGGCTGAGTGAAGACGACTCAAGGTAGGATGATCTTCAGGGGATTAGTGTTAGGTTTTTGTAAGGGGGGTTTGGGTTAGATTAGGGGTATGTGGGTGGTGGGTTTTAATGTTGGGGGGGGGTTGTATTTTTCTTTTACAGGCAAAAGAACTGAACTTTTTGGGGCATGCCCCCACAAATGGCCCTTTTAAGGGCTGGTAAGGTAAAAGAGCTTTGAAATTTATGTAATTTAGAATAGGGTAGGGATTTTTTTTATTTTGGGGGGGTTTGTTATTTTATTAGGGAGCTTAGATTAGGTGTAAGTAGCTTAAAATTGTTGTAATATTTTTAACATGTTTGTAACTTAATTTTTTATTTTTTGTAACTTAGCTTTTTTTATTTTTTGTACTTTAGTTAGTTTATGTAATTGTATTTCATTGTAGTTCTTTGTAGGTAGTTTATTTAGTTAATTTAATGATAGTGTAGTATTAGGTTTAATTGTAACTTAAGTTAGGATTTATTTTACAGGTAATTTTGTATTTCTTTTAGCTAGGTAGTTATTAAATAGTTAATAACTATTTAATAACTATTCTAACTAGCTAAAATAAATACAAAGTTACCTGTAAAATAAATATAAATCCTAAGATAGCTATAATATAATTATTAATTATATTGTAGCTATCTTAGGGTTTATTTTACAGGTAAGTATTTATTTTTAAATAGGAATAATTTATTAAAGTATAGTGTAGTGTTAGGTGTAATTGTAACTTAGGTTAGGATTTATTTCACAGGTACATTTCTCTTTATTTTAGCTAGGTAAGCTATTAAATAGTTAATAACTATTTAATAGTTATTGTACATGGTTAAAATAAATTGAAAGGTACCTGTAAAATAAAAATAAATCCTAAGATAGCTAGAATATAATTATTATTTATATTGTAGCTATATTAGGGTTTATTTTAAAGGTAAGTATTTAGTTTTAAATAGGATTCATTTAGTTAATAAGAGTTAATTTATTTAGATTTATTTAATTAATATTTAAGTTAGGTGGGCGTTATGGTTAGGGTTAGACTTAGGTTTAGGGGTTAATCATTTTATTACAGTGGCGGCGGCGTAGTGGGGGGCAGGATAGGGGTTAATAAATTTATTATAGGTTGCGGCAGTGTAGGGGGGGCAGATTAGGGGTTAATAGGTTTAATATAGGTTGCGGCGGGTTCATGGAGCGGCGGTTTAGGGGTTAAACTATTTATTTAGTTGCGGAGAGGTGCGGGATCAGCAGGATAGGGGTTAATAATTTTATAATAGAGGGCGACGGTATAGGGGGGGCAGGATAGGGGTTACTAGGTATAATGTAGGTGGCAGCGGTGTCCGGGAGCGGCGGTTTAGGGGTTAATACATTTATAAGAGTTGCGGCAGGGTCTAGGAGCGGCGGTTTAGGGGTTAATACATTTATAAGAGTTGCGGCAGGGTCTAGGAGCGGCGGTTTAGGGGTTAATACATTTATAAGAGTTGCGGCGGGGTCTAGGAGCGGCGGTTTAGGGGTTAGTAACTTTATTTAGTTGCGGGGGGCTCCGGGGGCGCCGGTATAGGGGGCAGAACAGTGCAGTTTAGTGTGAGTGCTTAGTGACAGGCTAGCAATAAAGCTGGGAAAAAGCAGAAGGGCAGCGAGATCGGATGAGTGATAACTGTCACAGTCCGCTGCTCATCGCCCCGCGGCTTTTTGACAGCTTTATTTGATAACTTAGGCGAACGTATTCAAGGTCCGCGGCAGCGAAGGTAGGCGAGCTTAGGCGGACGTATTGGGCCGGCGAAGCCAGAAAAGTAGACGGCTTGATAACTAGCCCCCACAGTCTGATATTTATATTCTAGTGTTACTTAATGCATTACGGTTTCTCTTGCTCTGTGTTATGATCCTGTGCTTGTCTTACTAATTTTTTCTATTTCTACACCGATACCAGTTCCTTTGTGTATCTACTGTGCGTTGTGGGCACTAATTGATGCTGTGATCAATATCTATTTCTCGATCTTGTAGCTTTCTCATTGCGGGCATGTTCTATCATTGTATGGAGCTTGTCTTGGTCACCATAGCAACCATGGGGAGCCTAATCTATGCAGCATGTTTGTTTTAATGCTGAAGTATTAGACTATTCAGCTATGGTGTGCTGCGCTACGCTATTTTTATCAGTCACCTACTAAATGATATTGCCCCATTTCTATTATCTTGACACGGTCTGTATAGTGTTGAACTGCTGTTATTTAGACCTTTCAAGTATCCCATTTGTATATTTATACACAAAATATAAAATAAAATCATTTATACATCGCACATTTCTAACTAGACAAGACACTGTATCCAATCTTGTCCTAAAACAAAAAACAAAAAATAAGCAATATGCTATTTGCAATAAAACTTTTCTATTTTATGCTGCTCAGTTATCATTGTATTATTATGCCATATGGCATATAGTTTAGTGTGTACTTGTGTCATTACACGTTAACATTCCTATTCCTACTATATCTTATTTATATATAGATGTTTCTACGATACAATGTCACCCATATGTCCAATATATATATATACATAGGTTTGGTACACTTTTCAACCCTTGAGTTGTCCCATCTGTTGGGTCCCTTTGTCTTGGGGATCATGTCCATCTAGCCACACTACCCCTTAATTAGATCTTAAGATTGACATGTATAAACACAATAGAACCTTAAAAATCAAGGAATATTTCCAGCATTCCCCTCCACGGGAAACAATTACCAATCCCATAGAGAAATGTAAGAAATTAAGCACATTTGAACCACACAATAGTAATGCTTCTACCAAAACCTATATGAGACTCATATCACAGGATTTTGAACTGGAGAGAGTAAATAAAAAATGGAGACACAATCTAACACACACTGAGAGACAAGCGATCGAAACATTGCAGGATGATCACTCTTTGGTAATTCGCCCCGCAGAGAAGGGCGGGCCATTGTCCTCATGGACTATGAAGATTATAGAGGGGACATCCTGCAACAGTTAACTGACATCAATACTTACACAATTTTATCTAGCGACCCCACCTCTAAATACAAAAAAGAGTTGGATGAAATCCTTAAGCTAGGATATGAACAAGGATATCTTAATGAGCAAATTTATGAATTTTGTGTGACAGAACATCCAAAGGTCCCCATACTATACACAACACCAAAAATTCATAAGACTATACACCAACCACCGGGGCGACCAATTGTGTCAGCGGTACAATCTATGACACAGCCAGTGGCACAATTAATTGACATCTTGCTACAACCCACAGTGAAAAAAATCACTTCATATATCGCTGACACAAATGATCTAATACGCAAAATGAGGGATGTTGCTGTGGAGACTGGGGACATCCTGATGACCCTGTATGTCAACAATCTCTACAACATCATCACCCATGACATGGGACAAACTGCAGTTAGGACACACCTCATTGAAGATACAGAATATGAGGGACCCCCAATTGAATACCAAATGACATTGATGGAATTCTGCCTTACCCACAACTATTTTCGCTTTGAGACTAAGTACTACCTACAGGTAGCAGGCACGGCGATGGGGTCTAATATGGCCCCATCATATGCCAATGTCTATATGTCCAATTTAGCAAAACAGTTCCTCTGGAGTACAGACACATCATCAATAATATTCTATGTAAGATACATAGATGATGTTTTTCTTATCTGGCGGGGGGGACAACAAACATTACTTGAATGGTTTGAACATTTGAACAACACAACAACACTGGTGAGGTTTAAGATCACATATAGTGAAACAGAGATACATTTCCTGGACCTTAACATTTACATGCAAGAAAGGTCATTATATCATATATACCTATATCATAAACCTACCGATAGGAACACCATTGCGCAAACAGTTGCCACCCGCCAGCCTTACTTAAAGGTATCATTAAATCTCAAATGATACGGGTAATACGCAATAATTCCAGTAGAGCAACAGGGGTCTCCCAGTTACAGCACATGAGGGATAAATTCCTACAGCGGGGGTACAAGAAAAGGATAGTTGATGAAATCCTTCAAGAGGTATTACCGTACACACAAGAGACTCTCATATATAAAGAAGACTCAATCCAACAATCAAGCAGGCTCATAATGGCTACTACCTTTCACCCAACACCACTGAAGCTGGTAATATATTGAGGAAACACTGGCCAGTGGTCCAATCAGACCCTAAACTAAGGTTTGCACACAACCTCACCCCTATGATAGCATACCGGAGAGGTACTAACCTCCGAGACCTATTGGTGAAAACTGATCCCAAAAGGAGTTATACAAACAAAACACATATCAACATCAAAGGCTCATACCGATGCTTAGGCTGCACCACCTGCAATGGCCTAATAGCCACCAAAACATTCCATCACCTACATACCAATCAGGTGTATAACATCAAGCATTCTTTGTCCTGTAACACAACGTATGTAATCTATCTACTCTTTTGCCCATGTGCCCAGTTCTATATTGGAAAAACCACCGGTACACTCCGTGAAAGGATGGCCAATCACAGGCAGGCTATACGCTTGGCACTCAACACAGGGGAATCCGACCAACCTGTCGCCAGACACTGTGCACAGAGGTCACATCAAGTATCCACCATAAGCTACATCCTGATAGACCACATTCCCCCGTTGGAAAGAGGAGGAGATCGCAACAAAGCCCTACTCAGAAGAGAGGCAGAATGGATGTACAGACTAGGGACAGTACATCCAGGGGGACTCAATTCGGCACCAGATTTTAAGGCACTAATATAGGTTGGAGGTACACACTAGGTTACGCCGAGAAGGTAGAGTGCACCTAATCACGGGGTGGTAGGGACACAGGCCCCATGGGGGGTAGTATCCTTAACCAACACCGCTGATATGAATAAGGGGAGACACGGAAGTGACTCCCACTATTCATTGGATAAGACACACACCGGGCATGTTACCATAACAGCCATCCTCCTGTACCTATGTATTCAGCAGCCCAATACAAATGAAATCTCATAACTCATATAGATACTATGGGAACATTGCAACAATGGAATCAACTCATCACCAACCCCAAGATTACAAAGCCCTAGAGGGACATGATACTTGAAAGGTCTAAATAACAGCAGTTCAACACTATACAGACCGTGTCAAGATAATAGAAATGGGGCAATATAATTTAGTAGGTGACTGATAAAAATAGCGTAGCATAGCGCAGCACATCATAGCTGAATAGTCTAATACTTCAGCTTTAAAACAAACACGCTGCATAGATTAGGCTCCCCATGGTTGCTATGGTGACCAAGACAAGCTCCATACAATGATACAACATGCCTGCAATGAGAAAGCTACAAGATCGAGAAATAGATATCAATCACAGCATCAATTAGTGCCCACAACGCACAGTAGATACACAAAGGAACTGGTATCGGTGTAGAAATAGAAAAAAATGAGTAAGACAAGCACAGGATCGTAACACAGAGCAAGGGAAACCGTAATGCATTAAGTAACACTAGAATATAAATATCAGACTAAGGCACATAAATTACAAAACACAAGACACAGGAGCAATATAACGCTTTATTAAATTTATTTAAACTTATGTTGTATATGATTTATTTCACATAAAAAATTTGACAGCACATACCGGAAGTCATGTGATTGACGATACTTCCGGTTTGATAGAGTGGAACGCAAACAGCGTTCCAAACACGATGGTTTGGCGGGTTTGTTTCACTGAGGGTTCACAGGTTTTGTGGATTTATGTAATTAACATTGTGGTATATTAATGTGTGATTTTGACATTGTTGTTATGCTGATGACAGGGACCAGTTCCCTGAAAACGTTTCATTAAAAAGAGGCTTTTTTTGTTCTCCACTTGAAAAAGACCTGTGAGTGCAGTTATTTACTAGGGGTATTTATTGCATTGCTGCACCCAGGCAGATGACCAAAGGAGGATATATCCTGTGCATTGGACGGTATTATATATATATATATAAATATATATATATATATATATATATAGATAGATAGATAGATAGATAGATAGATAGATAGATATAGAAAAGAAGCACTCACTGATTTTTCTTCAAAATGTGACAAAGTGGCTTTATTGCAGTTTGTGACGTTTCGGGACAGCAACAGTCCCTTCCTCTGACAAGTTAATACTAAGCCAAATCAGCCTTTAAATAGGCTCCCAAACACACTCCCCTCAGGATCAGCCAATCCCGGCTGAATGATTAAACACACCTCTGTGGTAGCCAATAAGAATTAATGATACATATTGTGCAAGTGAATATGGTGATATAATTAGTCAAAAAAGATCGTTAAAAACAAATAAACAAACCCAGGTGGAATCCCATTGTTGGCCGTCATGTCCCTTAAGAAATATCTAAGTCGAGAATGCTGATAGAATTGAAAAACATAGCTGAAATTTGATGAAAAATTTATAACCAATCAGCAACAAACTTGTATCAGACCCTGATACGTCACCACTTCAACACTCAAGACCAGCCTCCTGTCACTAAGGACGCGAACACCATCCAAAGCTGGAAGCCAGGGTCAAATCACATTATAAAGCCACAAACAGCTATTAATACAGAGAAGCGTCGGCTTACATATCGCCATCTCCGCTCAATCACAATGCAGTCATCGGACCGCACTCGATCCCAGCTGTATACAAATGTCTGATGTCGAAAAATATATATAGCAGTAAACGAACAAACAAATAGTGTTGCCTAAATACTCTATAGGTATCAAACTCTGTCGGTCACTTGAAGACTCGTGCATAGCCATAATATATCAGATCACTCCTTAACAAATATCAATGTAAACAAAGAAAACCAAAACAGTAAACAAAAGAAACCAAAGAAACATCCAATCTCAGACTGTCACGTCATTGTAGGCGTATATGTGGAGGCATATGTTTCCCACCTATACTGGCTTGAATGAACAAACAATGTATTTATTCATAACACCTATACAACACAAACATTTATTATATGACTGACATTGATTGAATCTAACTATCTGTGTGTAATCTCATAATTGCCCATAGTGATCAAATCACCTCATAATCCCTATCAATATCGGCATAGTAAAATGTAAACAAAGAAGGGAGAGAACGAGGAAAAAACCTCCAATAGCCGGCAGCCTTGTCAGAGTAGGCGTGTATTTAAAGGCATGTATACAAACTCGTATCGCTGCCTTATGTTATAACTCTACGGTATTTACAAAAGCATAAAAATAAAAATAAAAGCATCAGAATAAAATAAATGGCCAGATATAGATCCTGTTTACAATTAGTAGGCACCAATGTCCAATCGGACCCAAATTCCAGTAAACTCTTAAACCTAAAGATCCCTAAATATACCTAACAAATTTGAAAAAATATGTATGAGAGAACCCATATATTAAATGATCTAAAGGCAGGATCCGGAGTATTGTTTACGCTTCAAGTGGCAATATGTGACCAAAAAATACAATGTGGGACATGACTAACCAGCAAAAGGAACCATCACAAATTGGGTAGTACAAAAAAGAAAACAAAAAGTACTCAAAAATACATTAAAAGCAAATACATTAAAAACAATGATTGGCACATAGGAAGCTGACAAAAATATAACAATATCTAAATGTCCAGAGATCTTCTGGACATGACAACAATTGTATGTTTCAGAATATAGTAGTGTATCTTTGTTATCTCTAGTCTGAACTAAACACATATTAATATAATATATTAGTGTGTTACTAGACTACTCGGTTTCAGAAACACGGCTTCAGAGGAATCTGCTTCAGAAAAAATATGCTTCAGAAAAAATATATATATATATATCTCTCTCCCAAGGAAGTTGTCAATTGTGGAATCAATAAACATTCAAAGATTCAAAAAATACAAAAACTGCAAAAAATTACGAGAAGTTGCAAAAAATTACAAAAATGTCAATGAACTATAAAAATTAGAAAAATTAAAAATTAAAAAAAATTGAAAAAAGTTAAAAAAATAATAAAGAAAGGTGCATTCATCTCCAGGAATTGGACACCTGATGTGGCTGTCACTAATACAAAAAAACATAGAGAAAGAAAAATAATTAAATAGAAAAATAAAAAATAAAATGAAAATGAATATCAGGACACAAGTCTCCATATGGATTCATGGACTCTCACATGTTGTTCATGAGCTATCATGGACTCTCATTTCAATTTCAATTTCAATTGCTCGCCGTCACCACCAACAACGGAGACCATAGATAATATTGTCTTCAATATCAGCTCACGTGTACTATCTGAGACTGAAGTAAATTTGCTAAATAAAGGCCTATCCTTTGTGCCCTCTTCAAAGATCAGTGAATTTGATGTATATATAGACATCCAGCGATTTAGCAGGAATATCAGATTAAAGGAACATTTTAACACCAAATTGGAACAAAGTGGTGACTTTAGAGCAAAAGGGTCCTTTGATCCATCCTCGAATAATCCGACTATTAGCACATATACAGGTTTTCTTTCCAAGAACATTAAGGACAGACCACATATGATTCTTAGGAACAATCTGACAAAGGATGAGAGAATGGCCCTTAGATCATTAAGTGAGGATACTACAATTGTGATCCGCCCTGCGGATAAGGGTGGTGCCGTGGTGATAATGGACGCATCATATTATAAATATGAGATTCTGGGACAATTGACAGATGCCAAAACTTATCTTCCTTTGGATAGAGACCCCACCTCCAGACTAAAGAAGAAAATTGATGCAATTCTCAATGAATATAAAGATAAAGAATTAATCTCACAACAAGATTATAATTTTCTACGTAGGGAACATCCACTTATTCATCTACTTTACACCTTACCGAAGGTTCATAAAAATGCAATAACACCACCTGGGAGACCAATTGTCTTGGCTAGAGGGTCTCTACTTCAACCTCTAGCGCAATTTACGGATTTTTACCTGCAACCTTTGGTCAAATCAATGCCATCTTACATACAGGACTGCAATGACTTTATCACCAAGATCACCAAGTTGAATGACATCACCGACCTTGACCTACTGGTCACTTTAGACGTGTCAAGCCTATACACGGTAATCCCTCACCAGGAAGGTATCATGGCAGTCACCCAGGCTTTAAGAAAAGCAGTGTATATTGGCCCTTCCGAAGAAGTACTCATTGGTCTACTTACTCTATGTCTAACCGAAAATTACTTTCTATTTGACACTACATTTTTCCAACAAATTTCAGGGACAGCGATGGGGTCGACTGTGGCCCCATCTCTTGCCAACTTGTTTATGGCACAACATGAGTCACTGTTGATGAAGGTCTTTGATGATAACTGTATCAGGTATTATTGTCGCTACATCGATGACCTGTTCCTAATATTGAGTGAGGGTGAAAACAGTTTATTGGAATGGATTAACCAACTGAATTCACTAGCAAGCCCTATCAAATTCACACATACAGCAAGTATTAACAGTGTGGATTACCTAGATGTTAGAGTGTTCAAAGTAGAAGGTAAATTGGGAACGATTCTATTCCGCAAAGAAACTGACCGCAATTCATTATTACATGCGAAAAGTTGTCATCAACCAAGCCTCATTCGTAACATCCCCAAGGCTCAGTATCAACGTGTAATCAGGAACAATACCGATGAAGTTGCATGTGAAGAACAGCTACAAGAGATGTCACAACGGTTTGTCCAAAGGGGATACAAACCAAGAGCGTTACGGGACATGAAAACACAGGCATTACAATCAGTCGCTATACCAACTACTACACCTTTGAATACCACTAACCAACTCACTTTCGTGACCACATACTCCCCTGAAATAGTACCATTAACCCGGATGGTCAAAGATGAATGGAAATTAATAGAAGCGGACCACACCTTACCATTCAAAGATTGGAAACCACCTAGAATCGGCTACAGACGTGGCAGAAATCTCAGGGATTATCTAGTAAAAGCTGACATTAACCCCGAAGGTGGCTTACAAACATGGTTGAAAACAAAAAAGAAAGGATGCTATCGCTGCATTAGCTGCGTGACCTGCAGTGGGATGTTGACGGGTCCTCAGTTTCACCATCCAGAGAGTAACAAAATCTATGACATCAGATATTTCCTTACCTGCACCACTAAATTTGTAGTGTACCTCTTGAATTGCCCGTGTGGTAAATTTTATGTTGTTAAGACAACGGATGATGCCAAAACCAGGATGGCCAATCATAGATCAAGCATTCGATTGGCAATATGAAACAACAAGGCGGACCAACCAGTGGCGAGGCACTTCCTCGAGGCGGGACATTCAGTTAATGACTTGAGGTTCAGACTTATTGACCATGTGCCAGTTCCCAGAAGAGGAGGCGACAGAGGTAATTTGCTATTACGCAAAGAATCAAGATGGATTTATGAACTAGGGACTTTACATCCCAGAGGTCTCAACACCCACACCGGATGGCAATGTTTTTTATGATCAGTTTTTTATGATCAGTTTTTGTGATCAATTTTTATGATCACTACAGTTCTTCATCAGCATCGACATTGAAATGAGAGTCCATGATAGCTCATGAACAACATGTGAGAGTCCATGAATCCATATGGAGACTTGTGTCCTGATATTCATTTTCATTTTCTTTTTTATTTTTCTATTTAATTATTTTTCTTTCTCTATGTTTTTTGTATTAGTGACAGCCACATCAGGTGTCCAATTCCTGGAGATGAATGCACCTTTCTTTATTATTTTTTTAACTTTTTTCAAATTTTTTTAATTTTTAATTTTTCTAATTTTTATAGTTCATTGACATTTTTTGTAATTTTTTGCAACTTCTCGTAATTTTTTGCACTTTTTGTATTTTTGGAATTTTTGAATGTTTATTGATTCTACAATTGACAACTTCCTTGGGAGAGAGAGATATATATATATTTTTTCTGAAGCATATTTTTTCTGAAGCAGATTCCTCTGAAGCCGTGTTTCTGAAACCGAGTAGTCTAGTAACACACTAATATATTATATTAATATGTGTTTAGTTCAGACTAGAGATAACAAAGATACACTACTATATTCTGAAACATACAATTGTTGTCATGTCCAGAAGATCTCTGGACATTTAGTTATTGTTATATTTTTGTCAGCTTCCTATGTGCCAATCATTGTTTTTAATGTATTTGCTTTTAATGTATTTTTGAGTACTTTTTGTTTTCTTTTTTGTACTACCCAATTTGTGATGGTTCCTTTTGCTGATTAGTCATGTCCCACATTGTATTTTTTGGTCACATATTGCCACTTGAAGCGTAAACGATACTCCGGATCCTGCCTTTAGATCATTTAATATATGGGTTCTCTCATACATATTTTTTCAAATTTGTTAGGTATATTTAGGGATCTTTAGGTTTAAGAGTTTACTGGAATTTGGGTCCGATTAGACATTGGTGCCTACTAATTGTAAACAGGATCTATATCTGGCCATTTATTTTATTCTGATGCTTTTATTTTTATTTTTATGCTTTTGTAAATACCGTAGAGTTATAACATAAGGCAGCGATACGAGTTTGTATACATGCCTTTAAATACACGCCTAGTCTGACAAGGCTGCCGGCTATTGGAGGTTTTTTCCTCGTTCTCTCCCTTCTTTGTTTACATTTTGCTATGCCGATATTGATAGGGATTATGAGGTGATTTGATCACTATGGGCAATTATGAGATTACACACAGATAGTTAGATTCAAGCAATGTCAGTCATATAATAAATGTTTGTGTTGTATAGGTGTTATGAATAAATACATTGTTTGTTCATTCAAGCCAGTATAGGTGGGCAACATACGCCTCCACATATACGCCTACAATAACGTGACAGTCTGAGATTGGATGTTTCTTTTGTTTCTTTTGTTTACTGTTTTGGTTTTCTTTGTTTACATTGATATTTGTTAAGGAGTGATCTGATATATTATGGCTATGCACGAGTCTTCAAGTGACCGACAGAGTTTGATACCTATAGAGTATCTAGGCAACACTATTTGTTTGTTCGTTTACTGCTATATATATTTTTCGACATCAGACATTTGTATACAGCTGGGATCGAGTGCGGTCCGATGACTGCATTGTGATTGAGCGGAGATGGCAATATGTAAGCCGACGCTTCTCTGTATTAATAGCTGTTTGTGGCTTTATAATGTGATTTGACCCTGGCTTCCAGCTTTGGATGGTGTTCGCGTCCTTAGTGACAGGAGGCTGGTCTTGAGTGTTGAAGTGGTGACGTATCAGGGTCTGATACAAGTTTGTTGCTGATTGGTTATAAATTTTTCATCAAATTTCAGCTATGTTTTTCAATTCTATCAGCATTCTCGACTTAGATATTTCTTAAGGGACATGACGGCCAACAATGGGATTCCACCTGGGTTTGTTTATTTGTTTTTAACAATCTTTTTTGACTAATTATATCACCATATTCACTTGCACAATATGTATCATTAATTCTTATTGGCTACCACAGAGGTGTGTTTAATCATTCAGCCGGGATTGGCTGATCCTGAGGGGAGTGTGTTTGGGAGCCTATTTAAAGGCTGATTTGGCTTAATATTAACTTGTCAGAGGAAGGGACTGTTGCTGTCCCGAAACGTCACAAACTGCAATAAAACCACTTTGTCACATTTTGAAGAAAAATCAGTGAGTGCTTCTTTTCTATATCTACAAATTCACTGCATAGCACCCTGAGAGCTGTGGAACGTTGGTGAGAGTGCACATACACCTATTTTATATATATATATATATATATATATATATATATATACATATATATATATATATATATATATATATATATATATATATATTAAAGCCCTTTCCTTTTAAGCACCCTGTCAGATGCCATATACTTTTTAACTTTTTTATTAATATTTACTAGTGGGAAAGCCTGCCCAGAGGGCAGTCTATTGTGGTGACAAAACCACCAAACCACCCTTACGCTGCATCCAGGTGGATTCCGAAAAAGGCAGGGTGGTGAAAGAATCCATCCAGGTGGATTCTTTCACCACCCCTTTTGCTCTCTCTCCCCCCTCTCTTTTGCTCTCTCTCCCCCCTCTTTTGCTCTCTCTCACCCTCTGTTTTGCTCTTTCTCCCGCCTCTCTTTTGCTCTCTCTCCCCCCTCTCTCCCCCTCTCTTTTGCTCTCTCTCCCCCCTCTCTTTTACTCTCTCTCCCCCTCTCTCTCCCCCTCTCTTATGCTCTCTCTTTCCCCCCTCTCTTTTGCTCTCTCCCCCCTCTCTTTTGCTCTCTCCCCCCTCTCTTTTGATCTCTCTCCCCCCTCTTGTTTGCTCTCTCTCTCCCCCTCTCTTTTGCTTTCTCTCTACCCCTCTTTTTTGCGCGCTCTCTCCCCCTCTCTTTTGCTCTCTCACCCCCTCTCTTTTGCTCTCCCTCTCCCCCCTCTCTTTTGTTCTCCCTCTCCTCCTCTCTTTTGCTCTCCCTCTCCACCCTCTATTTGAATGAACATTGCCATACGTTAAACAGCTCTTTTTCTACAAAAACAAGCAAAACCCCCACACAGTATACAAACCCCACCCCCCAAACTGTCAAGGGCCCTTAAAAGGGCCTTTTGTAGGGCATTGCCCTAAGTTAAACAGCTCTTTTGCTACAAAACAATAACAAACACCCCCTAACAGTATACAAACCCCCATCCCCAAACTACCAAGGGCCCTTAAAAGGGCCTTTTGGGGGCCCTGAAAGGGGCCTTTTGTAGGGCATTGCCCTAAGTTAAATAGACACCCCATAAAAAATACATTACACAAAATAACAAACAAATTATCAAAATTAATAAAAAATTATTCCTATTCTAATACCCATTAAAAAAAACCCACCCCAAAATAAAAAACCTAATCTAGAATTAACTACCAATGGCCCTTAAAAGGGCCCTTTGTAGGGCATTGCCCTAAAGAGATCAGCTCTTTTTGTGAAAAAGAAATACAAATAGCCACTAACATTACAAACCCCCACCTCCCCAAACCCACAAAATAAAAAACACTATCTAAAAAACCTAAGCTACCCACTATCTAAAAAACCTAAGCTACCCACTATCTAAAAAACCTAAGCATTTAGCTCTTTTACATGCCCAAACACTAATCTAAAAATAAAACCCACCCAAAAAACCCTTAAAAAAACACTAACCCCCGACGATCCACTTACAGTTTTTGAAGTCCCGCTTGAACGATCTTCATCCCGGCGGAGAAGTCCTCATCCAGGCGGCGAGAAGTCTTCATCCAGACAGCTTCTTCAAACTTCATCCCGGAGGCGAAGTCCTTATCCAAGAGGCGAGAAGTCTTCATTCAGACGGCCTCTTCAATTTTCATCCAGGCGGCCTCTTGAATCTTCATCCAGGCGGCCTCTTCAATCTTCATCCAGACGGCATCTTCTATCTTGATTCTTGGCGGTGATGGTCCTTGGCGGCAGTCCCCGGCGGAGGTAAACCTCGGCAGCGTGGAGGTTCCTCTTCATGCGATCTTCCGCCTCACACTGAAGATTAAATCCAAGGTACCACATATTTATAGGGCTACCTTGCATTCCTATTGGCTGACATTTTTACATCAGCCAATAGGATGAGAGCAAGTGAAATCTTATTGGCTGGTGAACAGCCAATAGGATGAGAGCAAGTGAAATCCTATTGGCTCTTCACCAGCAAATAAGATTTCACTTGCTCTCATCGTATTGGCTGATGTGAAAATATCAGCCAATAGGAACTTCAAGGTACCCCAATAAATATGGGGTACCTTGGATTTAATCTCGAGTGTGCAGCGGAGGATCGCATGAAGAGGAACCTCCACGCCGCCGAGGAGCACCGCCGCCGGGGACCGCCGCCAAGGACCATCGCCGCCTCCGAGGATCGCCACATCTGGAAACACTGCTTCGCATCTCCACTCTGCGCCGCCTTAGCTGTGGATGAAGATGATGGACCCGTCTGGAAGTAGATCTTCTCCGCCGGACTTCAGGACCTGTAATTATCTATTTGGGGCTTTAGTGTTATTCTTTTTTTTTTAATGTTTTTTTTTTATTTTTTAACTTAGGATTTTTTGGGCACTTTGCAAAAGAGCTAAATTCCCTTTTAAGGGCAGTGCAAAAGAGCTAAATGCCCTTTTAAGAGCAATGCCCATATAAATGCCCTTTTTCAGGGCAATTGGTAGGTTAGGTTTTTTTGTGTTTTTTATTTTGGGGGGTGTGGTAGGTGGGGGGGGGTTACTGTTAGGGGGTCTTAGTATGTTTAATTCTTAAAAGAGCTGTTTAACTTACGGCAATGCCCTACAAAAAGTCATTTTAAGGGCTATTGGTAGTTTAGCATTAGATTAGGGGGTGTTTTTATTTGGGGGGGGGGCTTTTTTATTTTCATAGGGATTAGGTTTAATTTTTAAAACTTTTGTAATTTGTTTTCTTATTTTCTGTAATGTTAGCCTTTTTTATATTTTATAATCGTAGCTTTTATTTGTAAACTTACGGATAGATTATGAATTTTGTCGGTAAAGCTGTGCGGTGCTAACGAGCAGTTTATGCTCACCGCTCACCTACAAACAACGCTGGTATTACAGGTTTTTACAAACCCGGCGTTAGCCGCAGAAAAGTAAGTGGAGAGCAAAATTTAGCTCCACATCTCACCTCAATACCAGCGCTGCTTACGGTAGCGGTGAGCTGGCTGAACGTACTCGTGCACGATTTCCCCATAGGAATCAATGGGGGAGAGCCGTCTGAAAAAAAACATAACACCTGCAAAAAAGCAGCTTTCAGTTTCTAACGCAGCCCCATTGATTCCTAAGGGGAAAGAACATTTATGTCTACACCTAACACCCTAACATGAACCCCGGGTCTAAACACCCCTAATCTTACACTTATTAACCCCTAATCTGGCGACCCCGACATCACCAACACCTGCATTATATTATTAACCCCTAATCTGCCGCTCCGGACACCGCCGCCACCTACATTATACTTATGAACCCCTAATCTGCTGCCCCCAACATCGCCTACATCTACATTATATTTATTAACCCCTAATCTGCCGCCCCCAATGTCGCCACAACCTACCTACAACTATTAACCCCTAATCTGCCACCCCCAACGTCGCCGCCACTATATTAAAGTTATTAACCCCTAAATATAAGTCTAACCCTAACACCCCCTAACTTAAATATAATTTAAATAAATCTAAATAAAATAACTACAATTAACTAAATTATTCCTATTTAAAACTAAATACTTACCTATAAAATAAACCCTAAGATTGCTACAATATAACTAAAAGTTACATTGTATCTAGCTTAGGGTTTATTTTTATTTTACAGGCAAGTTTGTATTTATTTTAACTAGGTACAATAGTTATTAAATATATATTAACTATTTCATAACTACCTATCTAAAATAAGTACAAATTTACCTGTAAAATAAAACCTAACCTAAGTTACAATTACAATTGTAATTCCCTAAATTAACTACAATTAAATACAATTAAATAACATTATCTAAAGTACGAAAAAAACAAACACTAAATTTCAGAAAATAATAAAATAATTACAAGTTTTTAAAACTAATTACACCTAATCTAATCCCCCTAATAAAATAAAAAAGCCCCCAAAATAATAAAAATCCCTACCCTATACTAAATTACAAATAGCCCTTAAAAGGGCTTTTTGCGGGGCATTGCCCCAAAGTAATCGGCTCTTTAACCTGTAAAAAAAAATACAATACTCCCCCAACATTAAAACCCACCACCCACGGGGGGAGTGGAGCCGACTGCCTAAACAACAAGATGCACCATCTTACTGCTCCTGAAAGCTGGCTGTTAAAATACTAATTTGAGGTATCCTAAGTATGCTAATACCTTAATATTCAGCTCATCTGACTCACCAGGACTCGGATCCATATTTTAGGTCCATGAAGAAATATAATTAGTATAAAAATACCTTTGAGGCCTACTGGCTAGCTGAGACCATGGCTGGGGGCATAACAATATACCTGTAGTAGCCTACGCATCAAATCTGCTGACAGAGAAATCATACCCATACCCTCGCTGCCTCTGCAACACTAGAATGGAGAGACAAATCCTTGCTGCGCTGACAGTTTTACTACGCTCCATGGACTTACACCATCAGGCCCTTGTCACAGACCTAAGGGCCGCTATGAATCAACCACAGACTGCTATCTCATCGAGTGGGGTCGGGAGAGAATCTGACTGGTCTGAATCAGACCCACCACAAAGTTTCAAGCGTGTTTTCGGAGACCCGGTAGAGAAATTCATGTCGGACGACTATGGCCTCAGCCGTATGACGGCGGAGCAGAGGGACACAAATGAGCAATATAGTTCCCTGCAGCCCTTCTATATTATAACTGAGTCAGCGAAGTAGAGCACTATTGTAATGGCCATCTCACCTAGAGAATCGTCTGCAGATGTGGGGACTAGGGTGAGCGCAAAGTCGAGCACACGGTCTGAACTAAGAGCTATTCGGGGGCATACCGCGTTACAGAGGGCAGGAAGGCATATCTATAGCTACGAAGAATCTGGCACATGTAACTCCGCTAACACATACATGCAGCTTGCCAGAATGGAAGTGATTCCACTTGCATATGACGCTGTTCCCGGTTGTAGCTACTCACCCCACATTCTGACCTCCGCAGAGATTTTATCATGGTCCCTTTACAGGAGTGGAGTGGGCTAATGAGAAGCTTTCTAAGCTCTCTCCTATATCAGTACCGACCCGGACTCAGAACTTACCCAAGTACCAGCCGTAGCCTACATATAATTGAGTCACTTTTAGATTCCATAAATGATATGTTATGTCTTTTTCACTGCGGAACTTATTCAAGCCCTCTTACTTATATCACAAATATGTTCTTCCGGCCATTGGCCAATACCTCTGCATAAGGATTTATAAAGATATCCCTCCTGTGTGGAAAGTTCATTACTATCTGATCTGTATGTCTAGAGCTCTGTGTTAGATCATTTTCTTACTTATATGTAATTTAGTTCCATGATGTGTTCCCAATCTAGTATGCTGAGAATGCTGTAGCAGAATTTGGCTTTTTGGCATACCCATTTAATTTGCAGGAGCCATGGTCGTCCTCAACTATTAAGGTTACTGGTTAGGGCTATTCACATGACACACTAGTAAGATATTAATCCTCAGGTACCTAAGACGAAAATTCTAATTTATATTCAGGATTTAGGCGTACCTAGGACGTTTGATGTTACTGCTACTATGTATTTTCCTGACCCTTCTGGGGGGGGGGGCGCTTGGGTTAGATAATATTTGTGACCAGCTCCTTTGCATATATTTGTTCCCAAATGCCCATGTACCCGCTAGCTCGCTAAAGTATTCCAGAATATGGCGCTTATGCTAAATTTGAGTCCCTCTAGTGTTTACCTCTTAAGCTTATACCCTCCCTTAAATATTTCACCCCTTTATGAGACAGTAGCGTTGATTATAGTGGGGTTTTATGCAGTAAATTCATCTAGCAGCCCATAGGCTTCATATCACGCCATATTATGCTTGCTCTCACTTTGTTGCCTTGGTCGATTTTTGCCTATAGGTACCCACGATTCATATGGCAGACTATAGGGTGTGATGTGACACTCAGCTTAACATCTTATAATTTGATACGCTCTTATTGTAGCACATAGTGTAAGGGTTTGGGCTGGGCCCAATAGTTATAATTTAGGGAAGTAGCTCTGTTTTGATATATAGCTGCTCCCTTGAGCGGATATAGTCATCTAGATATTCTATATTTAATAGGAATATAGATTCCATCCCTTGAATATTTATGATACATATTCCCCACTATGACTATGAACCACATAGAGGGTCCTCAAGTTGCCAATATCAATTGGTTTGGATGTAAACCATAGAATTAGCCATTGATCATTTGCTATTATGTTTGTAATGAAGAAAATGAGATTCCAGAGAGACTTGCATAATATATAATTTTCATACATATATATACTAGAGTTGGTATGCAATATGTGCTTTGTAAACAAAAATGTATCTGCTAATATGGTATTATTAACTGTAACCTACTCATTATGTTTATATTGTACCTCACTACTTTTCGCTTTTTCTTTTGTTGCAACTATTTTAAGAATCTCAATAAAAGAAATATTAAAAAAAAAACAAAAAAAACAAACACCACCCACACACCCAACCCTACTCTAAAACCCACCCAATCCCCCCTTAATAAAACCTAACACTAACCCCTTGAAGATCACCCTACCTTGAGAAGTCTTCACCCAACCGGGCCGAAGTCCTCAAAGAAGCCGGGCGAAGTGGTCCTCCAGATGGGCAGAAGTCTTCATCCAAGCTGGGAAGACGAGTTCCTCCAGACGGGCAGAAGTCTTCATACAGACGGCATCTTCTATCTTCATCCATCCGGAGCGGAGCAGGTCCATCTTCAAGACATCCGACGCGGAGCATCCTCTTCTGTCTTCATCCGACGACTAAATGACGGTACCTTTAAGTGACGTCATCCAAGATGGCGTCCTGTCAATTCCGATTGGCTGATAGAATTCTATTCTATCAGCCAATCGGAATTAAGGTAGAAAAAATCCTATTGGCTGATGCAATCAGCCAATAGGATTGAAGTTCAATCCTATTGGCTGATCCAATCAGCCAATAGGATTGAGCTCGTATTCTATTGGCTGATTGGAACAGCCAATAGAATGCAAGCTCAATCCTATTGGCTGATTGGATCAGCCAATATTATTTTCGGAATTAAGGTAGAAAAAATCCTATTGGCTGATGCAATCAGCCAATAGGATTGAAGTTCAATCCTATTGGCTGATCCAATCAGCCAATAGGATTGAACTAGCATTCTATTGGCTGATTGGAACAGCCAATAGAATGCAAGCTCAATCCTATTGGCTGATTGGATCAGCCAATATTATTTTTTCTACCTTAATTCCGATTGGCTGATAGAATTCTATCAGCCAATCGGAATTGAAGGGACGCCATCTTGGATGATGTCACTTAAAGGTACAGTCATTTAGTCGTCGGATGAAGACAGAAGAGGATGCTCTGCGTCGGATGTCTTGAAGATGGACCCGCTCTGCGCCAGATGGATGAAGATAGAAGATGCCGTCTGGATGAAGACTTCTGCCCGTCTGGAGGACCTCTTCTTCTCGGCTTGGATGAAGACTTCTGCCCGTCTGGAGGACCACTTAGCCCGGCTTCGTTGAGGACTTTGGCCCGGTTGGGTGAAGACTTCTCAAGGTAGGGTGATCTTCAAGGGGTTAGTGTTAGGTTTTATTAAGGGGGGATTGGGTGGGTTTTAGAGTAGGGTTGGGTGTGTGGGTGGTGGGTTTTAATGTTGGGGGGTGTATTGTACTTTTTTTTACAGGTAAAAGAGCTTATTACTTTGGGGCAATGCCCCGCAAAAAGCCCTTTTAAGGGCTATTTGTAATTTAGTATAGGGTAGGGCTTTTTATTATTTTGGGGGGCTTTTTTTATTTATTAGGGGGATTAGATTAGGTGTAATTAGTTTAAAAAACTTGTAATTATTTTTTATTTTCTGTAATTTAGTGTTTTTTTTCGTACTTTAGATAATTTTATTTAATTGTATTTAATTTAATTATAGTGTAGTGTTAGGTGTAATTGTAACTTAGGTTAGGTTTTATTTTACAGGTAAATTTGTATTTATTTTAACTAGGTAGCTATGAAATAGTTAATAACTATTTAATAACTATTGTACCTAGTTAAAATAAATACAAACTTGCCTGTAAAATAAAAATAAACCCTAAACTAGCTACAATGTAACTATTAGTAAGTATTTAGTTTTAAATAGGAATAATTTAGTTAATAATAGTAATTTTATTTAGATTTATTTAAATTATATTTAAGTTAGGGGGGTGTTAGGGTTAGGGTTAGATATAGATTTAGGGGTTAATACATTTAATATAGTGGCGGCGACGTTGGGGGCGACAGATTAGGGGTTAATAAATGTAGGTAGGTGTCGGCGATGTTAGGGACGGCAGATTAGGGGTTAATAATTTTTAACTAGTGTTTGCAAGGCGGGAGTGCGGCAGTTTAGGGGTTAATATATTTATTATAGTGGCGGTGATGTCCGGTTCGGCAGATTAGGGGTTAAAATTTTTATTATAGTGGTTGCGATGTGGGGGGGGGACTCGGTTTAGGGGTTAATAGGTAGTTCATGGGTGTTAGTGTATTTTTTAGCACTTTAGTTAAGAGTTTTATACTACGGCGTTAGCCCATAAAACTCTTAACTACTGACTTTCAAATGTGGTACCAGGCTTGACAGGATAGGGTCTACCGCTCACTTTTTGGAAGACTCGTAATACCGGCGTTAGGAAAATCCCATTGGAAAAATAGGATACGCAATTTCGAGTCGCGCCAAAAAAGTGAGCGGTACACCTGCACCTGCAAGACTCATAATACCAGCGGGCGTTAAAAAGCAGCGTTGGGACCTCTCAACTCTGCTTTTTAACCCTAACGCAAGACTCGGAATCTAGGTGTTAGATTTTTTAATTTTTTTTGTAAGTAATGTAGTTGTTTATTATTTTAAGTAATTAAGGGGTTAATTTAAGGGTTGTTAGGTTAGGGGATTTAATATTTAAGCGTTGTGTTTATTTGTGTTGTGGGATTGGTGGTGTAGGAGTTAATAGCCGGTGTGTGTTAACCGGCGAAACGCGTTGAGGCTTTCTGATCCAGCAGGGCATCCGTAGATGAAGGGTAGTGTCGTCAGGCGGAGATCCTTGGACGTATCAAGTTCACAGGTGCCGAGTACCCGGGAGTTACAAACAGACGCCGGAAGTAACTGACTGCTACCAAGACGCTACGCCTGAACCTGGAGTGTCCAGAGTTTGCCTTTGAACTGTATATTCTTTAAGGGCTTTTTATTACCTTACATCTTGTAAGTGCATTCCTTTGTGTGTATCCATTTGGATGTAAATAAATTCTACCTTGAGTCGAGTTGCGCTGTCCCTTTTTTGTCTTCATAATAATTAAATTAGTTGACTGCGTTGGTGGTGGATGGCGGTTTAGGGGTTACTAAAAAATTTTCTTTAATTAAAACAGCGCGGGCGATTAGTTGTTTTTTTTTAAACTTGATGCGGGCTGTTAGTTTTTTTTAAAACTTATTGCGGGTAATTCGTTTTTTTTTTTTTAATACTTTTTGCGGCAGTTAGTGTTTTTTTTAATACTTGATGCGGGCAGTTAGTTTTTGCTTTTGTAATGCTCCATTTGCCTTTGCTGCATCCACCGGGTGGTGAAGCAAGATGTGTTTGATTTTCTTCTGTGAAAGGCGTTTCTAAGCATTTTGAAGCCCAATTCCTCTCTAAGTACAGAGTTTGTCTGAGGGATGTGAAGGGAGTATGGCCTGATGACACCATGTTTTTGCCTATAGGAAATCTATTCTAAGGCATGACTAATTTGTCGCTCTTCCGTTTGGCCTAGTAACAGCTCTAAGAATCTTCTCAAAGGTACTCGGTGCCCTTCTATCTGTATTCAGAGAGCAGGGTATTACGGTGTTTCCATATTTGGACGATATCTTGGTACTAGCTCAATCTTTTCATTTAGCAAAATCTCACACTAAACAACTAGTGTGGTTTCTTCAAAAACATGGTTGGAGGATCAATTTACAAAAGAGTTTCTTGATTCCTCAGACAAGGGTCACCTTTTTAGGTTTCCAGATAGATTTAGTGTCCATTATTCTTTCTCTGACAGACAAGAGACGAATGAAGTTGGTTTTAGCTTGTCTAAACTTTCAGTCGCTATCATTCCCTTCAGTGGCTATGTGCATGGAAGTTTTAGGTCTCATGATTGCAGCATCGGACCCAACACTCAACTCTCTCTGACTTGGTGGTTAGACCATCACCTTATTGTTCAAGGGGCCTCCTTTGTTTGTCCTTCCTGGACTGTGATCTCAACAGATGCAAGTCTTACAGGTTGGGGAGCTGTCTGGGGTTCTCTGACAGCACAAGGGAGGTTACCAATCAATATTTTGATAGTGCTATTTTCAGAGCTCTTCAGGCTTGGCCTCTATTGAAGAGAGAACTTTACATTCATTTTCAGACAGACAATGGGGCCCATTTATCAAGCTCCGAACGGAGCTTGTGGGCCCGTGTTTCTGACGAGTCTTCAGACCCCTGCTCCATAACCCTGTCCGCCTGCTCTGATGAGACGGACAGGAATCGCCGGAAATCAACCCGATCGAGTACGATCGGGTTGATTGATACCTCCCTGCTGGCGGCCCATTGGCCACGAGTCAGCAGGGGGCGGCGTTGCAATGTTAAATGTGGAGAGCGTATTGCTCTCCGCATTCAGCGAGGTCCGCAAGACCTTTAATAAATAGGCCCCAAAATCTCAACAGTGGCATATGTCAATCATCAAGGAGGGACTCGCAGTCCTTCAGCAATGAAAGAAGTATCTTGGATACTTTCTTGGGTGGAATCCAACTCTTGCCAAATTTCTGCAATTCATATCCCAGGGGTAGACAATTGGGAAGCGGATTATCTCAGCCGACAGGGGAGTGGTCTCTCCATCCAGATGTATTTTTTCATCTTGTACAGATGTGGGGTCTTCCAAAAATAGATCTGATGGCCTCTCGTCTAAACAAAAAGCTTTCCAGATGCCTTTCCAAGTCCAAGGATCCTCAGGCGGAGATAGTGGATGCTTTAGCAGTTCCTTGGTTTTACCAACCTGCTTACATTTTTCCGCCTCTGGTTCTTCTTCCAAGGGTGATCTCCAAGATCATAATGGAACAATCTTATGTGTTTCTGATAGCACCTGCATGGCCTCACAGGTTTTGGTATGCGTATCTTGTCCGGATATCCAGTTGCCAGCCTTGGCCACTTCCGTTTTTCAATCAGGATCTCAAATCTCTAAATTTGAAGGAATGGAAATTGAACGCTTAGTTCTTAGTCAAAGAGGTTTCTCTGACTCAGTGATTAGCACTATTATATAGTTTTGTAAGTCTGTTTTAAGGAAGATTTATCATCGTTTTTGGAAAACATATATTTCATGGTGTTCCACCCATGATTATTTTTGTCCTTCTTTCACAATTCCTAGGATTTTTTTTTATTTTTTTTATGAAAACATTTTTTCTTTATTTATAAATAAATAAGAAAACAAGTATAACCAAAAATAGAAAACATTACACATTCGTACATAGATTGAAATAATACACATATTCATCAAGCTGATAAGTAAAAACAAATCATCAATATCATCCTTCAAGCTTCAGGTCATAGTTTCATCCCAGCAAACTATAGAAATACATTTATGATTTATGACTCAGTTATTCAGTTTATCCTTCTAGTTTCCTCATAAAACATTATGTAGGGTTCCCATTCCGTCAAACATTGGCTTTGTCTATTAAGAATCTTTGCTGTCAGTTCGGCTCTAATATAATGGTATTCTAGTTTACGTAGTACATATGTATAGGATGGGGGAGCTGATTTCCAAAATTTAGCTATGCTCAATCTCGTTACCGTGAATACCGTTTCAGCTAATTTATGATATTGTTTGAGAATGTCCTTATTTGGAAAGTGTAACAGGACTTGTTCTGGTGTGAGAGTTATCTTCTTAGAAAACAACTTCTCTATAAATTTAGATGTTTCTTCCCATATACCTCTAATTTTGGTACAAACCCACCACATATGAAGATATGTGCCTCATTCCCCACAACCTCTGTAACATAATTGATTTCCTGACTCTGATGTGTTGTGGAATCTTGCTGGGTATATGTACCACTTATAGGAAACCTTCATAAGATTCTCTTTTAGAAAGGGATTTATTGAGAAGGCCATCCCACCAAATAAGTTTTCTTCCCATTGCTCAAGTGTCCAAGTGTTACCCAGCTCCCCTTCCCATTTTATCATGAAGGTTGGCTTAACAGTTCTACTAGTGGTATTGAAAATTGAGTACAACTTAGAAATTGAACTTCTGATTACTTCATTAGACAAGTACAACCCCTCAAACCTAGTGCTGATGCTCCCCGTTTCCCCACCCAGTATCCCACCAATTCTAGATTTTAATTGTAGGTAATGAAACCACTGAAAGCCTTCTGCACCATCTAGCTTTGTATAATGATCATAAGATATGAGTTTGTTATGTGTCAAAGCATCTGCTATTCTGTAGAGGCCTTTGTTGGCCCATTTGGTTCCCAGTGCACAATTCCTAGGATTTTACAGTTTCAGGATAGTTTCCTGTCATTCACTGTTTTGTTCAGGCTTGACTAATATCAAACCTGTTATTAAATCTATTTCTCCTCCTTGGAGTCTTAATTTGGTATTGAAGATTTTACAGACTTCTCCTTTTGAGCCTATGCATTCTCTGGACATTAAATTACTTTCTTGGAAAGTGTTATATCTTTTGGCTATTCTGCTAGAGGAGTTTCTGAATTGTCTGCTCTCTCTTGTGAGTCTCTTTATCTGATTTTCCATCAAGATAAAGCTGTTTTGCAGATTTCGTTTGTTTTTTCCTAAAGTTGTGAATTCTAACAACATTAATAGGGAAATTGTTGTTCCATCCTTGTGTCCTAATCCTAAGAATACTCTTGAAAGGTCTTTACATTCTGTTTTGCAGATTTCGTTTAAGTTTTTCCTAAAGTTGTGAATTCTAACAACATTAATATGGAAATTGTTGTTCCATCCTTGTGTCCTAATCCTAAGAATACTCTTGAAAGGTCTTTACATTCTTTGGATGTGGTAAGAGCTTTGAAATATTATGTTGAGGCTACGAAAGATTTCAGAAAGACTTCTAGTCTCTTTGTTATTTTTTCTGGTTCCAGGAAAGGTCAGAAAGCCTCTGCCTTTTCTCTGGCATCTTGATTGAAACTTTTGATTCACAAAGCTTATTTACAGATGGGGCAGTCTCCGCCTCAGAGAATTACAGCTCATTCTACTAGATCAGTTGCCACTTCTTGGGCTTTCAAGAATGAAGCTTCAGTTGATCAAATTTGCAAAGCAGTAACTTGGTCTTCTTTGCATACATTAACTAAATTTTACAATTTTGATGTGTTTGCTTCTTCGGGAGCAGCCTTTGGTAAAAAGGTTCTTCAGGCAGCTGTCTCATTTTGACTCTAGTGCCTTTGATTTTATTTTTTTAAATTTTTTTATGAAAACTTAATTATTTTTTTGGATTTATTTTCTCAGCGGATATAGCTGTTTTTATTTTATCCCTCACTCTCTAGTGACTTGTGGACTTCCACATCTTAGGTATTATATCCCATACATCACTAGCTCATGAACTCTTGCCACTTACATAAAAGAAAACATAATTTATGTAAGAACTTACCTGATAAATTAATTTATTTCATAGTGTCAAGAGTCCATGAGACCCACCCTATTTTTTTGTGGTTATCATTTTTTGTATAAAGCACATTATTTTTCCAGTTCCTCTTTTTGTATGTTTTTTACTCCTTTTTTGACACCTCACTACTTGGCTATACATTAAAATGAGGTATGAGTGAGGTGGGAGGTGTATTTATAGGCATTTTGAGGTTTGGGAAACTTTGCCCCCTCCTTGTAAGAATGTATATCCCATACGTCACTAGGTCATGGACTCTTGCCACTATGAAATAAATAAATTTATCAGATAAGTCCTTACATAAATTATGTTTTATATATATATATATATATATATATATATATATATATATATAAAACACGGAAGGGGAATGCACTCTCACACCGGACCGGGTACACACCCCATGACCCTGCAACATGCTCAGCCCTGGGTGCTCACCAGCACTCACAGGAAGCTGTGCTGTCCCCAGAGTCACAGACAGTTAACCCCAGACAGGTCTGGGTGCAAGAACCATAGGGAAAATTACAAAACATATTAATACAACACACAGAGAAAAAACAGCACTCACAAGCTCTCAGCTAAGATTTAAAAGCAAAAATGGAAAGGTTAGTTACCGCATCTGGCTAAATGGAACAAGCTCAAGTACCACGTCAAGGTCCTTTCCAATACCTGAGACCCTAAAACAGCCACACAATGCAAGCTCTCAAATCCAAACAAACTGGGAAAAGGAAAGGGTGCACAGGCTTATGTAATCACCCTAGACAAATACAAAACATGGAAGGGGAATGCACTCTGACACCAGACCGGGTACACATCCCATGACCCTGCAACATGCTAAGCCCTGGGTGCTCACTGGCACTCACAGGAAGCTGTGCTGTCCCCAGAGTCACAGGCAGTTAACGCCAGACAGGTCTTGGTGCAAGAACCATAGGGAAAATGACAAAACAAATTAATACAACACACAGAGAAAGTCCAGCACTCACATACAAGCTCTCGGCTAAGATTTAAAAGCAAAAATGGAAAGGTTAGTTACCGCATCTGGCCAAATGGGACAAACTCAGGTACCACGTCAAGTTCCTTTCCAATACCGGAGACACTAAAACAGCCACATAATGCAAGCTCTCAATTTCAAACAAACTGGGAACAAGGGAAGGGTGCACAGGCTTATGTAATCACCCGCCTAGACATATACAAAACACGGAAGGGGACTGCACTCTCACACCAGATCGGGTACACATCCATGACCCTGTAACATGCTCAGCCCTGGGTGCTCACCGGCACTCACAGGAAGCTGTGCTGTCCCCAGAGTCACAGGCAGTTAACCCCAGACAGGTCTGGGTGCAAGAACCATAGGGAAAATTACAAAACAAATTAATACAACACACAGAGAAAGTCCAGTACTCACTTACAAGCTCTCAGCTAAGATTTAAAAGCAAAAATGGAAAGGTTAGTTACCGCATCTGGCCAAATGGGACAAGCTCATGTACCACGTCAAGGTCCTTTCCAATACCTGAGACCCTAAAACAGCCACACAATGCAAGCTCTCAAATCCAAACAAACTGGGACCGAGGGAAGGGTGCACAGGCTTATGTAATCACCCTAGACATATACAAAACATGGATGGGGACTGCACTCTCACAGATGCGTTAACTAACCTTTCCATTTTTGCTTTTAAATCTTAGCTGAGAGCTTGTAAGTGAGTGCTGGACTTTCTCTGTGTGTTGTATTAATTTGTTTTGTCATCTTCCCTATGGTTCTTGCACCCAGACCTGTCTGGGGTTAACTGCCTGTGACTCTGGGGACAGCACAGCTTCCTGTGAGTGCCGGTGAGCACCCAGGGCTGAGCATGTTGCAGGGTCATGGGATGTGTACCCGGTCCGGTGTGAGAGTGCAGTCCCCTTCCGTGTTTTGTATATGTCTAGGGTGATTACATAAGCCTGTGCACCCTTCCCTTGTTCCCAGTTTGTTTGGATTTGAGAGCTTGCATTGTGTGGCTGTTTTAGGGTCTCAGGTATTGGAAAGGACCTTGACGTGGTACCTGAGTTTGTCCCATTTGGCCAGATGCGGTAACTAACCTTTCAATTTTTGCTTTTAAATCTTAGCTGAGAGGTTGTAAGTGAGTGCTGGACTTTCTCTGTGTGTTGTATTAATTTGTTTTGTAATTTTCTTTATGGTTCTTGCACCCAGACCTGTCTGGGGTTAACTGTCTGTGACTCTGGGGACAGCACAGCTTCCTGTGAGTGCCAGTGAGCACCCAGGGCTGAGCATGTTGCAGGGTCATGGGATGTGTACCCAGTCTGGTGTGAGAGTGCAGTCCCCATCCGTGTTTTGTATATATCTAGGGTGAATACATAAGCCTGTGCACCCTTCACTTGTTCCCAGTTTGTTTGGATTTGAGAGCTTGCATTGTGTGGCTGTTTTAGGGTCTCAGGTATTGGAAAGGACCTTGACGTGGTACCTGAGCTTGTCCCATTTGGCCAGATGCGGTAACTAACCTTTCCATTTTTGCTTTTAAATTTTAGCTGAGAGCTTGTGAGTGCTGGACTTTCTCTGTGTGTTGTATTAATTTGTTTTGTAATTTTCCCTATGGTTCTTGCACCCAGACCTGTCTGGGGTTAACTGCCTTTGACTCTGGGGACAGCACAGCTTCCTGTGAGTGCCGGTGAGCACCCAGGGCTGAGCATGTTGCAGGGTCATGGGATGTGTACCCGGTCTGGTGTGAGAGTGCAGACCCCTTCCGTGTTTTGTATATGTCTAGGGTGATTACATAAGCCTGTGCACCCTTCCCTTGTTCCCAGTTTGTTTGGATTTGAGAGCTTGCATTGTGTGGCTCTTTTAGGGTCTCAGGTATTGGAAAGGACCTTGACGTGGTACCTGAGCTTGTCCCATTTGGCCAGATGCGGTAACTAACCTTTCCATTTTTGCTTTAAATCTTAGCTGAGAGCTTGTAAGTGAGATACATATATATATCCAGCCTTTATAACTTTTGTGTGCAATATTTTTTGTGAACAATTTTTATTAGATAGTGTTATTATGAGTATAACAATACTTTGTAATGTATTTTTGATTTGTTTTGTGACACGTTTTTATTTCACGAACAGTTAACCAGAGCTCTGAGGATGCGGTAATCATTCTAGCGTAAATAACAATCGTGTTCCACTCATCTAAAGATGTGTACAGTCATGAACTCCTAGATTTACTCTTCAACAGAGGATAGCAAGGGACAAAACAAATGTTTTAAGTAAACTGGAGCTTTTTTAACTTACATAATGTGTCTAAATCATGAAAGTTTAATTTTGACTTTAGGGTCCCTTTAACTATGACGTGAAGATTATTTAAATGCACATTTTTTTGTTTACGGGCCCTTTAAAGTGAATGCCACAGATTGTTTTGCAACTTGCAAATGGATAGTGCTCTGCTGAGGGATCAATTTTATAGTAATTAGGAATTATTTTTATAGAGCAGAAATCAATTTAGTTTTAATTAAGAATTGATTTTATGTAAGAAAAATCAATTTCTGTTTTATTTAGCAACTGTTTTTATGGTAGATACATTTATTTTGTTGTTACTTTATTACAAGTTTGGGTGAACTTTAACTAGTCTTTTTAAAAAGCATGGGGATTCAATTACAAAAACATGTTAATTTTAGAGTTTAAATTATGACTTTAAAAGATATTAAAGTGAAAAATAAAATACCATACATATGGAAAAGCACTATTTAATCTATTTCAACTCAAAGGTTTGTCAAAGTAATATTTTACATACACGTAGTAATGCCAAGAATCTGCATTAACAATACATATTTAGAAGCGTTTAATGCAATAATGTCATTTTTGTTTGCAAAATTTGCAATGTTTAGCAATCCAGGGATATACATATTGAAAGGCATTTTGTGTATGTTTAACGTTGCTTTTGCAGGTCCAATTATGGACAGGTATAAATGGGTCGCTGCACTTATCAAGCAATCACAGTGTAACATTTTGTAGTTCAGGGTTCTGTTTCAGAATCCACTAGGAACCACTCTGGGGGGGGGGGGGGGGCAGTGGAAGAAACATTTTTTTCATAAATATATTTTGTTTGTTTGTTTGCTTCTTTCCATTTCTAAACAAGTATAATTAAATATTTTGGGTTACTTTAAAGTGGAGCAACTCCAGATCTTAGTGTGCTTCACTTTCACAAGAAGAAATTTGGCTCCGAAACATCACGAAAGTCCACCAACATCACGAAAGTCCACCAACTTCAAAATTTGGCATTGAACGAAAGTGCTGATTGCTGAACACTAGTCTATTATTGATTGAGCGTGGTATATACAACATTAACTTTACTGCACACTCCAATCTATTTGCACCCGCACTAAAAGCACACCCGCACTATCCAACACGCAGGTGTTAGTGCATCCAAGATCATCTCTCGTGGGGAGAAAGTAACTTACCACTCACAAAAAAGAAGCACTATTGATTGCGCTAGAGTAATAGTTTTGTGCTCTACTTGTAATCTAGGCCTTTGTAGGGAATTATGTTTTGAGTTTTATGTCCCTTTAACTAAAGGTTGTTTGAATTGTTTTTGGAACAGTGCTTGTTTGTTATTAACTTATGTCACAGGATGGATTGCTCACAGACTGATAAAAGTAACTCCCTCAGCTGTATTGTGAGACACATCACTAAAGCATAAAAACAAAACAATTCTTACAGCACACTCATTATTCTAAATAAATAATTAAACAAATAATTACAAAAACAAGAAAATTATTTGCTTACTTGCTTAGAATTTGTTACAGCCCCCCCCCCCCCAAAAAAATGGTATGCTTGCAAGTGGGGGCACATACAGTTTAAGCACTTAAAGGAACAGTGAACTCCTTGTAATTACAAGACATTTATGTTGACTTGCTATAGAACAACATATCAGCCAGGTATAAACATTTTTTTAAAACAAATTCATATCTTGTTTGCTGCATTTATTTTTCAATAGGCAAACTCCACTCACCACTTGCATTATTTGGAGATGCCAATCTGGGCTCCAGTGTGCAGACAATAAGGCTAACCATGGTCATCATATTAATTTAAAATCCATTATTTTGTATTTCTTATCTGTTAAAGCTATTTGAGGCTATGGCGCCTGTTTAACAAGCTCTGTAGCGAGCTTCTGGGCCCGTGTTTCTGGCGAGTTTTCAGACTCGCCAGAAACAGCAGTTATGAAGCAGCGGTCACAAAGACTGCTGCTCCATAACCCTGTCCGCCTGCTCTGAGCAGGCGGACAGACATCGCCAGAATTTAACTCGATCAAGTACGATCGGGTTGATTGACACCCCCCTGCTGGCGGCCCATTGACCGCGAGTCTGCAGGGGGCGGCGTTGCACCAGCACCTCTTGTGAGCTGCTGGTGCAATGCTGAATAAGGAGAGCGTATTGCTCTCCGCATTCAGCGAGGTCTGGCGGACCTGATCCGCACTGTCGGATCAGGTAAGCCAGACTTTGTTAAATAGAGGCCGATGTAGCAGAGTTAGCCTTGAAAAGTCAGCAGGGTGTAATTCCCTCTCTGGGAATTAGAAAATCTACCATCAGAGCTAAATTACATGAAAACATGGCAAAATAAATAATAACAGTATATTTATATATGGCAAATGTACTGGGTTGGGTGGCACTTATATGGCAAACAAAATGTTGCATTAAAGGGACAGTAAAGTCATAATTAGATATTCATGATTCAGACAGAACATACAATTTTCCAATTTACTTATATTATTTAATTTGCTTCCTTGTCTTGTTATCCTTTGCTGAAAGGTTTATCTAGGTAAGCTTAGGAGCAGTAAAGAACCTAGGTTCTAGCTGCCTTTTTGTTGGGTGCATATATATATATATATATATATATATATCGATTGTCATTGGCTCACCCATTTGTTCAGTTAGAAACCACCAGTAATGCATTGCTGCTCCTTCAACAAATGATACCAAGAGAATGAAGCAAATGTGATAATCGAAGTAAAGTGGACAGTTGTTTAAAATGGTATGTTCTACCTAAATTACGAAAGAAAAATGTTGGGTTTCATGTCCCTTTAATCTTTGAAAAATGCTTATCAGATATGAAACTGTTGTTACTATTTGAAAATACCAATATGAAATGAAGCAGAAGAATAAACATTTTATAATAAAATGTAAAAACAAAGGGAAGAACCCAATAGGGGGCGCTATCAAGGATAATAGTTTGTATGTGGACCCACGTGACTCCAGATATATGTTTCAAAACATTATACAGGTAACAATTATGACAAAATATAGTAATGGTGTGTGTGTACACACTACTAGATACCAGAGTCCTAGATCCTGGATGGAAAACAGGATAAAAGTCCTAGATGGTCAAATATGGTTAAAGTATCCGTCTTTTCAAAAACAGAGGCAGCACTCGATCTTCACCCTCCAAAGGTTAATAATCTAGAATCAAACACAAGGAAAGAGGCGCCGTATGTGTGAATCTGAAACAACTGACATCAGATAGAAAATATGTGCAGGGTACTCACAATATGGAAAGGCACTCCAATGTGCCTATAGGAGCAAGCTGGTATTCACAGCAAACCAGCTGGCTGAACAGGCAATCCAGAATAACCAAAGTGAGAGACTCAGAATCTAGATCCAACAGTATGGAGGCAGGAGCTAGGTGCAAACAAAGGCACACCACTGTGTGAATCTGTAGGAGTACACTAATAAATTCAAAATCTGTGCAGGGTACTCACATTCTGTAGCGGCACTCAGTTGTGCCAGAGGGAACAGGCTGGCTTTCTCAGCAAACCAGCTAGCTGTATAAGGAAAATAACAGGAACCTCCACAGTCCTCCGGATAAAACAGGTAGCTCAGAAATACTCAATTTGAGATGAGGATATATGATTAAAAACAAATTTAATAAGGAATAAAAACAATTAAAAATACATATATCACTCATGTGCAGTAAGTGACATGCAACGCGTTTCTCGGAATCAACCGTGCCTGAGGAAACTGTTGATTCCGAGAAACGCGTTGCATGTCACTTACTGCACATGAGTGATATATGTATTTTTAATTGTTTTTATTCCTTATTAAATTTGTTTTTAATCATATATCCTCATCTCAAATTGAGTATTTCTGAGCTACCTGTTTTATCCGGAGGACTGTGGAGGTTCCTGTTATTTTCCTTATACAGCTAGCTGGTTTGCTGAGAAAGCCAGCCTGTTCCCACTGGCACAACTGAGTGCCGCTACAGAATGTGAGTACCCTGCACAGATTTTGAATTTATTAGTGTACTCCTACAGATTCACACAGTGGTGTGCCTTTGTTTGCACCTAGCTCCTGCCTCCATACCGTTGGATCTAGATTCTGAGTCTCTCACTTTGGTTATTCTGGATTGCCTGTTCAGCCAGTTGGTTTGCTGTGAATACCAGCTTGCTCCTATAGGCACATTGGAGTGCCTTTCCATATTGTGAGTACCCTGCACATATTTTCTATCTGATGTCAGTTGTTTCAGATTCACACATACGGCGCCTCTTTCCTTGTGTTTGATTTATAATAAAATGTCAAGCTTTTTATTATTCCTTTAACAAGGCATTAAATTATAGTTGTAAGCACCTTAGGAGACATCTATTATTATTATTATCATTTATTTGTATAGCGCCGCCAAATTCCGTAGCGCTGAGTACAGTTATAGGGGTATACAATGACAAGGATTTGTGATAAAATACAAAACATAACAAACTAAACAAATCTAGTACAGGAGGAAGAGGGCCCTGCTCCGGAGAGCTCACAGTCTATAGGTTTAGGGTGCAGAGACATAAGGTTGGGGTAGCTTGTCACATCGGTTGTAGTTGCAGCAGTGAGTCAGGCAGTTCATGCATTAGCTTGGATCGGATGCAGGATGGAGGAGAGATGGTAAGCCTCTCTGAATAGGTGAGTTTTCAAGGAGCATCTGAAGCTATACAAGGTTGAAGACAGTATTATGGAGCGGGGTAGAGAGTTCCAGAGGACAGGAGCAGCACGTGTGAAGTCTTGGAGACGGGAGTTATGACGTAGAGATAACAGGAGTGTAGAGACGTAGGTCAGAGGTTGATCGAAGAGGACGGGATGGGGAATATTTCACAATGAGAGAGGAAATATAGTGGGAGTTAGACTGTTAAGTGCTTTGTAAGTTAGGGCTAATACTTTAAATTGTATTCTGGAGTGTATGGGGAGCCAGTGTAGAGACTGGCAGAGCGGAGCAGCTGATGTAGATCGTCTACTTAGGTGGATGAGTCTAGCAGAAGCATTCATAATAGATTGGAGGGAGAAGAGGCGGTGTTTTGGAAGGCCATTTAGGAGTAGATTGCAATAATCAATGCGTGACAAAATGAGGGAATGAATAAGTATTTTTGTAGTTTTTTTGAGTAAGGAAGGGATGAATTCTGGAAATGTTGCTTAGGTGTGAACAGCAGGATTTGGTAAGCGCTTATATATGTGGGTTGAATGTGAGTTCTGAGTCTAGTGTGACCCCAAGGCAGCGGACCTGAGGTGAGGTGTTGAGAATAGAGTCTCCAACCATCAAAGAAATGTCAGGTGTTGGATGTCTCGAAGAGGGGGGATAAGAAGCAGCTCAGTTTTGGACAGATTGAGTTGGAGGTAGTGTGAAGACATCCAAGAGAAAATTGCAGAGAGGCAGTCAGAAATCTGGTTGAGTAAAGAGGGAGAGATATCAGGAGAGGAAAGATAGATTTGGGTATCATCGGCATATAGGTGGTACTGGAATCCAAAGGAGGCTATTAGTTTTCCAAGACAGGATGTATAAAGAGAGAAAAGCAAGGGGCCCAAGACAGAGCCTTGCGGTACTCCAACTGAGAGAGGCATAGGATCACAAGATATGTTGTTAAAGGAAACTGAAAACCAGTGGTTTGACAGATATGATGCAAACCAGGAGAGGGCTGTGTCTCGGATGCCAAATGAATGTAGTATTTTTAGGAGGAGAGGATGGTCAACTGTGTCAAAAGCTGCGGACAGGTCAAGAAGAATTAGTAAGGAGTAATAGCTGATAACAGGTCATTTGTTACTTTAGCAAGAGCTGTTTCTGTTGAGTGTTTAGGGCGGAAAACCAGATTGTAGTGGATAAAGTAAGGAGTTAGTTGTGAGAAATTGAATTAGCCGATTATAGACCAGCCGTTCCAATAATTTTGAAGCAAAGGGAAGTAAGGAGACTGGTTGATAGTTAGAAGGCGGGGAGGGGTCAAACGAGGGCTTTTTTAGAATTGGTATGATTGACGCATGCTTGAATGTGACAGGAAATGTGCCAGCGGTGAGAGATTGGTTAAAGAGATGAGTTAGGGTAGGAGTTAGTGAAGCAGAGAGAGAGGGAATAAGTCATGAAGGAATAGGGTCAAGTGGGCAGGTTGTGAGATGAGCCAAGGATAGGAGTGCAGAGACTTCTTCCTCTGTTACAGGAGGGAAGTAGCATAGATTTTTGCTAATAGAAGGGGTGGGTAGGATTGCTGGGTTTGAGGGGTGTGAGGTGCAGATCTCTTTTCTAATGGTGTCAATTTTATTTTTGAAGGGATCAGCAATATGTCCTTGCTGATTGGACAGCACCAATAAACAAGTGCTGTCCATGGTCCTGAACCAACAATTTGCTAGCTCCTTAGCTTAGATGCCTTCTTTTTCAAATAAATATAGCAAGAGAACGAAGAAAAATTGATAATAGAAGTAAATTAGAAAGTTGCTTAAAATTGCATGCTCTATCTGAATCGTGAAAGAAAAAATTTGGGTTCAGTGAATTTATAATGTTGGAAATCAGCACAGGTGCATCAATCTAATAAACCTTTGAACAAATGCACAAAACATTCTAATGCCTTTAAAAACAGGCATTCTGCATGCTTAAATAAATATATTTTAGTAGCATTGTCTGTTTCACAGTATGATTCATATTTTCTTATGTACTAGCATTTACACCCACAGTTTTCCACCAGCTATGTTTTCTTTTAAGGTGGATTATCAATGATACTGCTCATGAAAGGCATAATTATTATTTGGGATACTAGTAAGGATACTAGGTGGTAAAGCTGTGGATATTAATGTACAACAGAAATCAGTAATTTGTGCTTGGTTGTAGGCTGCATTTCAGCAGCATATCAATATTTAAATTTCCACTCACCCACTTACCCCGGGGCAGTAGAAAATGAACTGGCGCGAGAAGAAATTGAACTGGTGCAAATATTGAAAGATAGAGAGTGAATGTTAAATCAACATTAACTCACTATTGAAAGCTGGACATGAAGTTGCACCATGAAAATGGAGCACCAGTTTGAAGGTGAAGCACCATTGTGTCTGAGTGGAGGTGCTGAGAACACTCATGGGCGTTGTGGGGAGAGGCAGTATTGAGGAGAGGCTTCCTCAATAGGTGTGTGGATTATGTGAGGTAAGTAGGGCCCTGGTATGGCTCATTTGAGGTCTGGGAGCAATACAAAATGAGGGAATGGGGGGATGAGTAAATAGAGACAACTGATTGGTTGTCAGTATCTATTAAGTAGCATCTCTGAATTTAGGTGGGTGAATGGGTAGTCAGGTTGCAAAGTCAGTGAATGTGCGTAAAACATTAATTTAAAGGGACAGTCAACCCAAAATTTCAAATAGGTAATTCCTATAAACTTTCTAACGATTATTCATTTGAACTATAGTCCAATTTATATGCCTAAAGCGTTTCTAAGTTTTAGTACTTACTTTTGTTTTGTCTGGCTGTTTAAAATGTCCGTCTGCCCCCTCCCATATTTCGTCACCAGTATCTTCATGGTTGTGCAGCTCTAACAGGTAATTTTGCCCGTACACACTCCCGAGTTTTGCGCATGCGCAGTGCGCCGCTAACGCTGTAGGGGGAGGTTTGAAATAGGAACTCTAAATCCCTTCTCATTTTCCTGGACAGCGTTAGCGGCGCACTGAGCATGCGCAAAACCCGGGAGTGTGTACGGGCGAAAATTACCTGTTAGAGCTGCACAACCATGAAGATACTGGTAACGAAATATGGGAGGGGGCAGATGGACATTTTAAACAGCCAGACAAAACAAAAGTAAGTACTAAAACTTAGAAACGCTTTAGGCATATAAATTGGGCTATAGTTCAAATGAATAATCGTTAGAAAGTTTATAGGAATTACCTATTTGAAATTTTGGGTTGACTGTCCCTTTAAAGGAATATTAGGTGAAATAAGAAATGCTCTGTACCCTTAGAACAGTTTTGTATTAGCAAATAACTTCCTTAATGAGATAATGTACTCAAGGAAGCAGATGATAATGGCCTGGTCTCTTTTTGCTACCTACACTGCTACTGCCTTTTGATTAGATATAATATATTTTCTCAAAGAGAGAATATATCTATGCCTCACAGTAGGGGGTGCTATCAGTTAAGGCAAAAAACACTCAAAAAACACAATAACTTTTGATTACATAGCATTTCTATAGCAAATACTGCAGTATTGACCAGATCAGTATAGTTGGCAGTTTCCACAGGCAAAAACTGTGCCAAGTGACCAACAAATGTATATATTTTTTAATAATTGTAGTACAAGGACTTAATTTGCTATGGTTTAAATTAAATAAATATTAAAAATAACTGCTGCACAATAAGGTGTTTTACAATGGCTAAACATATGCAAAGAGGGGGTGGGTAGAGGGGGTGGGTGGAGTAGTGGGTGTAGTGTAGGCAGGTGGTGGGTGTTATCAGAAGTGGCTAGTAACATCTTGGCCTTGTTAGTCACTTTGGACTATATGTACAGTGCACAGTATAAATGAGTACACCCCAACAGATTTGTCAGAAAAAATGTACTTACCTTTCAGAAACAACATATTCTATGGGACACTATACTACAAAATACTCCTACAAATGCGGGACATTGATTACAACCAAGATTTGTTAATTTGCACACACAACAAAGTATTTTACCTAAGAAATGTATTCAAGGCCATGTTGCAAAAATGAATACACCCAATGAAAGTCATAGGAGCAAAGCTAAATGTCTGACAGCAAATTCCTAATTAACAAGAATTCAACTACAGGTGAGTCTAATTATTCATTAAACAGGTGTCCAGCAGACAGTTGATTATAAAAATACATTACTTACCAAAGAAACCCCTATTCATGTCATGCTGTCAGCAATGGCACCACATGGAAGAGAAATGTCACAAGGCCTGAGAAAGAAAATAATTTCTTTACACAAGAAAATTAAAGGTTATAAGAAGATAAGCAAAACGTTACATTTTTGTATCAGACCTGTAGCAAAGGTGATACAAAAATGTAACAAAGTTGGAACTGCAACCATCTCACAGAGACATCCAGGCTGTCCGCGGAAGTTAACACCTCGACAGGAGCATCTTCTGATGAGAAGGAGTGAAGAAAATCGCCATGCAAGTTCACTGCAGTTAGCTAAAGAAGTAGAAAGCCAAACTGGAGTGATTGTTTCCTGTGAAGCAATATGGCGTACACTGCAGAGGAATGGTATGCATGGGTGTCGTCCACGAAGGAAGCCGCTCCTAAAGCCCATGCACAAAAAAGCCTGCCTAGAATTTGCCAAGACACATGTTTAAAAAGAAGAAGACTTCTGGGACTGTGTACTCTGGAGTGATGAGACCAAGATAAATGTTTTTGGAACTGATGGCTTAAAAACTGTATGGCGTCGCAAAGGTGAGGAGTACAATGAAAAATGCATGGTGCCTACTGTGAAACATGGTGGTGGCAGCTTCCTTCTGTGGGGCTGCATGAGTGCTGCTGGTGTCGGGGAGCTGCATTTTATTGATGGTATCATGAATTCACAGATATACTGCTCTATAATAAAAAGAGATAATGCTACCATCACCCCGTGCCCTTGGGCGTTGTGCAGTTTTCCAACATGACAATGATCCAAAACACACATCTAAGGTCACTGTTGGATTTCTGAAGGAGAACAGGGTTAAAGTAATGCTGTGGACAAGTATGTCTACTGATCTTAACCCAATCGAACACTAATGGGGAATTCTGAAGAGACAAGTTGAGCATCATTCTCCAACCAGCATCCTGACTCTAAAAGAGGTTGTTCTTGAAGAATGGAAAAAGATAGATGTTGCATTTTTGCCAACTTGTTCATTCCATGCCTAGAAGACTTGGTGCTGTCCTTAGAAATCATGAAGGTCATACAAAATACTAGATGTAGTAGTTTTTGTTGTAGGCTGTATTCATTTGTGCATCACCTACTTTGAGTAAACCCGAAAATTTTGTCATTTAAGTTATATTATTAACCTTACTTTCATGTAATGAGCTAAACAAATGTTCTATAAAACTCTGTTTTGTCAAAATTCTGCAAATTGTTCTTGTGTTCATTGAGATATTGATTAAAATCTTACAATTCAAAAGGGGTGTACTCAATTATGCTGAGCACTGAATATATTTGTTAGAGATTGGAAGCTAGAAATGAATAGGGACTGCAAAAAACATTCTTACATAGATGCATATTTATATAGGGTATACATGTATTGGGTTGGATGTCAACCAACCCAAATGCCAAACAACGTTGCATTAATCTTTGCAAAATTATTATCAGATATGAAACTGTTGTTACTATATGAAATGAAGAATTTTGTATAACTTTTTATACCATACATATAGCCTGTGGAAAACATTATTTCAGTGAGAGGAGTGGGTAATATACCACCTTCTTTTTGTGTTGCTCTCTAAAAAGCAGGGCACATCCAGGGCTGACAATGGCATTCTGCTTCTGTCTTAACCAGAGGCTCAGACTCTGCCCAACTCTCTGACCACTGCCCCAGCAATGGCAGGAAGCTATAGATTGGGAAAAAAATCCACAGCAAGTGAAAATGAATCTTCAACTCACAGTAACAAAAGGTAGTATCTCTCTGTCCTTCTAATATATCAGTCAGAAGCCATTTAGATAGTATAATGATCTCTGGCAGATGTTAGCCATCTTAACATGGGGGCATATTTATCAAGCTCCGTATGGAGCTTGATGCCCCTTGTTCCCGATCAAATATGATCCGGTTGATTGACACCCCCTGCTAGCGGCCAATTGTCCGTGAATCTGCAGGGGGGGCGGAATTGCACCAGCAGTTCACAAGAATTACATTTATCGATGTGCCGTGATGTTCAGTGGACATTGTACACTACTTCGTATCATGTCCGCTCGCACATTGGTAAATATACCCCATGGTAGTGAATGTGTTGTCTGGTTGCAAGCTTGTACAATATGCACAGGTCTAAGTTTTCCAGATTCCCTCATATCTGCAATTGGCTTTATTCCTGCATTTGGCTGTGTCAGTTTAGAACATCTCAATAAACTGCTACTAGCAGAATAGAGCTGGCAGTCTGGGATATCTGCACAACTACAGCTCTCTGCTCAGGGTGCATCAAGCATTCTGACACTAAGCACATAAAACATAGCCCTTCTATTGGCAAAACACCCTGCTACCAAAACATAGATATGGGCTTTGTTAGAGTATAACTTTTTGGGCTGGTGCTGGTCATTGCCAGTGTCACGATATGGGTTCTGAAAGGTGCCCTTTCCTGCCTATAACAATAAAAAAGTGCTTCTGCCTCTAGACACTTCCGTATTGTGGGTAGTGTCATCATGCACTGTACAATGACATTTCTGGTCCATTCTCATCTCGTTACATTGCATTACATACATTAGAAAACAAGGATTTTTTTATTGCATTCAAATAGACAACAGGAGCATTGCGGTGTATCTTAAATGATACTGAACCCGCATGTTTTTCTTTCATGATTCAGATAGAGCACAGCATGCAATTTTAAGCAGCTTTCTAATTTACTCCTATTATCAATTTTTCTTCATTCTCTTGGTATCTTTATTTAAAAAAACATGAATGCAAGCTTTGTAATCGGCCCATTTTTGTTTCAGCACATGGGTAGCACTTGCTGATTGGTGGCAAAATGTACCCACCAATTAACAAGCGCTACCCAGGGTTCTGAACCAAAAATGGTCCGGCCCTTAAGCTTTACATTCCTACTTTTTCAAATAAAGGTAGCAAGAGAACAAAGAAAAATTGATAATAGGAGTAAAATAGAAAGTTGCTTCAAATGGCATGCTCTACCTGAATCATGAAAGAACAAATGTGGGTTTAGTATCCCTTTAAGCAAGAGGTCAAGGTCCATTTAAATCAGGAATTTAGGAATTTCCTGTTTCTGTGCGAATTTTGGATTAAATAATGGAAAATGCCATTACATTTTTATATACAGGGCTGGAAACGTTCACTAGCCGCCTATTTAATAAAAGTAAAAAGTAGTAGATGAGTAAGTGAACGTAACGATATGAAAAGATTATACATACAATAGTAAAATACTTAAGTACATTTATAATTGTGTCCTTAGGACTAACTTCATTTAAAATGTTTTGTTGTGTTTTCAGTGATTCCCTATCAGGGTATTTAGTGTAAATGGCTGTTTCTTTCATGTAATTAGCAAGAGTCCATGAGCTAGTGACGTATGGGATATACATTCCTACCAGGAGGGGCAAAGTTTCCCAAACCTTAAAATGCCTATAAATACACCCCTCACCACACCCACAATTCAGTTTTACAAACTTTGCCTCCGATGGAGGTGGTGAAGTAAGTTTGTGCTAGATTCTACGTTGATATGCGCTCCGCAGCAAGTTGGAGCCCGGTTTTCCTCTCAGCGTGCAGTGAATGTCAGAGGGATGTGAGGAGAGTATTGCCTATTTGAATGCAGTGATCTCCTTCTACGGGGTCTATTTCATAGGTTCTCTGTTATCGGTCGTAGAGATTCATCTCTTACCTCCCTTTTCAGATCGACGATATACTCTTATATATACCATTACCTCTGCTGATTCTCGTTTCAGTACTGGTTTGGCTTTCTACAAACATGTAGATGAGTGTCCTGGGGTAAGTAAATCTTATTTTCTGTGACACTCTAAGCTATGGTTGGGCACTTTGTTTATAAAGTTCTAAATATATGTATTCAAACATTTATTTGCCTTGACTCAGAATGTTCAACTTTCCTTATTTTTCAGACAATCAGTTTCATATTTGGGATAATGCATTTGAATTAATCATTTTTTCTTACCTTTCAAAAATTTTACTCTTTTTTCCCTGTGGGCTGTTAGGCTCGCGGGGGCTGAAAATGCTTCATTTTATTGCGTCATTCTTGGCGCGGATTTTTTTGGCGCAAAAATTATTTTCCGTTTCCGGCGTCATACGTGTCGCCGGAAGTTGCGTCATTTTTTTGACGTTATTTTGCGCCAAAAATGTCGGCGTTCCGGATGTGGCGTCATTTTTGGCGCCAAAAGCATTTAGGCGCCAAATAATGTGGGCGTCTTGTTTGGCGCTAAAAAAATATGGGCGTCGCTTTTGTCTCCACATTATTTAAGTCTCATTATTTATTGCTTCTGGTTGCTAGAAGCTTGTTCACTGGCATTTTTTTCCCATTCCTGAAACTGTCATTTAAGGATTTTGTTCAATTTTGCTTTATATGTTGTTTTTTCTATTACATATTGCAAGATGTTCCACGTTGCAACTGAGTCAGAAGATACTTTAGGAAAATCACTGCCGGGGCTGGAGCTACCAAGCTAAGTGTATCTGCTATAAATTTTTGGTATCTGTTTCTCCAGCTGTTGTTTGTATTGCATGTCATGACAAACTTATTAATGCAGATAAAATTTCCTTTAGTACTGTTATATTACCTGTTGCTGTTCCGTCAACATCTAAATTTCAGAGTGTTCCTGATAAACATAAGAGATTTTATTTTTTAAATCCATTTAGAAGGCTATGTCTGTTATTTCTCCTTCTAGTTTACATAAAAGTCCTTTAAAACTTCTCTTTTTTTCAGATGAATTTTTAAATGAACATCATCATTCTGATACTGATAATGGTTCTTCTGGTTCAGAGGTTTCTGTCTCAGAGGTTGATGCTGATAAATCTTTGTATTTGTTCAAGATGGAATTTATTCGTTCTTTATTTTAAAGAAGTATTAATTGCTTTAGATATAGAGGATTCTGGTCCTCTTGATACTGAATCCAAACGTTTAAATAGGGTTTTTAAATCTCCTGTAGTTATTCCAGAAGTGTTTAATCTCCCTGATGTTTTTTCTGAAGTAATTTCCAGGGAATGGAATAATTTGGGTAATTCTTTTACTCCTTCTAAACGTTTAAGCAATTATATCCTGTGCCATCTGACAGATTAGAGTTTTTTGGGACAAAATCCCTAAGGTTTGGGGCTGTCTCTATTCCTGCTAAAATGTACTACTATTTCTACGGCAGATAGTACTAAATTTAAGGATCCTTTAGATAAGAAAATTGAATCCTTTCTAAAAAAGTTTACTTATGTTCAGGTAATCTTCTTAGACCTGCTATATTTTTACCGGATGTTGCTGCAGCTTCAACTTTTTGGTTAGAAGTTTTAGCACAACAAGTAACAGATCATAATTTTATAGCATTATTATTATTCTATAACATGCTAATAATTTTATTGGTGATACCATCTTTTGATATCATTAGTGTTGATGTCAGGTATATGTCTCTAGCTATTTTAGCTAGAAAAGCTTTATGGATTAAACTTGGAATGCTTATATGTCTTCTAAGTCAACTTTGTTTTCCCTTTCTGTCCAGGGTAATAATCATTTTTTCATTCTTTTTTTCATAATAAGGAACAAAAGCCTGATCCTTCATCCTCAGGAGCGGTATCAGTTTGGAAACTTTTTCCAGTTTGGAATATATCCAAGCCTTATAGAAACCTATAGTCAGCTCCTAAGTACCCATGAAGGTGCGGCCCTTTTTTCCAGTTCAGCTGGTATGGGGCAGATTACGTTTTCTTCAAAGGAATTTGGATCAATTCCGTTCTCAATCTCTGGTTTCAGAACATTGTTTCAGAAAGGTACAGAATTGGCTTCAAGTTAAGGCCTCCTGCTAAGAGATTTTTTTTCTTTCCCGTGTCCCAGTTAACACAGCAAGGCTCAGCATTTCTGAAATGTGTTTCAGATCTAGAGTTGGCTGGAGTAATTATGCCAGTTCCAGTTCTGGAACAGGGACTAGGGTTTTATTTTATCTCTTCATTGTACCAAAGAAGGTCAATTCCTTCAGACCAGTTCCGGATCTATCAATATTGAATCGTTATGTAAGGATACCAACATTCAAGATGGTTACTGTAGGACTATTCTGCCTTTTGTTTAGTAAGGGCATTATATGTCTACAATAGATTTACAGGATGTGTATCTGCATATTCCGATTCATCCAGATCATTTTTAGTGTCTGAGATTCTCTTTTTAGACAAGCATTACCAGTTTTGTGGCTCTACCGTTTGGCCTAGCCTCAGTTCCAAGAATTTTTTTCAAAGATTCTCGGTGCCCTTCTTTCTGTATTCAGAGATCGGGGTTTTGGTATTTCCTTATTTGGACGATTATCTTGGTATTTGCTCAGTCTTCTCATTCGAAGAATCTCATGCGAATCAATTTGTGTTGTTTCTTCAAGATCATGGTTGGAGGATCAATTTACCAAAAAGTTCATTGATTCCTCAGTCAAGGGTAACCTTTCTGGGTTTCCAGATAGATTCAGTGTCCATGACTCTGTCTTTAACAGACAAAAGACGTCTAAAATTGATTTCAGCTTGTCGAAACCTTCAGTCACAATCATTCCCTTCGGTAACCTTATGCATGGAAATTCTAGGTCTTATGACTGCTGCATCGGACGCGATCCCCTTTGCTCGTTTTCACATGCGACCTCTTCAGCTCTGTATGCTGAATCAATGGTGCAAGGATTACACAAAAGGTATCTCAATTTATATCTTTTAAAAACCGATTGTTCGACACTCTCTAACGTGGTGGACAGATCACCATTGTTTAATTTAGGGGGCTTCTTTTTGTGCTTCCGACCTGGACTGTAATTTCAACAGATACAAGTCTCACAGGTTGGGGAGCTGTGTGGGGATCTCTGACGGTACAAGGAGTTTGGGAATCTCAGGAGGTGAGATTACCGATCAATATTTTGGAACTCCGTGCAATTTTCAGAGCTCTTCAGTTTTGGCCTCTTCTGTAGAGAGAATCGTTCATTTGTTTTCAGACAGACAATGTCACAACTGTGGCATACATCAATCATCAAGGAGGGACTCACAGTCCTCTGGCTATGAAAGAAGTATCTCGAATTTTTTTGGTTTGGGCGGAATCCAGCTCCTGTCTAATCTCTGCGGTTTATATCCCAGGTGTAGACAATTGGGAAGCGGATTATCTCAGCCGCCAAATGTTCCATCCGGGCGAATGGTCTCTTCACCCAGAGGTATTTCTTCAGATTGTTCAAATGTGGGAACTTCCAGAAATAGATCTGATGGCGTCTCATCTAAACAAGAAACTTCCCAGATATCTGTCCAGATCCCGGGATCCTCAGGCGGAGGCAGTGGATGCATTTTCACTTCCTTGGAAGTATCATCCTGCCTATATTTTTCCGCCTCTAGTTCTTCTTCCAAGAGTAATCTCCAAGATACTGAAGGAATGCTCGTTTGTTCTGCTGGTAGCTCCGGCATGGCCTCACAGGTTTGGTATGCGGATCTTGTCCGGATGGCCTCTTGCCAACCATGGACTCTTCCGTTAGACCAGACTTTCTGTCGCAAGGTCCTTTTTTCCATCAGGATCTGAAATCCTTAAATTTATAGGTATGGAGATTGAACGCTTGATTCTTGGTCAAAGAGATTTCTCTGACTCTGTGATTAATACTATGTTACAGGCTCGTAAATCTGTATCTAGAGAGATATATTATAGAGTCTGGAAGACTTATATTTTTTGGTGTCTTTCTCATCATTTTTCTTGGCATTCTTTTAGAATGCCGAGAATTTTTTTCAGTTTCTTCAGGATGGTTTAGATAAGGGTTTGTCTGCAAGTTCCTTGAAAGGACAAATCTCTGCTCTTTCTGTTCTTTTTCACAGAAAGATTGCTATTCTTCCTGATATTCATTGTTTTGTACAAGCTTTGGTTCGTATAAAACCTGTCATTAAGTCAATTTCTCCTCATTGGAGTTTGATTTTGGTTCTGGGAGCTCTTCAAGCTCCTCCCTTTGAACCTATGCATTCATTGGTCATTAAATTACTTTCTTGGGAAGTTTTGTTCCTTTTGGCCATCTCTTCTGCCAGAAGAGTTTCTGAATTATCTGCTCTTTTCTTGTGAGTCTCCTTTTCTGATTTTTCATCAGGATAAGGCGGTGTTGCGAACTTCTTTTGAATTTTTACCTAAAGTTGTGATTTCCAACAACATTAGTAGAGAAATTGTGGTTCCTTCATTATGTCCTAATCTTAAGAATTCTAAGGAGAAAGCATTGCATTCTTTGCATGTTGTTAGAGCTTTGAAATATTATGTTGAAGCTACTAAGTCTTTCCGAAAGACTTCTAGTCTATTTGTTATCTTTTCCGGTTCTAGAAAAGGCCAGAAAGCTTCTGCCATTTCTTTGGCATCTTGGTTGAAATCTTTAATTCATCTTGCCTATGTTGAGTCGGGTAAAACTCCGCCTCAGAGGATTACAGCTCATTCTACCAGGTCAGTTTCTACTTCCTGGGCGTTTAGGAATGAAGCTTCGGTTGATCAGATTTGCAAAGCAGCAACTTGGTCCTCTTTGCATACTTTTTCAATTCTACCTTTTTGATGTATTTTCTTCTTCTGAAGCAATTTTTGGTAGAAAAGTACTTCAGGCAGCGGTTTCAGTCTGAATCTTCTGCTTATGTTTTTTATTAAACTTTATTTTGGGTGTGGATTATTTTCAGCAGGAATTGGCTGTCTTTATTTTATCCCTCCCTCTCTAGTGACTCTTGTGTGGAAAGATCCACATCTTGGGTAATCATTATCCCATACATCACTAGCTCATGGACTCTTGCTAATTACATGAAAGAAAACATAATTTATGTAAGAACTTACCTGATAAATTCATTTCTTTCATATTAGCAAGAGTCCATGAGGCCCACCCTTTTTGTGGTGGTTATGATTTTTTTGTATAAAGCATAATTATTCCAATTCCTTATTTTATATGCTTTCGCACTTTTTTATCACCCCACTTCTTGGCTATTCGTTAAACTGAATTGTGGGTGTGGTGAGGGGTGTATTTATAGGCATTTTAAGGTTTGGGAAACTTTGCCCCTCCTGGTAGGAATGTATATCCCATACGTCACTAGCTCATGGACTCTTGCTAATATGAAAGAAATGAATTTATCAGGTAAGTTCTTACATAAATTATGTTTTCTCTCAGGCAGTTTATAATTGTACGGTTCTGGCACGGCTTGTGTTCTCTCTACACTGTACAGAATAATAACAATGCAGTCTGCTTACAATTATAAAACTTTACAACTTCTATTTTGTATAATTTATTATTGGTTTAAAAATAGTATCTTTCCTTGGTTCCTCTGGAATAATAATCTGGCACTAGTGCTGGCTGTTTGTGTTATTTGGCTGCTGCTCGCTTGACATTTGGCAGCTTCAAGCGCTAACAATTCTATGTACGTAGCCAAGCAGAATAACACAGACAGGGCCCACAATGCCTCATCTCCGCACACCTTGCACTCACACCCAGCACCTCTCTCTGTGGGTTATGATTTGAGGAAGATGCATGCGCATTATTATTATTTATCAAATTATTCTATAATGTATGTTTCTCTGTTTTCATATAAAACTTTGTTTTTAATAGCAATACATTTTGATTTTTTGTAGTTAATTTGCTTCATGTGTTTTTTTTTTGTTTTTTTTTAAATATCAGATTAAAGGGTTAGAAATTGATTCCTATTTGAACCTAATTAAACTATATCATTATAATGACTGTTATAAATGCCATTAAATTAAACAGTTTTTTTTTTTAAATGAAGCTTTTACATACCTTATTTTTAAAGATTAAAATATCATAAAATGGGTGGTAAAGACCGCCCATAAAATGAGGCATGGCTTATGTAAATCTAGCATCCGCCCCCCATCCAATGGTGAAGCGGCTGGACACAGGGAATAAAATAACTTTATCTGAGAGCTATGCAAGATACAACTGTTTTTGTCCCAGTTCATCCCTGCACGAGAGCAGAGTACAATTCTTCCCTGCCTGTGATGTAGTGCGTCTGTGTTTCAGACAAGGAATACAGCGGCAGTGTGAAAGCTCTGTTTATTTAAACTGTCCGCTTATCTCCCCCTCTCTATTGCTGTGTTTGCTTGATTAGTGAGGGCTCCAATTACACATGAAAGCAAACACAGCAAGAGGGAGGGGGATATGAGCCCGACAGCTTAAATAAACAGAGCGCTCATACTCACCGCTGTATTCCATGTCTGAAACACAGATGCACTAAATCACAGGCAGGGAAGAATTGTAACCTACACACTGCTCTCCTAAATGTTTCCTCGACTGCCTGTGTGAAGCTGCCCCTCCAAGCTATGCTCAGCAATGATTCTCAGTGAGTCTGTTGATGCCGGTTTCTGTGACTTGGTTACAGATACGGCACTAGTATGCTAATTAGCCGGTGAGGACTTATGCTAATGCCTCCTCTCAGTTGACAGCTGAAAGCGCTGCTGGAGACAGGAGGTGAGTCTGCGCATGCCTTGTCAATACAAATAGTTGAATTGCGCATGCGGGCCGCCATGATGTTTCTACCTAGGTAGAACATCATAACAGGCTCCATAATAATGAGCAGAAAATGGGTTTGGCACAAAATTAATCTTTCAATTAAAATTACAAGGAAATGGAAAGGTAACTGTACAAAGGTATCAATTACAAACTGCTTTATTATATAAAGAAGTTTTTAAAGAATTGAAAATAATTTTTGGGTTTACTATCCCTTTAACAATATAAAGGGATGGCTGTACAGTGAGACCCTGAAATGTATTGCCCATTGTGAGAAAAGTTTCTAGTCCTCCCCAGTACTCCTCCCAGAAAATATACTCACCATTATAATGTTTGTAAACAGGAAGTAAATTACAGTCTATAGAATGTGGATCATGGTGTAATATTGTCTATAAGCATAACCAATGACAGTCATATGACAGAACAAGCAGTCCTGAGTATTGGAGAGGAACGATTATTAGACACTCACCTCCCTGCAGAACCTTGACTGCCTTTTCCAGAACAAATACCTTTTCAGTTTCCGACAGCTCAGTGAAGCTGGTGTGACTTTCATTTGTCGTCTGCTGTACAGCATCATACAGTTTAATAGTGAATTCCTTCCATTCCTGCTCATTTAGGAAGCACAGATAAACAATGTTAAAAAATAAATTAATAAAAAAGTAACATAACTCTAATATTAAAAGTTAACATCTGGGGCTATCATGAAGAGACAGCTCATTTTTTTCCATGATGGTATTGAGTGTGTATTTTATTTTGCTGAAAAGTGCTTCAGCTGACCACTTACTTTTAGTAGTTATATTATTATATTGTGGGCTTGGTTGTATAACATTTTTAGCTTTACTAAAAATTAAAGCTTTTGCCAGTTTTTATTTTTTTTACTTATATTTGCCCCTTTTAGCCCAAATGTGCTTTTCTGAAGTCTGATTCTGACTCACTGCTGCAACTACATTTCATGTGACAAGCTACCCCAAACCTTATGGCCCCTATTTATCAAAGGTCATGCGGACCTGATCCGACAGTGCGGATCAGGTCCGCAAGACCTCGCTGAATGCGGAGAGCAATATGCTCTCTGCATTTACCATTGCACCAGCAGCTCACAAGAGCTGCTGTTGCAACGCCGCCCCCTGCTGACTCGCAGCCAATCATCCGCCAGCAGGAGGTGTCAATCAACCCGATCGTGCTTGATCGGGTTGAATTGTGGCGATTCCTGTCCGCCTGCTCAGAGCAGATGGACAGGGTTATGGAGCAGCGGTCTTTAGGGGCTCCGTACGGAGCTTGATAAATGGGCCGCTCAGTCTCTGCATGCTAAACCTGTAGACCGGGAACTCTCCAGAGCAGGGTCCTCTTCCTCCTGTATTAGATTTGTTTAGTTTGTTAAGTTTTGTATTTTATCACAAATCCTTGTCATTGTATACGCCTATCTTTGTACCCAGCGCTACAGAATTTTGCGGCGCTATACAAATAAATGATAGTAATAATAATTTAGGAAAATACAAAAATGAATTTATAGTACAGTAGTTTAAAGTGACAGTAAACACTAAGAGACAAATTACCATTGGTGATGTTAATTGTTTTCAGCTAAAAATATCCCAATCCTGCAGTTTAAATATTTACATTTGTTGCTCCCAAACTACAGCAGAAAAAGACTTGAATAGGTGGCAAAAAAAAAAGAAAGTTGCTCACATTTTTTAAGGAGCTCATTAACCATTACATGTGACTATGGGGTCGATTTATCAACTCCTTCGTCAGGCTTCGCCTGCCTACGACTGCAGGTTCTCACAAGAGAACCTGCAGTGTGTATTTAACAAGCAACGGTCATCAGACCGCTGCTTCCCTACCCTTTCGCCACCTCTTAGGTGGCAAATTACAATCTCCCTGGTCTCATCTGACCGGGGAGATTGACAGCTCCTGTCCGCGTGTGACTGGCTGTACACTGGCAGAGGATGGCATTGCTGCTATTTTGCGCTTGTGGGCAATGCTGAATTCCAGCAGAGGAATTCAGCCTGCCAGCGGCGAGCTGCGGCGGACAGGGGAGCACATGTGCGCCCCTGTCTGCCTCAGCTTGATAAATCGACCCTTATAAATTGTCTAAAACTTTAACATCTCCTGGGTTTAAAGTGTTAAAATGGTATGTCAGAATGTGAAACACATTTTAAAACAACAAATAATAATACAATTAATACAATCATAATAATTAAAGTAACATAAAAGTATATACAGAAAATGCTATAAAGACTAGCCCCATAATGACCAATGACGTATGGGGTATATCCTGCAATAAAATGCAGTTAACGACCAAGGACGTGCACGGGGGTTGGTGCACGCACGGGGGAACCCTACACTATGGAACAGAGAAATGGTGGGACTCAGTGGGAGAGAGGGTGGGAATAAAAAAAAAATCGATCTGGAAGAGGGAGGGGGGTTGGGTGTTGAGGGGGGGCAGCTACACTACAGAAAATAGTTTTGTTTTAAATAATAAAAAAACAAAAACATATTTGATTGCAAACTGGGTATGGCAGTACCCAATATGGCCACAATAAAGCAGAGGTGGGGGTTAGAGAGCTGTTTCGGGGGGGGGGGTGGGGGGTGGAATCAGGGAGGTTAGGGGCTAAGGGGGGATCCTACACAGCAGAATACGTTTTTTAAAAATTACCAAAAAGCAACGCCAAAGCCATATATGTCTGGTATTTCTAAACAAAGGGGATCCCAGAGAAGCATTTACAACCATTTGTGCCATAATTGCACAAGCTGTTTGTAAATAATTTCAGTGAGAAACCTAAAATTGTGAATAATTTAATGTTTTTTTTTTTTATTTGATCGCATTTGGCGGTGAAATGGTGGCATGAAATATACCAAAATAGGCCTAGATCAATACTTTGGGTTATCTACTACACTACACTAAAGATAAAATTAACCCTACAAGCTCTCTACATGCTCCTTAATTAACCCCTTCACTGCTGGGCATAATACACATGTGGTGGACAGTGGCATTTAGCGGCCTTTTAATTATCAAAAAGCAACGCCAAAGCCATATAAGTCTGCTATTTCTGGGAACCCAGAGAAGTATTTACAACCATGTGTGCTATAATTGCACAAGCTGTTTGTAAATAATTTCAGTGAGAAACCTTAAGTTTGTGAAAAAATTTGTTAAAAAGTGAACTTTTTTTTTTTTATTTGATCGCATTTGGCGGTGAAATGGTGGCATGAAATATACCAAAATGGGCCTAGATCAATACTTTGGGTTGTCTTCTAAAAAAAAATATATACATGTCAAGGGATATTCAGGGATTCCTGAAAGATATCAGTGTTCCAATGTAATTAGCGCTAATTTTGAAAAAAAGTGGTTTGGAAATAGCAAAGTGCTACTTGTATTTTTTGCCCTATAACTTGCAAAAAAAAGCAAAGAACATGTAAACATTGGGTATTTCTAAACTCAGGACAACATTTAGAAACTATTTAGCATGGGAGTTTTTTGGTGGTTGTAGATGTGTAACAGATTTTAGGGGTCAAAGTCCATTTTTCCTCATATTTTATAATTTTTTTATAGTAAATTATATGATATAATGAAAATAATGGTATCTTTAAAAAGTCCATTTAATGGCGAGAAAAACGGTATATAGTATGTGTGGGTACAGTAAATGAGTAAGAGGAAAATTACAGCTAAACACAAATACAGCAGAAGTGTAAAAATAGCCCTGGTCCCAAACGGACAGAAAATGGAAAAGTGCTGTGGTCATTAAGAGGCTAGTATTTTATGATTGCACTGTTTAAATAATAAAGCTGTGTTTAACTAAACACACAGTTAAAGAGAGGTCCATATCAGCAATGACAGGAGGAATATCTGTGTAAACACTTAGCACCAGATAGTTCCCCATAGTAATTTGCTGTGCCTTGGCCTACCCAGGTATGCTTTTCCAAAAAGACCACAGAAAATGAAGTAAATTTGATAACAGAAGTAAACTTAAAAGTTTACGTTTGACGTTCATGCCCCTTTACGAAATATATTGACTACTAATATTTTACATATAAGAAGTACCTATAAATATATATAACATCATTATATTCAAGTATTCCCCATGATAAGGGTATTTTGGCAATCTCTTATTTTTTGGACTTGTATGGGAATTTATCCGAGTCTAAGAAACAGTACATTCTACAAGTCACTTTGTTTCTCCTGCAGCATAACTATTTCCTCTTTGAGGATGCTTTTTACCTCCAGAGACGTGACACGGCGATGGGAGCATGTTTTGTTCCATCTTACGCAAACCTATACATGGATTGTTGGGAATGAGCTCAAGTCTATAGAGGTAAAAACCCATATAGGACACACTTAAAATTATACAAAAGTTATATTGATGACCTTTTGCTTGTTTGGAGTTCAACAGAACAACTAGCATCATCCCTTGTGGACTCCTTTAACCAGGGGGACTTTGGTCTAAAATGTATATTTAATTGGGAGCACCAGGCCACCATCTTTTTGGATTTAACCATTTTAGGTAATCTCTCTACTAAGAGAGTTGGCACCTCACTGTACCATAAACCAATTACATGTAATACTTTACTGCACTCATCTAGTAATCATCCACAGTAATAGATAAAGATATTTAGGTGGTGCTAAAAAGAAGCTGTGGGTAAAATGCTACTTAGAAAAATTAATTTAGAAAAATGAATGAGATGTTCTTTAAGAACTGTTAAAAACTTGATAGATAACAGTTGTCTCTTAAAAATATATGATTTATTAGACACAATAAAATACTTCCAATACATTAATAATATAAGTTTCAGTTAAAAGTCAATCATTCGTTTTGGCCAAAAACTTTATCACTCTCCCCTCATACAACCTATCATTCTAAATTGGTTTGACGATCTTAAAACAATGATAAAAAGAACTTCTAATAACAGGATAATTTCAATTCAATCATTCAGAGTTCAGATTTCTATGTGATGCTCCACTGATCAAATAAGAAAATGGATATCAGTATACATACATCATTGGTAAATGCAGTTTTTTAAGAAAAAACGGTAACTCGCTGACAAATAGTTCAAATGTTATCCGATATTATCAGCTGTAATATCCTTAGATTGCTTGATTATTTGTACCGCCACCTTTCTAAAAAGTCACTTCCAGATAAAAGAAATCTTGTCACTAGATTAATATTGACAGTCTCTGTATTATCGCCTCTCTGCAGGGCTTTTTAAGTGTGGTAATCTTCTTTATTAGCAACCGATGTTTTTAGTGCAGGGAACCCTGTGTTCACAATTATACACATTCTCCCCTGCTTCCTCTGTATGTGCAACTCCCGGCTGTTCTCCTCCGGCTCGGTGTACTGTTCCCAATGTACCTCAGGATGCCGGTTCTTTGTAGCAACAAATCTTCACTTGCGCAAGTCTTATAGAAAATTCTTCTCTGTTTCCCAGCCGTCAGGAAAGCTTTGATCTCTGCCCTTAAGTACTGAATACGCAGAGTAAAGCCGCTGTAAGTTCCACAATGACACGACTAATCGAAACAGAGAAGAATTTTCTATAAGACTTGCGCAAGTGAAGATTTGTTGCTACAAAGAACCGGCATCCTGAGGTACATTGGGAACAGTACACCGATCCGGAGGAGAACAGCCGGGAGTTGCACATACAGAGGAAGCAGGGGAGAATGTGTATAATTGTGAACACAGGGTTCCCTGCACTAAAAACATTGGTTGCTAATAAAGAAGATTACCACACTTAAAAAGCCCTGCAGAGAGGCGATAATACAGAGACTGTCAATATTCATCTAGTGACAAGATTTCTTTTATCTGGAAGTGACTTTTTAGAAAGGTGGCGGTACAAATAATCAAGCACTCTAAGGATATTACAGCTGATAATATCGGATAACATTTGAACTATTTGTCAGTGAGTTACCATTTTTTCTTAAAAAACTGCATTTACCAATGATGTATGTATACTGATATCCATTTTCTTATTTGATCAGTGGAGCATCACATAGAAATCTGAACTCTGAATGATTGAATTGAAATTATCCTGTTATTAGAAGTTCTTTTTATCATTGTTTTAAGATCGTCAAACCAATTTAGAATGATAGGTTGTATGAGTGGAGAGTGATAAGGTTTTTGGCCAAAACGAATGATTGACTTTTAACTGAAACTTATATTATTAATGTATTGGAAGTATTTTATTTTGTCTAATAAATCATACATTTTTAAGAGACAACTGTTATCTATCAAGTTTTTAACAGTTCTTAAAGAACATCTCATTCATTTTTCTAAATTAATTTTTCTAAGTAGCATTTTACCCACAGCTTCTTTTTAGCACCACCTAAATATCTTTATCTATTACTGTTTAGTTATTAACTACCTAGGAAGAGGGCAGTTTCCATTAGGTTGGCTAGTTGGGGTACCCAGCCCTTCACCTCAAAATAATTGTGTAAAACTAGTAATCATCCACCACATGTCATGAGTGTGTTGCTAATAGCCAGTTTATTCAGACTAAAAGAAATTGTTCTTTGGGTAGTGACTTTAATAAAGAAAGTAAAGATCTAGAGAGATCTTGATTGACAAGGCTTTCGGGGAGGTCAAACCATCGACCAGAGAATCATTAATACAAAGTAATGATTTTACTACTAGTAGATCAACAAAAGGTAGAAGCGATGAAAGAAAACCTAGATTTATTACCTGTTATTCCAACCAGTATAAATAAATATGCAATATTGTTCACAAATATCTTCCGACATTGTTTGGCAATGATATTTTAAAGAATATAGTCTGTGGTTGCTAATTTGTATATACTAAAAATCTGACTATTGGTAATATAGCGTCACCTTCTGTGCTACTTCGTCATCATTCAAGGAGTTTGTGGCATGTACAGGTGTGGTAGTACACATTGTAGTGCCTGTGATTTTATCCAGGTGTCTCAGACCTTTTCCTCTCATGTCACTGGGGAATCATTTAAGGGCTGCATAAATTGTATAACTAAGTTTGTGGTAAGGTCTAGAATTAATGAGCACCTGGGTAATATTAGCAGAAAGGAAACATGTTCTGCTTTATATAGGTGTTTTGTATATTCTCATAATTCCAATATTGTCTCTTTCAGGTGGAAAGCTACAAAAAGAATGATCCTTCTGAAACGGGGAGGAGAAAGGACCACCCTGCTGAGTTTTAATATTCTGAATCATTGGTTATAAAAAGATTACAAATTGATAGAATATGTACAACATGATTCAATATTACATTAGTGATAGTTTTCTTTTTATGGCAATATTTATCTTTGCTATTTTGGGCTAGATTACAAGTGGAGCGCAAAATATCGCTTTCCCGAGGGCGATATTTGTGCTCCACTTAGTAATACCAGCGCACGCAAATGTGTGCTGGTATTACAAGTTAAGTGCAGTGCAAATGTGACCTCTCGTATATACACATATTAACACATAAATATATATGTATATAAGCATATACATAAGTATTTATTGAGAACACACAGTCCCCATAGACCGCAATGTAAAGGCACTTTTCAGTGCCCTTTTTTCCTAACACCCCACACCCGCTAACTTTAACCCCTAAAAACTGCTTTGTGCAGTTAAAAAAAAAAATAATAATAAAAAAGGATGCTCATATTTTTTATTTACAAAAAGGAACCTAACACTGTAATATGGGGCCAATTAGCGCACATTTTTTTTTCTGACCTCTGGTTAAAGTTTTGAGTGCTATTTTCTACCGCAAGCTATTGTAATGGCTGGTTATTTATCGCTCACCTGTAAACGGGCAAATTCTCCCATTTACGGGCACGCAATAAATTAGCGATTAACTTGTAATCTAGCCCTATATGTACTATATGATAGTGATTGCAATATCTTAGTTCTATTGAATATAGATACCCTGTGATGCATTTCTTCTATTACTTCTAATAATATAAATGATGTGTATGGTCAAAGTTTAAACAAGCCTATAGGCACTATGGGCTTTATTACAAGTAGAGCACTGATTTATCGCGCACCTGTAAATGGGCAAATTCACCCGTTTACGGGGGGCGATAAATAACCAGCCATTGCAAGTTGCTGGTTATTGCTACCGCAAGCTCACGGTAGCAATTAGTTCTCTGAAAATTAACCAGTGATTATATCCCTGGTTAATTTTCTAAATGTGCTCCAATTGCCCCCAAAATAATGTGTGTTTGTTTTTTTGAAATAAAAAAGTTAGTTATGAGTGGTTAAAGTTAGTGAGTGTAGGCGGTTAGAAAAAAAATGGCGCTGAAAAATGCCTTTACATTGCGGTCTATGGGGACTGTGAGATCCCTGTAATATATATGTATATGTTTATATACGTATATATTTATGTGTTAATATTTGTATTTACACATATTATCACATAAATATATATGTATATTCATATACATATATATTTACATTTGCTGCCCATCGCTGCATGACTTACCCCCTGGCTGCGTTAGGCTCGCCTGCCATGTCTGACAGCATGAGAACGAGGCTCCCATTGGAGCCTGTGGATGTGCACTCACCTGAGCGCAATACTTCCTTGCAATGCAAACTCGAGGTCACATTCGCATTGCATCTAACTTGTAATACAAGCACACATTTGCAATAGCTGGTATTAATAAGTGGAGCGCAAATATTGCCCTCATGGAAGCCGTATTTTGCAGTCCACTTGTAATCTAGCCCTATATGTTTAAGCTACATATAAGCTGTATGATAGCGAATAGTACTGATATGAACCTTTTCTTGATATGGGTAATGGTTAATTTGTTAATTTGTCTTAACAATTAGCTAATTGTGGGCCTTTAATAAGATGCATGACACATATGTTGTTTAAAGATCTATGATTACGGCAATGTAACACTGAAATGCGTCAGATCTCTATTTTTGGAGCTGTGTTTTTATAATATACGTTAATAAAAATCAAAACACTACGTTTTTTTTTTTGTTTTTTTTATATTTACTTTGCTAACAATTATATATATATGTTTTGATGAAGAAGATATATATGCAAATTAATCTTCTAAATGCGTCAGGATTGCCAGTCAGATGCCATAGACTGTAAACCACAGGAGTCTGGTAGACTTGATACGCTCCATCTGAATGCATACTGGTGTTGCAAATTAACTTGCTCTTAAGCTTAGCTCCAATGTTTATGAGGTTTTCTTACTGTAGTGTTTTAACATTGTTATTAAAGACAGCATCACACTATGGGCATGTGACTTTGCTCTTTTACATAAACATCGGTTGTTTGGCGCCAGACAAAGATCTACCCTACTCACTGAAGCAGCGAAGTCCAAGTACTCCAGGTGCCTCTGAGGCTCTCCTTGCACAACACAGCACTTACTTCATTAAGATATGAGTAATTAATTGTAAGTAAAATCTCCAACGGGGGACATTTGACGCTTCGCTCCATATTTTAATTGCTTTGTTTAAATTATAAGACTGTCTACATCAATAGAGACTGTTTTCTAAAGACCGCTGCTCCATAACTTGTCCGCTGCCTCTGAGGCTACGGTCTTCAATCTGCCTGATCCTATACGACATTTGCAGGGGGCGACATTGCACTAGCAGTTCTGGTGAACTGCTTGTGCAATGATAAATGCAGAGAGCGCATGCTGTCGGCATTCAGCAATGTCTGTTGGACATAATATGCTAGAGCGTATCATGTCGGACAGACATTGGTAAATCTGCCCTTAAGTGTCTATAAAATAATGGGAACTGCCATGTTGTAACTTAGGTTACCTTCTCTGCTGTGGCCAATTAGGGACAGTTATAAATAGGTCACTAACAGTGTTCTGCACTTCCATTTCTAACAGGAACTGAAAAGCTCACAATTACTGAATGGAATTACAGGAAAAGGAGACAAAAGAAATAATGAAAGTAAATTGCAGAAATTTTTATATCTATACAATTTATCATTTTATATTACCATCTCAAAGTGTTTAATGTCTCTTTAAGCATTGCTTTTACCTATTCTAACAGTATCACTAGTAGCGCTACTCTATCCTCTTTCTCTGCATATTTATCCCACATATGTCATGTTGAATATTCAGAGAGATTCTATATAACATCTTTTAGGGTAAGCTCCATGCTAGGATAGCTATTTTCTGTGTATATCAGCTACCTCTACCTTTAGCTTGAGCCACACAGCACCTTCTCATCTACCTGCACCACACAATTATAAATATATACTTATATTTTGTGTGCCTCTGTTTGAATCCTCTGCCCGCTGTTTCACTTCCTGATTTAGTTCTGTGTAGCTTAGAGAGAGGTCCCACCCAGTCTACGTAAGCAGCTATGTGTTCCAGAGAGCACAGGGGGGCTACAACAAGAACGATCTCTAGCTGAAAGAAACACAAGTGCATATATGCAATTTTTCTTTCTTTGAAGAGTGTCGTATGCCAAAGCAGATGATTGGCTAGCATCATTAAAAGTAAAAATGTGCTTTTAATGGAGGTGTCCAGAGCAGGGTAATGAAACATCACGATTTAAGAAATAAACTAATAAATAAAGGTACATTTAATAATAGTTAATGAATGAATGAACCTATATATTAATTTTTTATAACAAATTAGAATATGTTTTGGGGTGCTGTTAAGTTTACCATCACTTTAAATATTAACATACACCTAGATTACGAGTTTTGCATTATACTGAAAAAGCAGCGTTATCAGGTAATAACGCTGCTTTTTCACTACCGCTGGTATTACGAGTCTTGCAGATTTAGGGGCACCGCACACTTTTTGGGCCTTACCACAAATCAACTTATGCAATTTGGGTATAGTCTATTTTCAATGGGACTTGCATATCGCTAGTATTACGAGCTTGTCCTGGGAGGCCAGAAAGTGAGCGGTACACCCTATCCTGCCAAGATTCCTACGGCATTTTAAAGTCAGTAGTTATGAGTTTTACACTACAAAGCCGTAGCATAAAGCTCATAACTAAAGTGCTAAAAAGTACACTAACACCCATAAACTATCTATTAACCCCTAAACCGAGGCCCTCACGCATCACAAACACTAAAATAAAATTATTAACCTCTAATCCGTCGCTCCGGACATCGCCGCCACTAGAATAAATATATTAACCCCTAAACCACCACACTTCCGCCTCGCAAACCATAGTTAAATATTATTAACCCCTAATCTGCCGTCCCTAACATCGCCGCCACCTATCTACATTTTTTAACCCCTAATCTGCCGCCCCCAACATCGCCACCACTATATTAAATTTATTAACCCCTTAATCTAAGTCTAACAATAACCCTAACACCCCTAACTTAAATATAATTAAAATAAATATATATATATATATATATATATATATATATATATATATATATATTACTATTAATAAATAAATAATTCCTATTTAAAACTAAATGCTTACCTATAAAATAAACCCTAAGCTATCTACAATATAACTAATAGTTACATTGTAGCTAGCTTAGGGTTTATTTTTATTTTACAGGCAAGTTTGTATTTATTTTAACTAGGTAGAATAGTTATTAAATAGTAATAAATACAAAAGTACCTGTAAAATAAAACCTAACCTAAGTTACACTAACACCTAACACTACACTACAATTAAATACAATTAACTAAATTCAATAAAATTAGCTAAATTACCACAAAAAAACACTAAATTACAGAAAATAAAAAACAAATTACAAGATCTTTAAACTAATTGCACCTAATCTGATAGCCCTATAAAAATAAAAAAAGCCCACCCAAAATAATAAACCCCCCTAGCCTAAACTAAACTACCAATTGCTCTTAAAAGGGCCTTTTGCGGGGTATTTCCCCAAAGAAATCAGCTCTTTTTCCTGAAAAAGAAATACAAACAACCCCCCCCCCCCAACAGTAAAACCCACCACCCACACAACCACCCCCCCAAATAAAACCCTAACTAAAAAAAACTAAGCTCCCCATTGCCCTGAAAAGGGCATTTGGATGGGCATTGCCCTTAAAAGGGCATTTAGCTCTATTGCTGCCCAAAGCCCTAACCTAAAAATAAAACCCAGCCAATACACCCTTAAAAAATCCTAACACTAACCCCCGAAGATCTACTTACCGGGAGAAGTCTTCATCCAAGCTGCAAGATGTCCTCAATGAAGCCAGCAGAAGTGGTCCTCCAGATGGGCAGAAGTGGTCCTCCAGACGGGCAGAAGTCTTCATCCAGACGGCATCTTCTATCTTCATCCATCCGACGCGGAGTGGCTCCATCTTCAAGACATCCGGTGCGGGGCATCATCTTCCAACGACAACTACCCGACGAATGACGGTACCTTTAAGTGACGTCATCCAAGATGGCGTCCCTTAGATTCCGATTGACTGTTTTCTAAAGACCGCTGCTCCATAACTTGTCCGCTGCCTCTGAGGCTACGGTCTTCAATCTGCCTGATCCTATACGACATTTGCAGGGGGCGACATTGCACTAGCAGTTCTGGTGAACTGCTTGTGCAATGATAAATGCAGAGAGCGCATGCTGTCGGCATTCAGCAATGTCTGTTGGACATAATATGCTAGAGCGTATCATGTCGGACAGACATTGGTAAATCTGCCCTTAAGTGTCTATAAAATAATGGGAACTGCCATGTTGTAACTTAGGTTACCTTCTCTGCTGTGGCCAATTAGGGACAGTTATAAATAGGTCACTAACAGTGTTCTGCACTTCCATTTCTAACAGGAACTGAAAAGCTCACAATTACTGAATGGAATTACAGGAAAAGGAGACAAAAGAAATAATGAAAGTAAATTGCAGAAATTTTTATATCTATACAATTTATCATTTTATATTACCATCTCAAAGTGTTTAATGTCTCTTTAAGCATTGCTTTTACCTATTCTAACAGTATCACTAGTAGCGCTACTCTATCCTCTTTCTCTGCATATTTATCCCACATATGTCATGTTGAATATTCAGAGAGATTCTATATAACATCTTTTAGGGTAAGCTCCATGCTAGGATAGCTATTTTCTGTGTATATCAGCTACCTCTACCTTTAGCTTGAGCCACACAGCACCTTCTCATCTACCTGCACCACACAATTATAAATATATACTTATATTTTGTGTGCCTCTGTTTGAATCCTCTGCCCGCTGTTTCACTTCCTGATTTAGTTCTGTGTAGCTTAGAGAGAGGTCCCACCCAGTCTACGTAAGCAGCTATGTGTTCCAGAGAGCACAGGGGGGCTACAACAAGAACGATCTCTAGCTGAAAGAAACACAAGTGCATATATGCAATTTTTCTTTCTTTGAAGAGTGTCGTATGCCAAAGCAGATGATTGGCTAGCATCATTAAAAGTAAAAATGTGCTTTTAATGGAGGTGTCCAGAGCAGGGTAATGAAACATCACGATTTAAGAAATAAACTAATAAATAAAGGTACATTTAATAATAGTTAATGAATGAATGAACCTATATATTAATTTTTTATAACAAATTAGAATATGTTTTGGGGTGCTGTTAAGTTTACCATCACTTTAAATATTAACATACACCTAGATTACGAGTTTTGCATTATACTGAAAAAGCAGCGTTATCAGGTAATAACGCTGCTTTTTCACTACCGCTGGTATTACGAGTCTTGCAGATTTAGGGGCACCGCACACTTTTTGGGCCTTACCACAAATCAACTTATGCAATTTGGGTATAGTCTATTTTCAATGGGACTTGCATATCGCTAGTATTACGAGCTTGTCCTGGGAGGCCAGAAAGTGAGCGGTACACCCTATCCTGCCAAGATTCCTACGGCATTTTAAAGTCAGTAGTTATGAGTTTTACACTACAAAGCCGTAGCATAAAGCTCATAACTAAAGTGCTAAAAAGTACACTAACACCCATAAACTATCTATTAACCCCTAAACCGAGGCCCTCACGCATCACAAACACTAAAATAAAATTATTAACCTCTAATCCGTCGCTCCGGACATCGCCGCCACTAGAATAAATATATTAACCCCTAAACCACCACACTTCCGCCTCGCAAACCATAGTTAAATATTATTAACCCCTAATCTGCCGTCCCTAACATCGCCGCCACCTATCTACATTTTTTAACCCCTAATCTGCCGCCCCCAACATCGCCACCACTATATTAAATTTATTAACCCCTTAATCTAAGTCTAACAATAACCCTAACACCCCTAACTTAAATATAATTAAAATAAATATATATATATATATATATATATATATATATATATATATATATATATATATATATATATTACTATTAATAAATAAATAATTCCTATTTAAAACTAAATGCTTACCTATAAAATAAACCCTAAGCTATCTACAATATAACTAATAGTTACATTGTAGCTAGCTTAGGGTTTATTTTTATTTTACAGGCAAGTTTGTATTTATTTTAACTAGGTAGAATAGTTATTAAATAGTAATAAATACAAAAGTACCTGTAAAATAAAACCTAACCTAAGTTACACTAACACCTAACACTACACTACAATTAAATACAATTAACTAAATTCAATAAAATTAGCTAAATTACCACAAAAAAACACTAAATTACAGAAAATAAAAAACAAATTACAAGATCTTTAAACTAATTGCACCTAATCTGATAGCCCTATAAAAATAAAAAAAGCCCACCCAAAATAATAAACCCCCCTAGCCTAAACTAAACTACCAATTGCTCTTAAAAGGGCCTTTTGCGTGGTATTGCCCCAAAGAAATCAGCTCTTTTTCCTGAAAAAGAAATACAAACAACCCCCCCCCCAACAGTAAAACCCACCACCCACACAACCACCCCCCCAAATAAAACCCTAACTAAAAAAAACTAAGCTCCCCATTGCCCTGAAAAGGGCATTTGGATGGGCATTGCCCTTAAAAGGGCATTTAGCTCTATTGCTGCCCAAAGCCCTAACCTAAAAATAAAACCCAGCCAATACACCCTTAAAAAATCCTAACACTAACCCCCGAAGATCTACTTACTGGGAGAAGTCTTCATCCAAGCTGCAAGATGTCCTCAATGAAGCCAGCAGAAGTGGTCCTCCAGATGGGCAGAAGTGGTCCTCCAGACAGGCAGAAGTCTTCATCCAGACGGCATCTTCTATCTTCATCCATCCGACGCGGAGTGGCTCCATCTTCAAGACATCCGGTGCGGAGCATCATCTTCCAACGACAACTACCCGACGAATGACGGTACCTTTAAGTGACGTCATCCAAGATGGCGTCCCTTAGATTCCGATTGGCTGATAGAATTCTATCAGTCAATCGGAAATAAGGTTGAAAAATTCCTATTGGCTGATGCAATCAGCCAATAGCATTGAACTTCAATCCTATTGGCTGATCCAACCAGCCAATAGGATTGAGCTTGCATTCCATTGGCTGTTCCAATCAATTTTTTCAACCTTAATTCCGATTTGCTGATAGAATTCTATCAGCCAATTGGAATCTAAGGGAGGCCATCTTGGATGACGTCACTTAAAGGTACCTTCATTCGTCGGGTAGTCATAGTTGGAAGAGGATGCTCCGCGCCGGATGTCTTGAAGATGGACCCGCTCCGTGTCGGAAGGATGAAGATAGAAGATGCCATCTGGATGAAGACTTCTGGCCGTCTGGAGGACCATTTCTGCCCGTCTGGAGGACCACTTCTGCCGGCTTCATTGAGGACATCTTGCCGCTTGGATGAAGACTTCTCCCGGTAAGTAGATCTTCGGGGGTTAGTGTTAGGATTTTTTAAGGGTGTATTTATTTTTAGGTTAGGGCTCTGGGCTGCAATAGAGCTAAATGCCCTTTTAAAGGCAATGCCCATCCAAATACCCTTTTCAGGGCAATGAGGAGCTTAGGTTTTTTTTAGTTAGGGTTTTATTTGGGGGGGTTGACTTAAGCAGCGCTGGTATTGGAGTGCGGTATGGAGCACAATTTTGCTCTACGCTCATTTCTTGCCTGCTAACGCCGGGTTTATAAAAACCTGTAATACCAGCGCTGTATGTAAGTGAGCTGTGAGAATAAAGTGCAAGTTAGCACCGCACCCCTGTTACTGCAAAACTCGTAATCTAGCCGATAGTATTTCCATTATCCTATAATATAAAAGGCCAAGTGTGTTTGTCTGAAGCTGTCATGCGCAGTAGAGACAGCACAAGAACAAACACACCTGTCCTTAGAGTCTACCTGATCTGCTGCGGCACGGTGACGGAGGTTACAACTGGGCATGGCCGGGCATAAGCGGGCATTATCGGGTGTGAGCGGGCGTGAACAGGCGTGGTTGGGTGTGGTGGGGGCGAGGCTGGTCGGGCACACGCGCGAGAGAGGGGAAGAAGATAGAAAGAAAAGGGAAGAGAGCAAAAGAGATGGGAAAGAGCTAAAGAGAGGGTAAGAGAGAGCAAAAGAGAGGGGAAAGAGCAAAAAAGAGGGGGGAACAGCAAAATAGAGGGGAAAGAGCAAAATAGAGAGGAAGAGAGAGAGCAAAAGAGAGAGGAAGAGAGAGAGCAAAAGAGAGGGGAAGAGAGAGGGAGGAGAGAGAGCAATAGAGAGAGGGAGAGAGAGCAAAAGAGGGGGGAGAGTTGAGAGAGAGAGGGGGAGAGAGCGCAAAAGAGAGGGATGGAGAGAGAGAGCAAAAGAGAGGGGAGAGATACAGAACAAAAGAGAGGGGGGAGAGAGCGCAAAAGAGAGGGGGCGAGAGAGAGCGCGAAAGAGAGGGGGAGAGAGAGAGCGCAAAAGAGAGGGGGAGAGAGAAGGCCCAAAGAGAGGGGGTGAGAGAGAGCGCAAAATAGAGGGGAGAGAGAGCGCAAAAGAGAGGACAGAGAGAGCGCAAAAGAGAGGGGGAGACAGCGCAAAAGAGAGAGGGGAAAGAGAGTGCAAAAGAGAGAGGGGAGAGAGAGCGCAACAGAGAGGTGGAGAGAGAGAGCAAAAGAGAGGGGGAGAGAAAGAGCGCAAAAGAGAGGGGAGAGAGAGCGCAAAAGAGAGAGGAAGAGAGAGAGCACAAAAGAGAGGGGGAGAGAGCAAAAGAGAGGGGGGAGAGAGCGAGAAAAAGAGAGGGGGAGAGAGCAAAAGAGAGGGGGGGAGAGAGAGTGCAAAAGAGAAGGGGGAGAGAGCAAACAAGAGGGGGAGGGAGAGAGAGCAAAAGAGAGGTGGAGCGAGAGAGCACAAAAGAGAGGGGAGAGAGCACAAGAGAGAGGGGGAGAGAGAGAGCGCAAAAGAGAGGTGGGAGAGAGAGCACAAAAGAGAGGGGGAAGAGAGAGCACAAAAGAGAGGGGGGAGAGAGAGCTCAAAAGAGAGGGGGAGAGAGCACAAAATAGAGCGGGAGAGAGAGAGAGCGCAAAAGAGAGGGGGGAAGAGAGAGGGAGCAAAAGAGAGGGGGGAGAGGGAGCAAAAGAGAGGGGAAAGAGCAAAAGAGAGGGGGGAGAGAGCAAAAGAGATGTGGAGCGAGAGAGTGCAAAAGAGAGGGGGAGAGAGAGCAAAAGAGAGGGGAGAGAGAGCAAAAGAGATGGGGAGGGAGAGAGCAAGGGGTGGGACCGATGCAAAAAATGGCCCGTGTAAACGGGCTTTAGGACTAGTATATTATATTATGGATATACATTAATTACTAGAGTTAAAATTTCTATGTTTAATAGAGTGTTTAAAGGGACATACAACTCAAAATGTAATTCCCTATAGTTCCCATAGCAAAAACAAAAAACCCTTTTTATATATATATATATATATATATATATATATATATATACACATACAAATTTAAAAAGAGATACACTCGCCAGGTCATTGAAAGGATAGAAAGGTCAAAAAGGAAACGTTTGTACTGTCGGTGTATTTCAATTACACATAAAACCATTTTTGCAATATACTTCCATTAGCAAAATGCTTCTAATAAAATTATTACTGTTTTTCTGCGGCATACGCATATATCCGGTGAGGGCCTTGTGCAACAGTAGTCAAACACCATGCTTGCTCAGAGGGTCAGTAGTAGCTTGTATGACACAAATGTAATACACACTACTTCCAGCTCTCTGAGCAGGCATGGTGTTTGAATATTGACGCACAAGGCCCTCACAGGATATGTGCATATGCCACTAGTAGTATTTTTGCTAATGGGAGTCTATTGCATAAATGCTTCTTTTTCATATTGCACCCTTGTACATTTAAATGTTGACCTTTCTATCTATTTAACATTCATCACCTTTAATGTGTAACGTTTCAGGGTTTCACCCCCTTCTTCAGACACAAACAAAATAATGACATATATATTTCACTCCTCCCAAGGAAACTGGAGTGCATTCTATGGCATTCAGAACCCTGACACTGCTACATTCTGTACAGCGATTGCTTGAGATGTGCAGGAGCTCATTTATATTTTGTCTCTAACTGACTGCAGATAAGAAGATGAAATAAACAAACATTATAGGCTTTTTAATGGTGTGTCCCTAGACTATAAAACAAGGCTAATTCTTGCAGAATTACAGTTGTAAATGATTTTAAAACATTAAGGGCTAGATTACAAGTGGAGCGCAAACGTTTGAGCCAGAGCAATAAGTGTTTTATCATGTGGGTTTGCACTCATCGGGCTTATCGCTCATATTATGAGTTAAAGTAAACACATTTGTGTGAGATCAATCGCGATTTACGCTAGAATGATTACGACTTCAGAGCTCTGATTAACTGTTTGGGAAACATAAAAGTTGCACAAAACACATCAAAAATACATTACCATCTAATAACAATTTTTCAATAAAAGTTATAAAGGCTCAACGTTAGGAGGTCTCAGTTAGAAAAAAAGGCAGGCAAAATGCTTTAACATTGTTATACATACACATACATTTCTAAATATGTATATGTATGTATATATGTGTGTGTGTGTAAACATGTATTTGTGTATTTATACGTGTTTATATGTATTTACAGCCATATATACACATATAAACACATAAATAAATATTTATACATATATAGACATACATATAAGTGCATTGGAGCCCTTTGTCGTTAATGAAAACATGTAAAAGCATATGTATGCAATATTAATATTTAATAAAGATTTTAACTATGTATTTACTGTAAATATGTCACATTCCAAAGTCCTGCACATTGCAGAATATGTTCTATGTATTTATAAAATATAATTATCTACACACATATATATATATATATATATATATATATATATATATATATATATATATATATATATATATATATATATATAGGTACAGATATATATATTGTACCAAAATACCATCAGATATATGTAGAATATTCTACTATGTGAATAACATTGGAATGTGAAATATTCATATTTACATGTCTGGTTAGCGCAAATGAGAATATGCGATCGTGTTTGTGTGAGAGTGGGGTGTACTTCTATGGGGGAATACGTGAATGCGCACTCGATATTCTTACTTCGGATTTTTGTGAGAGTCGGGTTACAGCGAGAGCAAAAACAGTTTAATTTCAACTCATAATACCAGCGCAACCTGACAAGTGCAAAAATCTTACTTCTAGCGCAATTAACGCTCAAGCGGGAGTGTTAATTTGCGCAACACTCGTAACCTGGCCCTTATATTTATTATTTTGTATTATTTATTTATTTGAATGAAGATATTTTGCAATGCAAGGATTCATTTATAAAACGTACTATATAAATACTATAATGACACTTTATAATTTTGTTTTATGTAAATAGAAGATACAATGCAACCATTTTTTTTTTAGCATTGGCAGAAACCAAATGGCCATAATACACCTCACATGTAATTCTGACAACAAGTGCAAATGACATGGGGCAGCCAGGCACAGATAATGGCTATTTCTTTATTCTAATATCAAGTTATACTGTTGAAGCAATAGATGCAGCGTAATAACCAATCTACAAAGAGTAGAATGTTTTCTTAAAGGGACATTAAACACTTTGAGATGGTAATATAAAACGATAAATTGTGTATATATATATATATATATATATATATATATATATATACAAAAAAAACTGTGTATTATTTCATTTGTCCCCTTTTCCTGTAATTCCATTCTGAAATTGTGAGCTTTTCAGTTGCTGTTAGGACTGGAAGTCCAGAACACTGTTATTTTCCACACAGCTATTGGCTGCACACTCTAGTGACCTATTTATAACGGTCCCTAATTGGCCACAGCAGAAAAGGTAACCTAAGTTACAATATGGCAGCTCCCATTGTTTTATAGACACTAAAACTACACTTATTTTGTCAATCTTTAAACAACTAATGAAACTTTTAAAAAAATGCATCCACATGTTATTCTCAGACTAATCGTTTCTTTGAATGCATCATTCTATCTAGCATTTATTTAGTGTTCAATGTCCCTTTAAGTTCTTCAACACATCTTTACAGACAATAAAACATCACATTTTCACCTTAAAGCAAATGTAGTAATGTTGCACAAAATGTTTGTAAAATATCACTAACCTGTAGGTTTTCAATTTGAAACTTTGTTTTATCCAGCCATGGGAGCCTTGCTGAGCTGCCTGCCATTTCTTCCCAATGTTTCCTATTTGCTGAGAGTAGCTGTCACCAGGTTGCTACAACAAACCATGCACAGTGCTAAGCTAAGTGTATGCAGTATAAACTAAATGAAATTGCATTTACAATTTAGCTTGTAAAAGCCTAAGTAGCTTATTTAAACATAGATAGGAACTATGTTACATGAAATAAAAATACATGTAATAAAACACATCAAATGAATTAATTTAGGGAACAGTAAACACCTTGAGATGTTAATATAAAATGTTTAGTTATTTGTAGTAAAATAACTTGCAATGTACTATATACTAGTTTTTTTCTGATCCATTTTCATGTAATTTAGCTCTGAAAAAAACACACTGCATACTTTTCAAGGCTAACCATGCTTCATAGTTTTCCCTAATAAGAGAACTACTAAAAATTGATAATAGAAGTAAGTTGTTTAAAATTGCATGCTCTACCCAATCAAAGTAAGTTTAATTTTTACTTTACTGTCCCTTTAAGGGGGGTACTTTTGAAGGGGTTTATTTTTCCAATTTAATTTAACGCTCTCCTTGTCCTAGTTAAAGAAAATGGCAGATAAAATAAAGGGACTGCCTTAGAAAATGTATGGCTATAGACACCTATGATAATGCAATACAACCAACCAGAGATCATATAACCTGAGTTTACAGGCGTGCACTCCCAAATGCAATAGAACTACTTCTACACAAGGCCGGATTGGCATATCAGGACACCGGGAGATCTACCGGTGGGCTGCAGCAGGGGCTGGCCAGCTACAGCATAAGGGTGGTGCTGCTGGAGAGTTGATGCAGCTGTATTGCCATTCTTTTCTCCTCTGAGCTATACAAAGTATTTCCTTGTAAGTATTTTTTTCCTAGACCATGTACTATTTAGTAAACCTCTGTTAAATGGTTTCTAGTGTCTAGTCAAGTCACACTGTGAGTCAGAGTGACACACTGTTGAGTATCTTCTACAGATAATAATTTTCACACTGTAAAAGGAAGTCATGGATGGACATTATCTGTAGGGTTCCTATATAGCAACAACATGCTATTTTGTTTTATTACAAACTAATATAATTTAATTCTGAAATAAAAATATTGGGGGAGTAAGTGCCCCAGTAATTTCCTTGTTAAAGATAGGTCATGAGGATTCTATGGACTCAACAGAAAATAGGACCCGTCTTCAAAGATTTCTAGGACTGCTTTTTATTCCTGGCACTGCTCTTCGAATTAATGGTTCATGGTTTAGATAGCTCATGCAGTTTTAATCAGTTTTTCAGTTTACTTTTATTATAAAATTTGTTCTCTTGCTATTGTGGCAGCAAGGGTTACCCAACTCTTTCAACTTTAGTCACATTGCCACAATCAAGTCACTCCAGGCTCGTCTGTAACTTAGTTCAGTAGGTGAAAGGGTTAACAAAACACTCTCTAGAATGTCCTAAACCCATAATAATGCCCATAACTCCTATCTTAATGCCACCCACACTAAACTATCTATGCTGCCACTACTTGTAGCTATGTTATACATTGTTGCAAACACTTCTGCTGTATAATACTAAAGCCATGTAAATGCTCTTGAGTTCCTATGAGCCCACATTTCTTTACCTTTGATCAAAGGATCAAAGGATACTAAGAGAACAAAGAAAATTTGATAATATAAATACTCTGGAAGGTTGTTTCAAATTGCATGCTCTGTCTAAACCATAAAAGTTTAATTTTAACAGCACAGGGTTTAAACTATTATTGAGAATGGAAAGGTGCATTGTCATATTAAAGGAACAATGTACCGTAAAATGTTCCATGCTTTAATTTTCTCGCAATTATCCATTTTACCTGTTGAAGTGTATTACATTGTTTAGAAATAGCTCCTTTACCTTTATTTTTTAATTTTATTTTTTATTTTTTTTAAATAATTTTTATTGAAGTGAAGAAATTACAAACTTCGTACAGCTGTATAGTACACACTATACATTACTCTACAAGATATCACTGTAAATATAAAAAGAAACAAAATGATCACCTCTGATTTTAATATTGATACCCCTATCAATAAGTATTATGATCTGAAATAAAGTTCTCCCTATTGATCTCTAGAGACCACTCTTGGACCCCTGTATTAAGCATCTAAATAATATGGGGGTTCTCAGGGGTTGAGTAAAAGTAAGAGAGCGCGTTATTTGCTCTGCATGAATCATGAACATAATATAAAAAATAGCATACAATTATTATAATAAATAATTCAAATCTTTCTAAATCTTGTTTATAAAATTACTAACAATTACATTAAATTGTTAATTGCACACAACATGAACTTATATTAAACGGTCATGAAGCCAAAATGTTTCTTTCATGATTCAAATAGAGCATACAATTTTAAACAACATTCAAATGTACTTATTTCTCTTGGTTACCTAGATAGGCTCAGGAGCTGTGAGCTAGCTGCTGATTAATGGCTGCATGCATATGACTGTTGTGATTGACTCACCTGCAGTGTTCAGCTAACTTCCAGTAGTGCAGTGTGGCTTTTTCAATAAAGGATACCAAGAGAATGAAGCAAAATTCATAATACAAGTAATTTGGAAAGTTGTTTAAAAATATATGTTCTATCTGAATCATAAAAGAAAAAAAAATTGGTTCCATGCTCTTTCAAAAGCTATGGAAAAAAATTCATACACAATCAGCTGTCATCATCATTTTTCTCCATTGTCCTTTTTCTTTGTTTCCATGGAGCCATACTGCAAAACATTGCCACAAAAAAGTCAAAGAAAATACGTACATTCATACAGGTGGTGAGAGTCCACGATCCATTACTCCGGGGAATTATTGTTTCTTACCACTAGGAGGAGGCAAAATTCCCAAACCCTAAGAGCTCTATAAAACCCCTCTCACTTGACAGGTATCTCAGTCTTACTTTGCCTTTGCTGGAGGTGGTTGAAAAATGAAGGTGTACATTTGTTTCTTCAGAGAGAGGAATTCTTAGTCTATATTGAGGCCTGGTTTCCCCTCAGAGTACAGTGATTATCAGGGTATGGTTTGTGGCTCCTTTTTCACCTCATGGGAGATCTGACACAGACCCTCCATAATTGGTTGCAGGGACTTATCTTTTGCCTCCTTCTATGGATCTACAATATACTCCTATTCCATAACCTCTGCTGTATATGTTTCAGTACTCGTTTGGCTGTCTACTGTTTGCTGGTGGACAAGTGTCTATTGGTCTAATTTTTTATGGATGTTTATTGTTTTAATATATATATATATGGCCCTGGGACAGAATCTATACATTTTTCCTCTTGCTGTATTGCAAGCATCTGGTTTTTGGCAGGCTTAGTTTAAATATCATGTGTCTGCCTTTGAGTCTCTGTGCGTCAGGATAACGCACGTCTTTTTAAATCTGTTACACTTTTTTCACGCTTTGGCAGGATTATGCACGTCGAGTTAGTGTATGTTCTCGGTCTTGAGCACGTCGGGTTTTGGCGAGCTAAATTGACTTATAGGGGAAACAACAGCGTCCTGCACTACCGATGCCAATGAAAATCCAGTGAATGCAGAAACGCCCTCTTAACTGAGCATAAGTTAAAAGCACAAAAAGATGTATAAAAATGAAGTAAACATCCATTGATAGTCCTAGCTGGAGGGTGCAACATGCCAAATGTGTTTCGGGCTCACTTCCTATGTTTGTTCACTGGCATAAATGAGAACCCTAGCTGGGACATTTTATAAAAACTATCACTAACTGTGACAGCTGAACAGCTTTTCTTAAAGGAGTACATACATTTTATTTATACTCATACATTAATGTATTAATGCTGGTTATAATATAATGCTAAAAGAAGTGGAAGAAAAAGAGAGCGAGAGAAGAAAAAAGCAGAGTGATATGTAACTGATGATGAGTGATGGAATGTGGAATTCTCTAATAACTTACCGCTAGATTTAGAGTTTTGTCGGTAAAAACCTGCGTAGCTAACGCTGCTTTTTTTCCAAAACACCCTTCCAACAACGCTGGTATTTAGAGTTGTCTTAGGGGCTGCGTTAGGCTCAAAAAAGGGTGCGTTAAGCCTAGCTTAGCTCCACTTCAACCCTCAATACCAGCGTTGCTTACGGTAGTGGTAAGCAGCTAAAACGTGCTTGTGCACAATATCCCCATAGGAAACAATGGGGCATTTTGGGCTGAAAAAAAACCTAACACCTGCAAAAAAGCAGCGTTCAGCTCCTAACGCAGCCCCATTTTTTCCTATGGGGAAACACTCTCTAAGTCTGCACCTAACACCCTAACATGAACCCCGAGTCTAAACACCCCTAATCTTACACTCAGACCTTGTTGTACTAGACCTCTATGTCAGCCTGTGCGTGTGATGTGAAGGCGTTCAGCTCCCACGACGCTCACTCCATGAAAAAATAGTCTTTCTTGATCTGATGTTGCTATAAACATCCAGTAGCAGCTAGCTAGAAGTTTGACACACTAAGATAACAAGTGGGCTCTCCTCTGCTTTGAGCTATTATAAGGATCCATATGAGACGTTTTCAAACTACAGCATAAGAGTTTATGCCCACACATGTGTTTTGGACTGAGAGTTCCTAATTAATAGGACATTTTTTAGCATATAGGCTTTATTTATTTTCCGCATTTAATTGTCTTAATTTAATTATATGTTTGATTGCCAATTTTTTTATTTTATCTGTTGACTAATTTTATATGAGTAAAAGGAATATTATTTAAAATTTTCTTATGTCTAAAGATTATTACCATTCTGTACCTACTGAGTTTTTAGACTTTACCCAGGTTTAATAGGCGCACCCAATAACCCCCATTTTTTGCTTTACATTTTTATTGTAAAGTAGCTCAGGTCTGTCCTCCAGCTTATTTATGTAGCTCATGTTTAAAAATGTTAATGCATTCAGACTAACCTAACACTGCTTCTTCTGTTTGTTCATTACAGGAGAATGCTACTGATTTATAACCCAGTGTGAAAAATGTCATCAAAGCTGCTGTTTCTGAGGCGCTAGCTGCTCTCCCGGTTCAAGTAAACATAAAAGGTCAATTCAGATTTTACCTACTATTAGTACTACTATGTCTCCTGAAGTCAGGGATATTATTATATCTTCAGAAGGTGAAGTGTCCTCTGGTGTTGAGAAGTCTTCCTCTGATGTTGAACCAGATACTTCCTTTTTTGTTTAAAATGAAACATATTCGTTCTCTTTTGAAAGAGGTTTTACTTTCTTTAGGAGTTAAAGATTCTAAGGTTTCTGAGGATAAGCCTTTTTTTTATTTTTTTATTTTCAATTCAGATAATTCCAAGATATACAAATTCAAGCATAAAAGAAAAACAACAACAGTTATTACAATAGTGATACAATGACTCAATATTAGCAATTATCATTGGATTTGATTGAAAGTACCAAACATATGCTTTAGGATATAATAGCCTATAATTCTAAAAAGAATAAAAGTTAAATTGACATCCTTTTGACTGTTTTCATTTCTCTGTGTTATCAATTTTATTTGGGTGTATTGGGTTTAAAGAGGGCGGGTGTGATATCGCTAAAGACGCTATTGACTGTTAAAGCGTGTGATAAAGTGCATCATGGTTGACTGTTTAGATATTCTTCCCATAGAAAACTTATGTCATAATATTCTTCTGTACGCTTAGTGTGTGTATAGTGGTATTTCTCTAAATTAATATAATGCGTTACTTTGGTCTTCCATGATGTAGGAGATGGCAGGTTTGCTTTCTTCCAGTTTAGTGGGATTAGTTTTTTGCCGAGTTGACCATAATGGTAAGGAGTGTTTGCCTTAGTTTACAGGTGATTTTCGGGAATTTATTAAAGAGAAATACCCAAGGGGTTAAGGGAAGGGTTGAGCCTAATGCTTTTTCAATCTCAGGCTTGAGGGAGAGCCAATAGGAACGGACTATTGGGCAAGTCCACCATATGTGCATAAAAGTTGCAGTTTCCAGGCAACCTCTCCAACACATGGCAGTTGTGTTAGGGAATAATTGATGCAATTTAGCGGGTGTATAATACCACCTGCTTAGCAATTTAATATTCATTTCCATCACCGAAATAGATGATGAGGCCTTAGTCATTTGTTTAAAGATAATGTTCCATTCAGATGGGCCTAGATGAGTTTCTAGTTCGGATTCCCATTTTGTCACATATGTGGGGAGGGAAAGTTGAGGTATATTCGATAGTAGTCTATATGTTAAGGATAGGGTTCCTTTTTGGGGTTGAGGATTTAATATTCAACCCTTGGATGAGGATTAAATCAGCCAATCAGATTCAAGTTCAATCCGATTGGCTGATCCAATCAGCCAAACAGATTGAGCTCGCATTCTATTGGCTGTTCCGATCAGCCAAACAGATTGAGCTTGCATTCTATTGGCTGTTCCGATCAGCCAATAGAATGCGAGCTCAATCTGATTGGCTGATTGGATCAGCCAATCAGATTTTTCCTACCTTAATTCCGATTGGCTGATAGAATCCTATCAGCCAATCAGAATTCGAGGGACGCCATCTTGGATGACGTCATTTAAAGGAACCTTTATTCGGCCAGTAGGTGTCGGTTGAAGAGGATGGATCCGCGTCGGCTGGAAGAAGATGGCTCCGCTCCGCATGGATGAAGATAGAAGATGCTGCTTGGATGAAGATGTCTGCCGTTCCGGATGTCCTCTTCTGCCCGGATAGGATGAAACTTCTGCCGCTCCGGATGTCCTCTTTTGGTCCATCGGTGCCCGGCTGGGTGAACACGACTCAAGGTAGGGAGATCTTCAGGGGGGTAGTGTTAGGTTTATTTTTTTTTTTTACAGGCAAAAGAGCTGATTACTTTGGGGCATGCTCCGCAAAAAGCCCTTTTAAGGGCTGGTAAAAGAGCTGGTTACTTTTTAATTTAGAATAGGGTACGGACCTTTATTATTTTGGGGGGCTTTTTTATTTTATTAGGGGGCTTAGAGTAGGTGTAATTAGCCTAATATTCTTGTAATCTTTTTTTATTTTTTGTAATTTAGTGTTTTTTTGTTGTTGTAATTTAGTTTAGTTTATTTAATTTTATGTAATTGTAGGTAATTTATTTAATTAATTTATTGATAGTGTAGTGTTAGGTTTAATTGTAACTTAGGTTAGGATTTATTTTACAGGTAATTTTGTAATTTTTTTAACTAGGTAGCTATTAAATAGTTAATAACTATTTAATAGTTATTGTACCTAGTTAAAATAAATACAAAGTTGCCTGTAAAATAAATATAAATCCTAAAATAGCAACAATATAATTATTCGTTATATTGTAGCTATATTAGGGTTTATTTTACAGGTAAATATTTAGTTTTAAATAGGAATACTGTAGTTAATAAGATTTAATTTATTTCGTTAGATTAAAATTATATTTAATTTAGGGGGGTGTTAGGGTTAGGGTTAGACTTAGCTTTAGGGATTAATACATTTATTAGAGTAGCGGCGAGGTCCGGTCGGCAGATTAGGGGTTAATACTTGAAGTTAGGTGGCGGCGATGTTAGGGAGGGCAGATTAGGGGTTAATACTATTTATTCTAGTGTTTGCGAGGCGGGAGTGCGGCGGTTTAGGGGTTAATACATTTATTATAGTGGCGGCGAGGTCCGGTCGGTAGATTAGGGGTTAATAAGTGTAGTTAGGTAGCGGCAACGTTGGGGGGGGGCAGATTAGGGGTTAATAAATATTATGTAGGTGTTGGCGATGTTAGGGGCAGCAGATTAGGGGTTCATAGGGATAATGTAGGTGGCGGCAGTGTCCGGTCGGGAGATTAGGGGTTAAAAATATTTATTATAGTGGCGGCGATGTGGGGAGACCTCGGTTTAGGGGTACATAGGTAGTTTATGGGTGTTAGTGTACTTTAGAGCACTGTAGTTAAGAGCTTTATAAACCGGCTTTAGCCCATAAAGCTCTTAACTACTGACTTTTTTTGGTGGTAGGAGTCTTGTCGGTAGAGGCTCTACTGCTCACTTCAGCCAAGACTCTAAATACCGGCGTTAGGAAGATCCCATTGAAAAGATAGGATACACAATTGGCGTAAGGGGATCTACGATATGGAAAAGTCGTGGCTTGAAAGTGAGCGCTAGACCCTTTCCTGCCTGACTCTAAATACCAGCGGGCGGCCAAAAGCAGCGTTAGGACCCCTTAACGCTGCTTTTGACGGCTAACGCAGAACTCTAAATCTAGGCAATTGTATTTTAGGGAGAATAATCATTTTGACAGCGTTAATTTTCCCAAGCCAGGAGAGAGGTTTAAGGTTCTAGGAACTAAGGATGTCTTGAACTGTGGTTTTAAGAGTTGCGTAGTTTAAGGAAACTATGTCCTCTAGGTATGGTGAGACGTATACCCCCAAGTACTTAATGGCTTTGGGTTGTATATGAAAGTTAAATTGTTGCTGGATATTTTTTAATGCATCTGGTTTTTGATGAATGTTCAACATTTCAGATTTTGTGATGTTAATTTTAAAATTAGAGTAGGTTCCATATATATATGTAGTGTTTGCATCAGAGGGGTATTGATTTCTAAGGTTCTGTTAGTGTTAGAAAAATATCGTCTGCATATAATGTTATTTTATAAGCTACTGAGCCAATATTAAATCCTTAAATATTTATGTTGTTCCTAATATGTGAAGCGAGCACTTCCATTGCCATGACAAATAGGAGAGGCGAAAGGGGGCAGCACTGCCTAGTTCCATTTGTTATTTTGAAAGGGGAGGATGTGGAATCATTCAATCTAATTTTGGCTTGTGGATTGTTATAGAGGGTGTAGATTTCTCCTATGAGCCCCTGAGGGAAACCAAATACACACATTGTATGTTTTAGAAAAAGCCAGTCTAACCAATCAATGGCCTTCTCCGCTTCCATAGATAGGAACACGGAAGGGATTTTTTGGCTATGAGCATATTCCATGAGGTCTAATATTTTAGTGGTATTGTCTCTGGCCTCCCTCAGGGGCGTGAAACCGGCTTGGTTGGTGTGTATGATTGTGGACAAGACTAAATTTATTCTGGAGGCTATGATTTTTGTGAATAGTTTAATATCAAGGTTTAGTAGGGAGAAGGGGCAGAAATTAACAGGAGTGTTGGGGAGGCTTGCCTGGTTTTGGCAGTACTACTACTTGTGCCTCTAGCATTGAGGACGGAAATGGATTATCATCTGTTGCTTCATTAAATATTTCTGTGAGGTGAGGGATTAAAACGGACGAAAATGTCCGGTAGTATTTGGCTGTAAAGCCATCTGGGCCAGGGCATTTTCCTATTTTTAAGGTTTTAATGGCAGATAACATTTCTTGAGGAGATATTGGCTTGCTTATTTGTTCTCTTTGTTTGTCAGATAGAGTTGGTAGTGGGTACATTTTAATATAGTCTGTCATATTAGAGAGGTGGTCTGTTGTAGGGTTTTCATTTTTAAGGTTATATAGTGAGGTTTAGTAGTCATGGAAGGATTGTAATATCACTGGAGTGGTTTGCACAGGTCTTTTTGTGAGTTATTAAGTTTGTATGATTTAAATCTTTTTTTCTTTAATGCTCTAGCCAATAGCTTACCTGCTCTATTACTTTCAAAGTAGAACACACTGTTTGTTTTTTTACGCTGTGACTGATATTCAATGTCTAGGAAGTTATCTAGTTTGTTCCGGACCGTTTGTAATTTTTCCATTATATTAGTGTCTAATGGAGATTTCTCTTGCGTATGTTCTAACTGAGTGTATTGAGCTGTCAGTTCTTGGTATTGTTTGCGATAGGTTTGTGTACGAAATGCTTTTAATTTAATTAGTTCACTGCGGAGCACACATTTGTGTGCTTCCCATATTGTGTATTTGTTGATGTTGATCGATTGTTTATTAAGGGAGAAATACTCCTCTATGGTTTTGGTTAGTTTAGAGACTGAGTCAGGGTGTTCTAGCAGGGCATCATCAAGTTTCCACCGATGTGGAGAGAAGGGGGTATTTGGCCAGGTGAATTTTAGTTGGACAGACGAGTGGTCTGACCAAAAAGTGGGGATGATGTTGCATCTGTTGATATAGGAGAGGCCACTTTGGTTTGTGAAGATATAATCTAGTCTATTGTATGACTTATTAGGGTGAGAAAAGAAAGTATAATCTTTTTTGTCATGATGTATAAATCTCCAGGTATCATAAAGATTCATGTCTCTCAAGCCATTCCATATAGTTTTGGTGAGTTTATGGGGTATTTAAATATTGGTATTAATGCTATAAATGTTAGGTTGTAAAGGGACATTGAAGTCTCCAGATAGAAAAACTGGGCCTTTAGCTAAATCTAATATTTTTGTAAACATGCTGCTGAAGAAGGGGAGTTGATTGGTATTTGGGGCGTATATGTTTATGAGCATTATGGGCCTTCCGTATAAGAGATCTGTGAGACCCAAGAACCGTCCTTCTTTATCTATAACTTTTCTTTGAAGTGTAAATGGAGTTGAATTATTTATTAGGTTGCTTACTCCGTTTTTTTTGTTTGGGCCTGAACTATGGAAATGCGTAGTGAAGTTTTTCCCAAAATACTATATGGCGTTTCGCTAGGTCAGACATGGCCTTTGATCTTTTATGTGGGGAGTTAAATCCTTTAACGTTTTGGGTCAAAAGGGTCAAGTACGGTGTTGAGTTGAGAAGAATTTCTCAGTCATCAACCTCTACATCTAGGGTAATGGTCAGATTGTGGGTCTTTGGGGGTCTCACAGAGATAGATCTGATTGCTTCTCGTTTGAACAAAAAACTTCCCAGGTGCTTTATGAGGTCCAGGAACCCTCAGGCAGAGTTTTTGGATGCTCTAGTAGCTCATTGGTCATTCCAGCTTGCTGTCATTCCAACTTGCTTATCTGTTTCCTCCTTCTTCCCAGAGTGATCTCCAAGATAAATCAAGATACTTCTTCAGTGATCCTGATTACTCCAGCTTGATCTCACATGATTTAGTATGCAGATCTAGTTCAGATGACCAGCTGCCTTTTTTGGCCTCTTCCACTGTGGTCAGACCTTCTGTCTCAAGTTCCATTTCTCCATCTAGATCTCAAGTCTCAGAACTTGATGGCATGGAAATTGAAGGTTAGTCCTTAGACATAGAGGCTTGTCTGAGTCAGTGATTGAAACCTTAATTCAGGCTCATAAGCCTGTAACTAAGAAGATTTATCATAATTTCTGGAAGGCCTTTATTTTTTTGGTGTATAGATCATGGTTTTTCCTGGCATTCTTTTAAAATTCCTAGGCCTAGATTTAGAGTTCGGCGGTAGCCGTCAAAACCAGCGTTAGAGGCTCCTAACGCTGGTTTTGGCCGCCCGCTGGTATTTGGAGTCAGTGATTAAAGGGTCTAACGCTCACTTTACAGCCGCGACTTTTCCATACCGCAGATCCCCCTACGCCATTTGCGTAGCCTATCTTTTCAATGGGATCTTTCTAACGCTGGTATTTAGAGTCGTTTCTGCAGTGAGCGTTAGAGCTCTAACGACAAGATTCCAGCCGCCTGAAAAAAGCAGGAGTTAAGAGCTTTCTGGCTAACGCCGGTTTATAAAGCTCTTAACTACTGTGCCCTAAAGTACACTAACACCCATAAACTACCTATGTACCCCTAAACCGAGGTCCCCCCACATCGCCGCCACTCGATTAAAATTTTTAACCCCTAATCTGCCGACCGCCACCTACGTTATACTTATGTACCCCTAATCTGCTGCCCCTAACCCCGCCGACCCCTATATTATATTTATTAACCCCTAACTTGCCCCCCACAACGTCGCCGCAAGCTACTTAAAATAATTAACCCCTAATCTTCCGACCGCAAATCGCCGCCACCTACGTTATCCCTATGTACCCCTAATCTGCTGCCCCTAACATCGCCGACCCCTATGTTATATTTATTAACCCCTAATCTGCCCCCCACAACGTCGCCGACACCTACCTACACTTATTAACCCCTAATCTGCCAAGCGGACCTGAGCGCTACTATAATAAAGTTATTAACCCCTAATCCGCCTCACTAACCCTATCATAAATAGTATTAACCCCTAATCTGCCCTCCCTAACATCGCCGACACCTACCTTCAATTATTAACCCCTAATCTGCCGACCGGAGCTCACCGCTATTCTAATAAATGTATTAACCCCTAAAGCTAAGTCTAACCCTAACACTAACACCCCCCTAAGTTAAATATAATTTTTATCTAACGAAATAAATTAACTCTTATTAAATAAATGATTCCTATTTAAAGCTAAATACTTACCTGTAAAATAAATCCTAATATAGCTACAATATAAATTACATTTATATTATAGCTATTTTAGGATTAATATTTATTTTACAGGTAACTTTGTATTTATTTTAACCAGGTACAATAGCTATTAAATAGTTAAGAACTATTTAATAGTTACCTAGTTAAAATAATTACAAATTTACCTGTAAAATAAATCCTAACCTAAGATATAATTAAACCTAACACTACCCTATCAATAAAATAATTAAATAAACTACCTACAATTACCTACAATTAACCTAACACTACACTATCAATAAATTAATTAAACACAATTGCTACAAATAAATACAATTAAATAAACTATCTAAAGTACAAAAAATAAAAAAGAACTAAGTTACAGAAAATAAAAAAATATTTACAAACATAAGAAAAATATTACAACAATTTTAAACTAATTACACCTACTCTAAGCCCCCTAATAAAATAACAAAGACCCCCAAAATAAAAAATTCCCTACCCTATTCTAAAATACAAAAATTACAAGCTCTTTTACCTTACCAGCCCTGAACAGGGCCCTTTGCGGGGCATGCCCCAAGAATTTCAGCTCTTTTGCCTGTAAAAAAAAACATACAATACCCCCCCCCAACATTACAACCCACCACCCACATACCCCTAATCTAACCCAAACCCCCTTAAATAAACCTAACACTAATCCCCTAAAGATCTTCCTACCTTGTCTTCACCATCCAGGTATCACCGATCCGTCCTGGCTCCAAGATCTTCATCCAACCCAAGCGGGGGTTGGCGATCCATAATCCGGTGCTCCAAAGTCTTCCTCCTATCCGGCAAGAAGAGGACATCCGGACCGGCAAACATCTTCTCCAAGCGGCATCTTCTATGTTCTTCCATCCGATGACGACCGGCTCCATCTTGAAGACCTCCAGCGCGGATCCATCCTCTTCTTCCGACGACTAGACGACGAATGACGGTTCCTTTAAGGGACGTCATCCAAGATGGCGTCCCTCGAATTCCGATTGGCTGATAGGATTCTATCAGCCAATCGGAATTAAGGTAGGAATTTTCTGATTGGCTGATGGAATCAGCCAATCAGAATCAAGTTCAATCCGATTGGCTGATCCAATCAGCCAATCAGATTGAGCTCGCATTCTATTGGCTGTTCCGAATATTTTTCTTATGTTTGTAAATATTTTTTTATTTTCTGTAACTTAGTTCTTTTTTATTTTTTGTACTTTAGATAGTTTATTTAATTGTATTTATTTGTAGCAATTGTGTTTAATTAATTTATTGATAGTGTAGTGTTAGGTTAATTGTAGGTAATTGTAGGTAGTTTATTTAATTATTTTATTGATAGGGTAGTGTTAGGTTTAATTATATCTTAGGTTAGGATTTATTTTACAGGTAAATTTGTAATTATTTTAACTAGGTAACTATTAAATAGTTCTTAACTATTTAATAGCTATTGTACCTGGTTAAAATAAATACAAAGTTACCTGTAAAATAAATATTAATCCTAAAATAGCTATAATATAAATGTAATTTATATTGTAGCTATATTAGGATTTATTTTACAGGTAAGTATTTAGCTTTAAATAGGAATCATTTATTTAATAAGAGTTAATTTATTTCGTTAGATAAAAATTATATTTAACTTAGGGGGGTGTTAGTGTTAGGGTTAGACTTAGCTTTAGGGGTTAATACATTTATTAGAATAGCGGTGAGCTCCGGTCGGCAGATTAGGGGTTAATAATTGAAGGTAGGTGTCGGCGATGTTAGGGAGGGCAGATTAGGGGTTAATACTATTTATGATAGGGTTAGTGAGGCGGATTAGGGGTTAATAACTTTATTATAGTAGCGCTCAGGTCCGCTCGGCAGATTAGGGGTTAATAAGTGTAGGTAGGTGTCGGCGACGTTGTGGGGGGCAGATTAGGGGTTAATAAATATAACATAGGGGTCGGCGATGTTAGGGCAGCAGATTAGGGGTACATAGGGATAACGTAGGTGGCGGCGGTTTACGGAGCGGCAGATTAGGGGTTAAAAGTGTAATGCAGGGGTCAGCGATAGCGGGGGCGGCAGATTAGGGGTTAATAAGTGTAAGGCTAGGGGTGTTTAGACTCGGGGTACATGTTAGAGTGTTAGGTGCAGACGTAGGAAGTGTTTCCCCATAGGAAACAATGGGGCTGCGTTAGGAGCTGAACGCTGCTTTTTTGCAGGTGTTAGGTTTTTTTTCAGCTCAAACAGCCCCATTGTTTCCTATGGGAGAATCGTGCACGAGCACGTTTTTGAGGCCGGCCGCGTCCGTAAGCAACTCTGGTATCGAGAGTTGTATTTGCGGTAAAAATGCTCTACGCTCCTTTTTTGGAGCCTAACGCAGCATTTGTTTGAACTCTCGATACCAGAGTTAAATTTATGGTGCGGCCAGAAAAAAACCCGCGGAGCGTTAACAGCCCTTTTACCGCCAAACTCCAAATCTAGCCGCTAGGATTTTGCAGTTATTACAGGATGCATTGGATAAGTGACTATCTGCCAGTTCTATGAAGGGGCAGACTTCTGCTCTTTCAGTTTTATTTCATAGGAAGATTTGAAGGAAGAATAATTCACAGGAGTAATGGATTGTGGACTCTACTCACCATGAAAGAAATTAATTTAACAAGTAAGAATACATTTTGTTTTTTTCTATACTTTTTTAATAATCTACCTAATTTGAGTTTAAAAAAAATAATTGAAAAATTGATTTTACTGTTATAATGTATAGGTAATTCAGGTAGTTTAACAACAGTGCTTCTAAGTGATTGGAATGGTATAGAAAAGGAAGCAAAACAATTCGAATATAATACAACGTTTTTACATGGCAAACTCATTATTAAATTAATTGGGGACCATTATTTCATCTATGTGCTTGGCTCAGACTTTAAAGGGACAAAGTACTCGGGCAAGCTGCTAATAAGAGTTAATTGTATTCAAAGTGGCTGCAGAAACACCATGAGGCTGAGTTCTGCTGTTGCCTCCTGTTTTTATAGCCAATACTGCAGTTTTAAAACTTATTGTATAGGTGGTGGTTTTAACAGGTATTTTAAAATAAAAAAATAAAGGTAATCTAGCTATCTGTTAACACTATAATACACCCAGTAGGAAAAAATGGGAAACATTTAAGGAGAGAAAATGTTTCAGCACAAATTCCTTTTTTTCCTAATAAGGGTTGCTCTGCCTTTAAATAGTCACAATAATCTAAATTTTGTCTTTAAAATAATGTTAAAATAGTTTTTAAAATAATTTATTATTTTGTTATTTATTATTTTGTTATTTGTTAACCCCTTAATGACCACAGGACTTTTCCATTTTCTGTCCGTTTGGGACCAAGGCTATTTTTACATTTTTGTGGTGTTTGTGTTTAGCTGTAATTTTCCTGTTACTCATTTACTGTACCCACACATATTATATACCGTTTTTCTCGCCATTAAATGGACTTTCTAAAGATACCATTATTTTCATCATATCTTATAATTTACTCTAAAAAAAATTATAAAATATGAGGAAAAATTGAAAAAAAATACACTTTTTCTAACTTTGACCCCCAAAATCTGTTACATATCTACAACCACCAAAAAACACCTATGCTAAATAGTTTCTAAATTTTGTTCTGAGTTTAGAAATACCCAATGTTTACATGTTCTTTGCTTTTTTTGCAAGTTATAGGGCAATAAATACAAGTAGCACTTTGCTATTTCCAAACCTTTTTTTTTTTTCAAAATTAGTGCTAGTTACATTAGAACACTGATATCTTTCAGGAATCTCTGAATATCCAATGACATGTATATATTTTTTTTTAGTAGACAACCCAAAGTATTGATCTAGGCCCATTTTGGTATATTTCATGCCACCATTTCACCGCCAAATGCGATCAAATAAAAAAAATTGTTCACTTTTTCACAATTTTTTTCACAAACTTTAGGTTTCTCACTGAAATTATTTACAAACAGCTTGTGCAATTATGGCAAAAATGGTTGTAAATTCTTCTCTGGGATCCCCTTTGTTCAGAAATAGCAGACTTATATGGCTTTGGTGTTGCTTTTTGGTAATTAGAATGCCACTAAATGCCACTAAATGCCACTGTGCACCACACGTGTATTATTCCCAGCAGTGAAGGGGTTAATTAGGGAGCATGTAGGGAGCTTTTTGGGGTAATTTTAGCTTTAGTGTAGTGTAGTAGACAACCCCAAGTATTGATCTAGGCCCATTTTGGTATATTTCATGCCACCATTTCACCGCCAAATGCGATCAAATTAAAAAAAACATTACATTTTTCACAATTTTAGGTTTCTCACTGAAATTATTTACAAACAACTTGTGCAATTATGGCACAAATGGTTGTAAATGCTTCTCTGGGATCCCCTTTGTTCAGAAATAGCAGACATATATGGCTTTGGCGTTGCTTTTTGGTATTTAGAAGGCCGCTAAATGCCGCTGCGCATCACACGTTTATTATGGCTAGCAGTGAAGGGGTTAATTAGGTAGCTTGTAGGGAGCTTGCAGGGTTAATATCACATTTAGTGTAGAGCTCAGCCTCCCACCTGAAACATCAGACCCCCTGATCCCTCCCAAACAGCTCTTTTCCCTCCCCCACCCCACAATTGTCCCCGCCATCTTAAGTACTGGCAGAAAATCTGCCAGTACTAAAATAAAAGCTATATTTGTTTTTTTTGTGTGTTTTTTTTAAAGCATATTTACATATGCTGTTGTGTACTATCCCCCCTTAGCCCCCAACCTCACTGATCCCCCCCAAACAGCTCTATAACCCTCCCACTCTAACTTTATCTGCGCCATCTTGGGTACTGGCAGCTGTCTGCCAGTACCCAGTTTAGAAGAAAACATTTTTTTTTTAATTTTTATTAAAGTTTCTGTAGTGTAGCTTCCCCCCACCCCTCCACGATCTCTTTTTGTGCTTTTGATTTTGCTAGATTTGGGCATTTGTTACTAAAAATATATTCCGTAGTGTAGCGGTTCCCACCCGCTCCCGCCCCGTGCACGCGCCCGCCCGCCACCCTCTGTGCACGCGCCCGTGCGCGCCCCCTAACGGTCCCGCCTCCGATCCCGCCCCCCTTGATGTCACAGGGGACACCGATGGCCGCCCACCCGCCTCCCAAGTCGGCTCCCACCCACCAACGATACCGGCCATCGATGTTCGGTGCAGAGAGGGCCACAGAGTGGCTCTCTCTGCATCGGATGGCCATGTAAGGTTATTGCAGGATGCCTCCATATCGAGGCATCACTGCAATAACCGGAAAGCAGCTGGAAGCGAGCAGGATCGCTTCCAGCTGCTTTCCACACCGAGGACGTGCAGGGTACGTCCTCAGGCGTTAACTGCCTTTTTTTTGAGGACGTACCCTGCACGTCCTCGGTCATTAAGGGGTTAAACTACTAATGTCAGAAAACTGCTGTTTAGTAGTTGCTGTTTTAAAATAAGATAACTCAAAACATTATCAAGTATATATATATTAGTATAGAAATAAATGCCAATAAACTACAAATATTTATACTTTTAAAAACTGATTTCAAGTGTTTATTATACTTGTCAATTAAAGGGACAGTATAACTGCATGTAATAGACACTACTATAAAGACCAAGATGCCCAGATACTGATTTAAAAATCCATGATAAAAAGGTTTAAAAACTTACTTAGAAACTCTCAGTTTAGCTATGTTGAAAAGTTAGCTGGAAAGCCCATTGCAAGTGGGAAATAAGACACTCCCCCCTCCCCCTTCTTTTGCATATGAAAAGACCCTTTACACAAACAGGAGCAAGCTGGAGAAGGTAGCTGACGGTATTCATATCAAACTTTTGGGCTGGGTTAGGAGTCTGAAAATCAGAGCAATGTTATTTAAAAATAAGCAAAACTATAAGGCCTAGATTTAGAGTTTGGCGGTAGCCGTGAAAACCAGCGTCAGAGGCTCCTAACGCTGGTTTTAGGCTACAGCCGGTATTTGGAGTCAGTCAGGAAAGGGTCTAACGCTCACTTTTCAGCCGCGACTTTTCCATACCGCAGATCCCCTTACGTCAATTGCGTATCCTATCTTTTCAATGGGCTCTTTCTAACTCCGGTATTTAAAGTCGTGTCTGAAGTGAGCGTTAGAAATCTAACGACAAAACTCCAGCCGCAGAAAAAAAGTCAGTAGTTAAGAGCTTTCTGGGCTAACGCCAGTTTATAAAGCTCTTAACTACTGTGCTCTAAAGTACACTAACACCCATAAACTACCTATGTACCCCTAAACCGAGGTCCCCCCACATCGCCGCCACTCGATTAAACTTTTCTAACCCCTAATCTGCCGACCGCCACCTACGTTATCCTTATGTACCCCTAATCTGCTGCCCCTAACACCGCCGACCCCTGTATTATATTTATTAACCCCTAACCTACCCCCCACAACGTCGCCGCCAGCTACCTACAATAATTAACCCCTAATCTGCCGACCGCAAAGCGCCGCTACTTACGTTATCCTTATGTACCCCTAATCTGCTGCCCCTAACACCGCCGACCCCTATATTATATTTATTAACCCCAAATCTGCCCCCCACAACGTCGCCTCCACCTGCCTACACTTATTAACCCCTAATCTGCCGAGCGGACCGCACCGCTATTATAATAAAGTTATTAACCCCTAATCCGCCTCACTAACCCTATAATAAATAGTATTAACCCCTAATCTGCCCTCCCTAACATCGCCGACACCTAACTTCAAACATTAACCCCTAATCTGCCGACTGGAGCTCACCGCTATTCTAATAAATTTATTAACCCCTAAAGCTAAGTCTAACCCTAACACTAACACCCCCCTAAGTTAAATATAATTTAAATCTAACGAAATTAATTAACTCTTATTAAATAAATTATTCCTATTTAAAGCTAAATACTTACCTGTAAAATAAATCCTAATATAGCTACAATATAAATTATATTTATATTATAGCTATTTTAGGATTTATATTTATTTTACAGGCAACTTTGTATTTATTTTAACCAGGTACAATAGCTAAAATAGTTAAAATAATTACAAAATTACCTGTAAAATAAATCCTAACCTAAGTTACAATTAAACCTAACACTACACTATCAATAAATTAATTAAATACAATATCTACAAATAAATACAATTAAATAAACTAACTAAAGTACAAAAAATAAAAAAGAACTAAGTTACAAAAAATAAAAAAATATTTACAAACATCAGAAAAATATTACAACAATTTTAAACTAATTACACCTACTCTAAGCCCCCTAATAAAATAACAAAGACTCCCAAAATAAAAAAATGCCCTACCCTATTCTAAATTACTAAAGTTCAAAGCTCTTTTACCTTACCAGCCCTGAACAGGGCCCTTTGCGGGGCATGCCCAAAAGAATTCAGCTCTTTTGCCTGTAAAAAAAAAACATACAATACCCCCCCAACATTACAACCCACATACCCCTAATCTAACCCAAACCCCCCTTCAATAAACCTAACACTAAGCCCCTGAAGATCTTCCTACCTTATCTTCACCATACCAGGTTCACCGATCGATCCAGAAGAGCTCCTCCGATGTCCTGATCCAAGCCCAAGCGGGGGGCTGAAGATGTCCATGATCCGGCTGAAGTCATCATCCAAGCGGGAGCTGAAGAGGTCCATGATCCGGCTGAAGTCATCATCCAAGCGGGAGCTGAAGAGGTCCATGATCCGGCTGATCGGAACAGCCAATAGAATGCAAGCGCAATCTGATTGGCTGATCGGATCAGCCAATCGGATTGAACTTGATTCTGATTGGCTGATTCCATCAGCCAATCAGAATTTTCCTACCGTAATTCCGATTGGCTGATAGAATCCTATCAGTCAATCAGAATTCGAGGGACGCCATCTTGGATGACGTCCCTTAAAGGAGCCTTCATTCGTCGGTAGTCCGTCGGGCCAGCAGGATGTTCCGCGTCGGAGGTCTGCAAGATGGATCCGGAAGAAAGAAGATTGAAGATGCCGTTGATAGAAGACTTCAGCCGGATCATGGACCTCTTCAGCTCCCGCTTGGATGATGACTTCAGCCGGATCATGGACCTCTTCAGCTCCCGCTTGGATGATGACTTCAGCCGGATCATGGACCTCTTCAGCTCCCGCTTGGATGATGACTTCAGCTGGATCATGGACATCTTCAGCCCCCCACTTGGGCTTGGATCAGGACATCGGAGGAGCTCTTCTGGATCGATCGGTGAACCTGGTATGGTGAAGATAAGGTAGGAAGATCTTCAGGGGCTTAGTGTTAGGTTTATTTAAGGGGGGTTTGGGTTAGATTAGGGGTATGTGGGTGGTGGGTTGTAATGTTGGGGGGGGGGGTATTGTATGTTTTTTTTTTACAGGCAAAAGAGCTGAATTCTTTGGGGCATGCCCCGCAAAGGGCCCTGTTCAGGGCTGGTAAGATAAAAGAGCTTTGAACTTTAGTAATTTAGAATAGGGTAGGGCATTTTTTTATTTTGGGGGTCTTTGTTATTTTATTAGGGGGCTTAGAGTAGGTGTAATTAGTTTAAAATTGTTGTAATATTTTTCTGATGTTTGTAAATATTTTTTTATTTTTTGTAACTTAGTTCTTTTTTATTTTTTGTACTTTAGTTAGTTTATTTCATTGTATTTATTTGTAGATATTGTATTTAATTAATTTATTGATAGTGTAGTGTTAGGTTTAATTGTAACTTAGGTTAGGATTTATTTTACAGGTAATTTTGTAATTATTTTAACTATTTTAGCTATTAAATAGTTCTTAACTATTTAATAGCTATTGTACCTGGTTAAAATAAATACAAAGTTACCTGTAAAATAAATATTAATCCTAAAATAGCTATAGTATAATTATAATTTATATTGTAGCTATATTAGGATTTATTTTACAGGTAAGTATTTAGCTTTAAATAGGAATAATTTATTTAATAAGAGTTAATTAATTTAGTTAGATTTAAATTATATTTAAGTTAGGGGGGTGTTAGTGTTAGGGTTAGACTTAGCTTTAGGGGTTAATACATTTATTAGAATAGCGGTGAGCTCCAGTCGGCAGATTAGGGGTTAATGTTTGAAGTTAGGTGTCGGCGATGTTAGGGAGGGCAGATTAGGGGTTAATACTATTTATTATAGGGTTAGTGAGGCGGATTATGGGTTAATAAGTGTAGGCAGGTGGAGGCGACGTTGTGGGGGGCAGATTAAGGGTTAATATAAATAATATATGGGGGTCGGCGGTGTTAGGGACAGCAGATTAGGGGTACATAGGGATAATGTAAGTAGCGGCGGTTTACGGAGCGGCAGATTAGGGGTTAATAATAATATGCAGGGGTCAGCAATAGCGGGGGCGGCAGAATAGGGGTTAATAAGTGTAAGGTTAGGGGTGTTTAGACTCAGGGTTCATGTTAGAGTATTAGGTGCAGACGTAGGAAGTGTTTCCCCATAGCAATCAATGGGGCTGCGTTAGGCGCTGAACGCGGCTTTTTTGCAGGTGTTAGGTTTTTTTTCAGCTCAAACAGCCCCATTGTTTCCTATGGGGGAATCGTGCACGAGTACGTTTTTGAAGCTGGCCGCGTCCGTAAGCAACTCTGGTATCGAGAGTTGAAGTTGCGTTAAATATGCTCTACACTCCTTTTTTGGAGCCTAACGCAGCCATTCTGTGGACTCTCAATACCAGAGTTATTTAAAAGGTGCGGCCAGAAAAAAGCCAGCGTTAGGTACGCGGGTCGTTACCGACAAAACTCTAAATCTAGCCGTAATTTTTTTAAGAAACAAAAACTTTATGGGCTTTGTAAATAGATCATCTACAAAAAATATATATGCAAAGAAAAAATGAGTGTATAATATCCCTTTAAGGTTTTTCAATGTAGCTGAATGAGATGCAAATTACTGAAGCTGTATAGCTAAATTACAAACTTCCTGTCTGTTTTTACAGCTGAGGAGGCACAATTGTTACCTAAGGGCATTGATTCACTAATGTTTTACTTAGAGAACTTCTGATCCTTATTTTATTCTATGGAGGACATTTTATAAAACAGTATTTCACCGAAAGTTGGCAAACCTGCTGCATAGCTTAGTGTCTGCCTTTCATGCTTTCCCAGCCCCTTTCAGTGGGTGTCCCAGCTTGACATCATTAGCAGTGATAAACTGGGAGCTTCTAAGTAAGTATTCAAAGGGTTTTATCCAAGATTTTCATATCAGTATCTGTGCATATTCTTCTTTATAGTAGTGTCTATTACATGCAGTTAAATGAAAACTGGTGTATACTGTCCCTTTAATGCCCTTGTGTATATGGTCTATCCTCATGGCGAACTGCTTCCTCTCTCACGTATGTCTGTGTGTATATATATATAAATATAAATATATTATTTATTTATATTAATGTGTGTCTCACAGTCTGTGTATACATTTTATTCCATAAATATCTAAGCAAACTATTATCAATTAACTAATACAGGCTCATACAATACATACATTGTTGTATATTATTATTTATTTTACATAATAATTCTAAAAATAGTTTGGCAGACATTTTGCTCTAACCATCTGTAATCACTACAGGATTACTTTTGTACTAATGCAGTAAATTCTATGTATGACACATGATACATCACACCACAGTCAAACCTGTTTTTGTATTCTACATAGGACACACCTACATCCTTTCCAATACGGATCCTTATCAAGATACAACCATATGGTTCATTGCACAAGCTGCAATGATGTGTTTGCTAAAACTTTACTGTGGTTATACTTACTGGGAGAAAAAAAAACATGTTTTGATCCAGGTGGCTTTATAATCAAGAACTTTTATCAAGAAAGGGGAGTTTAATAACTATACAATCACTGTATTTTCAAAAGGAGATAATAAAAAAGCCATCTATCTATCTATCTATCTATCTATCTATCTATCTATCTATCTGTCTGTCTGTCTGTCTGTCTGTCTGTCTGTCTGTCATCTATCTATGTCTGTCTATCATCTATATTTCTATCTATCTCTCTATCTCAGTGATTTTTAACCTTTTTTTTGCCGTGGCACACTTTTTTACATTAAAAAATCCTGTGGCACACCACCATCCCAAAATTTTAAAAAAATCACACATTGTAGCTGTCATGAGATGCAGGACATATGCAGGACACAGCAATGATGGTACAACTCTATTTTATTACAGAGCATAGCAATACACATCCAGACAGGTTGATTGTACTAAACTAACTGCGACACAGACACCGGACCTAAGCCCCGCCCACATGCTAGTGACATCACATCCTGCTCTCATCACATCTTCCCCTTTTTCAAAGGCAAAGCATACATTCGCATATATTAAATAACAAGGTACACCAACAGGGTATACAACAACATTTTGTTTTAGAACATTATAAAAACAGATAAATTAGAAAACATGAACAAATAAATTACATCCTGACTTGGACATCGGGGTAGACTACCCTAGTCCACAGTGACCATGGGATTATTCTGCCCATACTTCCGGTCACTGTTCTAGCTAAAGTCAGTCCCTGTATCGGGCCGGAAGCCTCACCACTCTTCCGCTTGATGTAACTTTGCATGAACTGTCCTCTGATACAGAAGATGGTGAACAAGAGTCTGCTGGAGGCAAAGATATATCCCCGCTATGATCTTGCTGAGGGGAAGGCACCTCTCTTAGAACAGGGGATCCCACCGGCGGTGGTACTGAGGTATCCGGTTCCAGACTCTCAGGTACAGGCTGAAGATGTCTTCGGTTACGGCGTGTAACCGTCCCTCCCTCTGTAAGGACTGTGTAAGACCTTGGTTCTGGAGAGCGGCCCACTACCGTAGCAGGCGTCTTCCATTTCTTCTCATCATCCAGTTTAATTCTGACACTTTGGCCCGCTTTCAGTTCCTGTAAAGGCCTGACAGAATGTCTCCTGTCGTAGAAGAAACGATAACCCTTTTTGGCCTCTTCATCCCTCCTAAGGACTTCGTCCCGAGGAACAGGGCCAGGCGGCTTGAAGACACCCACTGAGGGTAAAGTGGTGCGAATCTGGCGTCCTAGCATCAGCTGTGCCGGGCTAAACCCGGTGGCTTGAATGGGCGTCGCCCTGTATGACAAGAGGGCTAGGTACGGTTCAGATTGCTTTAGAATGAATTTTGTTGTTTGAACTGCCCTTTCAGCCATTCCGTTGGCCTGCGGATAATGTGGACTTGACGTGGAATGTACAAAATCATATTCCCTGCTGAAAGCACTGAACTCTGTAGAAGCGAACTGCATGCCATTATCACTCACCAGCTCCATTGGAATGCCCCAGCGGGCGAACAAGCTCTTCAGGCGAATGATAACGGCCTGACTTGTGATATCATTCAGGGGTGCTATTTCCAAATACCTGGAATAGTAGTCGATAACAACAAGAAACTTTTTCCCGTGCAGTTCGCACAAATCAGCAGCTATTTTCTGCCATGGCCCCGCAGGCAGCGGAGTAGACATTAAGGGCTCCCTTCTCTGAGTAGGCCGGCGTTCCCGGCAAAAGGCACATTTAGACACGTGATTTGCAATGTCGGAGCTGATCCCAGGCCACCACACAGCTGTAGCTGCTCTTTCTCTGCACTTTGTAATGCCTAAGTGGCCATCGTGAATCCTGTTTAACATCTCCTTCCTCATGCTGACAGGAATTACAATACGGTCTTGGAACAGCACCAACCCCTCCAGCTCCGTGAGCTGCGACCTCTCTGGCTGGTAAGCATTTAAAGACATCCAGGCTGCCCGGCTCTCGGGCCAGCCATCTCTTATGTACCTTATAACTTCTTGCAGATCTGTGTCCAAATATGTCTCTTTCTTTATCTCTTCCAGTTTCCTTGAAGAAATGGACTTAGAGGCCAGAACTGAATCAACATACACTTTTACATCCGACTCTGTGGAGGATTCTTCAGCAGCAGCCAGCGGGAGCCTGGACAGTGTATCCGCCACAACCAGCTGCTTCCCCGGCACATGCACTGCCTGAACATTGAACCTGAGCAGTCTCATTAAAAGTCTCTGGCATCTCAAGGGTGTTTTGTCGATGTCATAAGAATTGATAAGAGGGACTAGCGGTTTGTGGTCAGTTTCCAGACTAAATTTCTCCAAACCCACTAGATAACGCTGAAAGCGCTCACAGGCCCAAGCAGCAGCCAGGCACTCTTTCTCAATTTGAGCGTATTTTGACTCCGCAGCCGTCAGTGTGCTGGAACAGTAGGCGATGGGCTGTAGTTTGTTGTCATTCAGCTGCAGGAGTGCAGCCCCCAACCCATAACTGCTCGCATCAGCACTAACCACACTCTTTTTTGAAGGGTCGTAGAACCCCAGCACTGGGGCAGACCCCAGCAGGGACTTAGCATGCAGGAACGCTTTTTCTTGTGAGGGTCCCCAGACCCAGGCAACATCTTTCTTAAGCAACTCTGTGATAGGGTGCAAAACTGTAGATAAATCTGGAAGAAACTTGCCCACGTAATTTACAAGGCCCAATATCTGTCTCAGCTCATGTACATCAGAAGGGCTTTTCATCTGTTCGATAGCCTGAATTTTCTCGGGGTCCGGCTTGATGCCATCCCCGTTGATGATATGCCCAAAGTAGCATAATTCAGTTTTCCTAAAATGACATTTTTCTTTATTCAGCTTCAGCCCAGACTCTTTGATAGCCTGCAGCACACAACTCAAACGCTGATCATGCTCCTCCACTGTAGACCCATACACTAGAATGTCGTCCATGACGACTGCTGTGCCCACGTGGCCACTCAGGAGAGAACTCATTTCCCTTTGAAAGATCTCAGGAGCGGAGGATATCCCAAAGGGAAGTCTGCAGAAGCAGAACCGACCTACCGGAGTGATAAAGGTAGTCAGTTTGCGGCACTTTGGATCCAGGGGGATCTGCCAAAAGCCGCTAGAAGCGTCTAATGTGGAAAAGAACTTCGCCCCAGCCAACTTCGGGGCTATATCTTCCAACGTCGGCAGCACAAATCTCTCCCTCTTCACTGCCTCATTCAACCTTTTCAGGTCCACACAGATGCGCACCTTCCCATTTTTCTTTGCAACTGGAACAATGGGGGCACACCAATCAGTTGCTTCAACAACCTCTTCAATAACCCCCATAGACTTCATGCGCATGAGCTCTTTCTCCACTTGAGGCATGAGCGGGAACGGAATTCTACGAGGAGTAGAAATACTGTATGGGACTGCATCACTTTTAAGTGCTATACGGACAGGTTTGCAGTTCAGTAGGCCCAACTCGCCAAACATATCTTCAGAGACCTCATTCACTCTGGCCACGAGGCCCAAATCACAGGCTGCTTTTCTGCTCAATAAACTGTTAACACACTGACCTCGGATCACATGCACCCACATGGTGAACTTTTTTTGTTTGTACTCACAGCTGGCGAGAAATTTCCCCACACAATCAATGCGGCCACCAGGACTATGGACGTTTGTCGTAACCTTCGCCAGCTGGGGCTGTCGAGGCAGTTTCATAAATTCAGCAAAAGACATTACAGTGATATCAGCTCCTGTGTCAATCTTAAAATCAACATTGGCTCCCATTACAGTAAAAGTAACTTTCCAATCTTCCTCTGAGCTTGTCCGTTCCACAACAGACCCCACAAAAGACACTTCCTGACCCTCCTGGTCACTGTCCACCTGCATCTCCTTAATGTATTCAGTTTTACACACCACTTCAAAATGGCCTATTCTGTTACATTTTCTGCATCTTTTATCTCTGGCCGGGCATATGGCACTCTGATCATGCGCCCGGTAGCACCGTGTGCATCGGCCATGTTGCGCCCATCCACTTCTAGGCCTTTCCAGTACTTTTGATCTACCGCTCACACTGTGCCTTTCACTAGTAATTTTTCTAGACTGTTGAACTTCATCCACAATACTCTCAGACCTCAGATCAGCACTTTGCTTTTTCACCAGTTCACTCTGGCGGGCCATCCTAATAGCCCCTTCTAACGTTAAATCAGGCTCTAACTGCAGCTTCAGGGAGACTTCAGCATCTGCAATTCCAATAACTATTCTGTCTCTGATTTGCTCTTCTTTAGCAACACCAAACTCACAGAATTCAGCTAATTCATACAGGCTGCGCACAAATGACTCCACAGATTCTCCCACACGCTGATTACGTTTGTGAAAACAAGCTCTCTCATGAATCACATTTCTTTTGGGCACAAAGTGGGCACTGAGTTTATCCATAACTATATCAAAGTTAACTTCTTCCCCTTCTTGAAAAGTAAAAGCATTGAACACTGGCTCTACATCTTTCCCCATGGAGTATAAAAGAGAATTAACTTGTACTTCACCACTCTCCTTGTTCAGTTTGGATGCAATCCTGAAGCACTGAAACCGCTGACGCCATGTGGGCCAAGCTGCAGGCTGAGAAAAGTCAAAAGGCTCAGGTGGGGTAAACTTTGACATTGCAATCGATCAGGAACAGAAGCGCAGTCCAGAACTTCTGACACCATGTCATGAGATGCAGGACATATGCAGGACACAGCAATGATGGTACAACTCTATTTTATTACAGAGCATAGCAATACACATCCAGACAGGTTGATTGTACTAAACTAACTGCGACACAGACACCGGACCTAAGCCCCGCCCACATGCTAGTGACATCACATCCTGCTCTCATCACAGTAGCCTAATACAGCATACATATATACACATACACACAAACACACACATACTGTATGTATTGTGCTGTTATGCCATGCCTCTTACAAACTACCCCTGCACTGGGAGTAAAAAACAAGCAAAGTTTAAAAAATATGTCACACTGTTGTCAGTCTGCCGTGACACACCTGAGGATCTCTCACGGCACACTAGTGTGCCACGGCACACTGGTTGAAAAACACTGATCTATCTATCTATCTATCTATCTATCTATCCAAGATATTAGCATCGCCGCTCCTGGGAATTTTAGAGAAAAACTTGCCCAAAGTACCAGAGAATCTTTAGCATTTTTGCTATCACTCTGTTTAAACAGCACTAGAGCTTCTTTTTATTTTTTTAAATTTTTAAAACTATATATACATTTTAAAGTAGACAATCTAAGGTTTTGATTAAGGCCTATTAGGGTATATTTGATGCCACTATTTGGCTGCCAAATATGATTATATATTAAAAAATCATTAACTTTTCGCAAACTTTGGGTTTCTCAATGAAATTATTTAACAAAACTTTTGCAGTCATAAGACAAATTGTTGTAAAAGCTTCCCTGGGATATTTTTTTTCAGAAATAGCAGACATGCATGGCTTTGCCATTGGTCTTTGGAAATTAGAAGGCTCCACACCCCCCTCACCCTGCTCCATCCAAGATCACTTTTTTCTGCAGTGTAGGGTCCCCCTCCAGCTGATATTTTTCTGTAATGTAGGGACTATCCCTCACTCTCCCTTCATAACCTTTTTCTGTAGTGTACAGAACCCCGCCCTTCCCTCCCTTTTCTCAGTTGGGCCGCCCATCCACCTCCCTCCTTCTACTTGAAACAAACAGAGGATCATTACCGAGAGGGACATAGACAGTGTCACTTTCTGTAATGATCAGCGATCTGGCTTCATATGCTAAAGGATGTTACTGTTTCTAGATTAGAGGGACAGGTCCTTGTAATCATTCTGGCCCAGTCGGCCTTTCCTGTCACTATTGTACTCATCTGGATAATGTTGTGAAATCTACTGGTGAATTACAATTAAAGATGATGACAATAAATAATAATAATGTGGCACATCTACTCTCTGCCAATGTAAACAAAGGGACAAAAGAAAATATCTAAACTACTGCAAAAATATGTTATTGGTACACAATACCTGCTGGCCCATCTTAATGGAATGTAAAGCAAACAGATTGTCATATTAGTATTAAAGGGACAATAAAGTCAAAATTAAACTTAGATGGATTGGATAGAGCATAACATTTTAAACAACTTTCAAAGTTACTTCTATTATATTTGGTATCCTTTGTTAAAGAGTAACCATAGGTGAGCTCAGGAGCATGCACATATCTTTAGCCATCTAGCAGCGGTATTTGCAACAATGTTTAGCAATGTTATATATAGTTACAAACACTGCTGCTATATAATGCTACAGGCACTTTATGACAGCAGAGTTTGCAACTATATATAACATAGTTTTAAGCTTTTTTGCAAACACTTGCCTGATGGCTAAGGACACGTGCATGCTTCTGAGCTCACTAACTTACTCTTTAACAAAGGATACCAGGAGAACTAAGCAAAATTGATAATATAAGTAAGTTGTAAAATTGTTTAAAATTGCATGTTCTATCTGAATATGAAAATTTAATTTTGCCTTTACTGTCCCTTTAAATTGTTTTCTCTCCTATACAGTGAGAACACTGGTTGAAACTTCATGTACATTATTATGTTGGAGTTTTAGGCTGCAGACTTTAAAGATTTTTGTTTCAGAAAGAAACAATGCCAGTTATTTAATGTTATGCGCCAACTCGCCAAGCTAATTAAGTTATAGGGATGAATCAATTTAACAAGTTAAATTACATTTTAAAGACCATAAAAGGAATTATTTTAACTGTTATAAATCCTAGATTAATATACAATATGTTAGGATAGCATTGTGCCTATAAAAATATATCTATATTTTTTGTTTTTCCCAGCGTTTTCAAAAGAACAAACAAAAAACAGATAAAATGTGACTAAAAGACTGCATGTAGAGCTAACTTACTAAGGGCCAGATTACAAGTGACACGCTATTTAGCACTTTCGCCAGAAGTAAACTTTTAACGCGTGTGGGTTAGCGAGAATTACAATTTAAAAGTAACTGTTTGTGTGCTTCAGGACTATCGTGACCACACTAACTTCTTCTCCCTATAGGCCCCTATTTAAGAAAGTCTGGCAGACCTGATCCGACAGTGCGGATCAGGTCCGCCAGACCTCGCTGAAAACGGCGAGCAATACGCTCGCCGTATTCAGCATTGCACCAGCAGTTCACAAGAGCTGCTGGTGCAACGCCGCCCCCTGAAGACTCGCGGCCAATGGGCCGCCAGCAGGGGGGTGTCAATCAACCCGATCGTACTCGATCGGGTCGATTTCCAGTGATGTCTGTCCGCCTGCTCAGAGCAGGCGGACAGGTTATGGAGCAGCGGTCTTTGTGACCGCTGCTTCATAACTGCTGTTTCTGGCGAGCCTGCAGGCTCGCCAGAAACACGGGGCATCAAGCTCCATTCGGAGCTTAATAGATAGGCCCCATAGACTTAAATAGAGATCGCAAACTGAGAAAAAAAATTACACTTATTGCTTTTGTGCTAACTCAACAGGATTTAAACCTACAGCACTAACCTGAAGGTAGTTATGAATATTTTATATTCCAATGCTCTTCACATAGAGGAAAATGTTCTTTTTATTTTTCAATATACAGGGAGTGCAGAATTATTAGGCAAATGAGTATTTTGACCACATCATCCTCTTTATGCATGTTGTCTTACTCCAAGCTGTATAGGCTCGAAAGCCTACTACCAATTAAGCATATTAGGTGATGTGCATCTCTGTAATGAGAAGGGGTGTGGTCTAATGAAATCAACACCCTATATCAGGTGTGGAAAAACCAAGGCGCAAAATAACTGCCCATGAACTGAGAAAAGTCAAGCGTGCAGCTGCCAAGATGCCACTTGCCACCAGTTTGGCCATATTTCAGAGCTGCAACATCACTGGAGTGCCCAAAAGCACAAGGTGTGCAATACTCAGAGACATTGCCAAGGTAAGAAAGGCTGAAAGACGACCACCACTGAACAAGACACACAAGCTGAAATGTCAAGACTGGGCCAAGAAATATCTCAAGACTGATTTTTCTAAGGTTTTATGGACTGATGAAATGAGAGTGAGTCTTGATGGGCCAGATGGATGGGCCCGTGGCTGGATTGGTAAAGGGCAGAGAGCTCCAGTCCGACTCAGACGCCAGCAAGGTGGAGGTGGAGTACTGGTTTGGGCTGGTATCATCAAAGATGAGCTTGTGGGGCCTTTTCGGGTTGAGGATGGAGTCAAGCTCAACTCCCAGTCCTACTGCCAGTTTCTGGAAGACACCTTCTTCAAGCAGTGGTACAGGAAAAAGTCTGCATCCTTCAAGAAAAACATGATTTTCATGCAGGACAATGCTCCATCACACGCGTCCAAGTACTCCACAGCGTGGCTGGCAAGAAAGGGTATAAAAGAAGAAAATCTAATGACATGGCCTCCTTGTTCACCTGATCTGAACCCCATTGAGAACCTGTGGTCCATCATCAAATGTGAGATTTACAAGGAGGGAAAACAGTACACCTCTCTGAACAGTGTCTGGGAGGCTGTGGTTGCTGCTGCACGCAATGTTGACAGAATCCATGGATGGCAGGCTTTTGAGTGTCCTTGCAAAGAAAGGTGGCTATATTGGTCACTGATTTGTTTTTATTTTGTTTTTGAATGTCAGAAATGTATATTTGTGAATGTTGAGATGTTATATTGGTTTCACTGGTAAAAATAAATAATTGAAATGGGTATATATTTGTTTTTTGTTAAGTTGCCTAATAATTATGCACAGTAATAGTCACCTGCACACACAGATATCCCCCTAAAATAGCTATAACTAAAAACAAACTAAAAACTACTTCCAAAACTATTCAGCTTTGATATTAATAAGTTTTTTGGGTTCATTGAGAACATGGTTGTTGTTCAATAATAAAATTAATCCTCAAAAATACAACTTGCCTAATAATTCTGCACTCCCTGTATATATACTATAATCACATTTGTAACGCGTCCGTTGCCATTGGTAGTTGTGCATGCATCATAAATGAAATGTTGGAAGTGCGAGGCAGCCAACAGAATGTTGGCTGTGCGCGCAGCAAAAAGAATTCACCTAGATGCAGCGAAACTACATCCAGGTGGATTCCAAAAATGGCAGGGTGGTGAAAGAATCCACCAAATGTGGATTCTTTCACCACCCTGCCATTTTCGGAATCCACCGGGATGAAGCAAAGGCAAACGGAGCATTACATCAACAAAAAAACACCACCAGCACAAAGTATAACAAAAAAAACTAACCTCCCACACAAAGTATTAACACCTATACCGCAAACCCACACATCGCAAAACAATAAAGTAATTAACCCTAATCCGCAAATAACCTAACATATTAATCCCTTAACCGTCAACCACTCACATCACAATAAACCTAATTACCCTATTAACCCCTAAACAGCAAAACCCCCACATCTCAATAAACCTAATTACCCTATTAACCCCTTAAACCGCCAAAACCCACAATGCAAATAACTAATTAAATTACTAAGCCCCCTAAACTAACACCCTCTAAATTAAACCCAATTGCCTAAATTAAAAATACAAAATTACAATTAAAATAAAAAACCTAACATTACTTTAAAAAGAAAGAAAAATAAGTTTAAATTAAACTAAAATTACAAAAAAATATTTACAGAAAATAATAAACAAATTATCAAAAATAAAAAAATTAAACCTAATCCCTATGAAAATAAAAAAGCCCCCCCCAAAATATAAACACCCCCTAATCTAGTGCTAAACTACCAATAGCCCTTAAAAGGGCTTTTTGCAAGGCATTGCCAGAGGTTAAACAGCTCTTTTGCAGTTACAAAAAAATTCTAAGTCCCCCCTAACAGTAAAACCCCCACCCACCAAACCCCTCAAAATAAATAAACGTAACACTAAAAAACGTAAACTACCCATTGCCCTTAAAACGGCATTTGCATGGGCATTGCCCTTAAAAGGGAATTTAGCTCTGTTTTTTAGAAGTGCCCATAACCCTAATCTAAAAACAAAAATACCCCCCCCCCCCCCTAAGTCTAACCCCCAGGTTGGTACTCACGGTTCCTGAAGTCCGGCGGAGAAGGTCCTGTTCCAGGCGGTGAAGTCTTCCAAGCGGCGACCTCTTCTTTTAAGGGCTACTGGTAGTTTAGCATTATATTTGGGGGGTGTTTTTATTTTGGGGTAGCTTTTTTATTTTCATAGAGATTAGGTTGAATTTTTTTATTTTGGATAATGTGTATTTTTTTCTGTAGTTCTATTTTTTATTTTTTGTATTTAGTTGTTTTTTTGTATTTAGTTGGTAAGCCTGCCTTATGTATGTATATATATATATATATATATATATATATATATATAATGCATTTTGTGTAAAATAAATAAATAAATGATACGTATATATATATATATATATATATATATATATATATAGGTATATGTATATATAGGTATAGGTGTGTATATATATATATATATATATATATATATATAGATATATATATAGATAGATAGATAGATAGATAGATAGATAGATAGGTATATACAGTGAATATATATAGGAATATGTATTTAAAAATACATAGAATATTTTCCCCTATGTGAAGGACATTGGAATGTAAAATATTTGTAGTACATACACATTAAACACATTATTAAATATTTAGCTTGAAAAAATAGATTTTTTTTTTCTGTTTTCATGTCTTTTAGTGGAAAGGACTCCCAAGTATAATCTGTCACGAAGCAACATGCTAAATAGATTCACAGACAAAGCATAAATTCTCACTTTCAGTTTCTGTGATAGAACCTTCTAATCCTTAGATTTGTTTATGGCCTAAATTTCGATGCAGCCTGTTGTCTTTTGTACATGTTTTGTGTTTTTTTCTAATCTATCATAATCAGTAAGATAAATGGACAGTAAATACCTTACTGTATATAAAATGATTATTTTTGCATAATGAAACAACTTTGCATGTTATTTTCATTATTTATTTGATCTCCTTTCAATGTAATTTAGCTCAGAAAATCGTGGAGACTTAAAATGCCCACTGCAGACTTACCAAGGCTAACCATGCTACATATTGTTGCCTAATTAACTGGTAACAACTTAAAAACAATGTACTTAATATTAACATAATGACAATTGCTAGCCTTGTTGTCTGCAGACTCGAGCCTAGTTTTGCCCCTTCAAATAAGGCAAATGGCGGGTGCATTTTGACTAGAAAAAAACAATCGCAGTAAAAAGGATGTTCATTTCTTTAAAACATGTTTAGAGTTGGTTGACATGTTATTCTATATTAATACAACAGAAATGTAATGCAAGTACAGGTGTTTACTTTACTGTCCGTTTAGACCCCACTGTCAATAATTTGACTTTTATGTTAAAACATTGGGCTCCATTTATTATAGTCCAGATAGACCCGGTTTGTCCGTCTAGACCTGTCCCCAAGATTGAAGAATAAATTGGCATTATTGTGCTGCCTACATTAATCATTGCACAAGCAGTGTATGTGGTTCGGTAAAGAACAAACCTTTGTTTTTATTTACTCCTAAACTTATTTGAGAGTCAATTCAGCCATATCCTGTAATATAAAAGGCCAAGTGTGTTTCTCCGAAGCTATCATACGCAGTAGAGACAGCGCAAGGACAAACACACCTGGCCTTAGAGTCTACCTGATCTGCTCTGCTGTCCGCTGCATGACACCGGTGGGCGGGAGTGGGCGTGGCCAGGTGTGGCGGGGCCGGGCATGGCGGGTGCGGGAGGGGAGAGGGAGCAAAAAAGATGGGAAAGAGCAAAAGAGAGGGGAAAAAATCAAAAGAGAGGGGAGAGAGAGCAAAAGAGAGAGGAAAAGAGCAAAAGAGAGGGAAAAGAGAGGGGAGAGAGAGCAAAATAGAGGGGAAATAGCAAAAGAGAGGGAAGAAAGAGCAACATAGAGGGGGGAGAGAGAGAGAGCAAAATAGAGGGGGAGAGAGAGAGCAAAAGCAAAAGAGAGGGGGAGAGAGAAAAAGAGAGGGGGGAGAGAGAGCAAAAGAGAGGGGGAGAGAGAGAGCAAAAGAGAGGGGAAGAAATAAAAATAGAGGGGGGAGAGAGAGCAAAAGAGAGGGAGAGAGAGAGAGAGCAAAAGAGAGGGGAGGAGAGAAAGCAAAAAAGGGGGAGAGAGAGAGAGCAAAACAGAGTGGGGAGAGAGAGAGCAAAAGAGAGTGGGGAGAGAGAGTGCAAAATAGAGGGGGAGAGAGAGCAAAAGAGAGGGGGGAGAGAGTGCAAAAGAAAAGGGGGGGAGAGGGGGGGGAGAGAGAGTAAAAGAGAGGGGAGAGAGAGAGAGCAAAAGAGAGTTGGGAGAGAGAGAGCAAAAGAGGGGGAGAGAGAGAGTGCAAAAGAGGGGGAGAGAGAGCAAAAGAGAGGGGGGAGAGAGTGCAAAAGAAAAGGGGGGAGAGAGAGGGGGAGAGAGGGGGAGGGGGGAGAGAGAGCAAAAGAGAGGGGGAGAGAGAGCAAAAGAGAGGGGGAGAGAGAGAGAGAGCAAATGAGAGGGGGAAAGAGAGAGCAAAAGAGAGGGGAGAGAGAGCAAAAGAGAGGGGGGAGAGAGAGAGCAAAAGAGAGGGGGGGGGAGAGAGAGAGAGCAAAAAAGAGAGGGGAGAGAGCTCAAAAGAGAGGGGGGAGAGAGAGCGCAAAATAGAGGGGGAGAGCGCACAAGAGAGGGGGAGAAAGAGAGCACAAAAGAGGGGGGAGAGAGAGAGCAAAAGAGAGGGGGGAGAGAAAGCAAAAGAGAGGGGGGGAGGGAGCAAAAGAGAGGGGAAAGAACTCGTCAACTCCCCAACCCACTTAGCCGGACACACCCTTGACCCTATCTTCTCTGCAGGCAACCACATCTCAGTCAACCACATCACTGAACTCCAATGGACCGACCACCATTGCATACATTTTTCCTTCAACCAATCCACCACCCGCCCCGCAGAAACTGGAACAACATCACCGAAGACCAACTGTACTCCACCCTGAACAAGTCCCCCCCAGCTACCTCCACAGACACCAACTCCTCCACCCGCAACCTTCACCACTGGCTCACAGACTGCACCAACACCCTCGCCCCCCTTAAGAAACTGTCCAAGGCCAGTTGGTTCACCCCGGCCCTCCAGGACTCCAAACGCCACTGCAGGCGATTGGAAAGGACCTGGAGATCCAGCAAGACCCCTGCGAACAAAACGGCCTACAAAGAAGCCATCACTACCCACCACCACCTCATTAAAACCCCCAAGAAGACAGCCATCCAAGACAGAATCAACGCCAACGTCCACAACAGCAAGGTGTTATTCACAGTCATCAAGGAATTCTCCAATCCCAACAGCGACACCAACGACATCCCACCCTCCTAGGACCTCTGTGATAACCTTGAAACATACTTCCAACGCAAGATCATTGACATCTATGACAGCTTTGCACCCCAGAGCTCACCCACCACCGCCGACCCACCAACTCCCATTGATACCTCACCCAAAAACACCACCACCTACCCCCCTCCATGGACCATCTGGAGCTCCTTCACCACAGAGGACACCATCAGAATCATGAGATCGATCTACTCTGGAGCATCCTCGGACCCATGCCTGCATCACATATTCAACAAAGTGGGTTACACCATTGCCCCCGAGCTCTGCAGCACCATCAACTGCTCCATCGAAACTGGCACCTTCCCAGATGAAGCACGCATAATTAAAACCCCTACTGAAAAAACCCACGGCTGACCCCAATGATTTGGAGAATTACCGCCCCATCTCTCTGCTCCCCTTTGCGACCAAAGTCACAGAGAAGTCCATCAACGCGCAACTCTTTGACCACATCGAGGCCAACCACACCCTGGACCCCTCCCAATCCGGTTTCTGGAGCAACCAAGCACCGAAACCACCCTCCTCGCCGCCACAGATGACATCATCGATCTACTTGACCAAGGAGAGAACGCCGCCCTCATCCTCCTAGACCTCTCAGCAGCATTCGACACTGTCTCCCACCTCACCCTCCGCACGCGCCTACATGATGCCGGCATACGCGACAAAGCCCAGGAATGGATCACCTCCTTCCTTGCCGGCAGAACCCAGAAAGTTAGACTCCCACCCTTCACCTCCAAGCCCACAGAGATCAGCTGCGGTGTACCCCAAGGCTCTTTGCTGAGCCCCACCCTATTCAATGTCTACATGGCCTCTATGGCTGCCAACATCTAAAGACACAACCTCAACATCATCTCCTACACCGACAACACCCAGCTAATCATCTCAATCACCAGTGACACCACCACCACCACCACCACCAAGAAAAACATCCATGAAGGGCTGACAGCAGTCGCCACCTGGATGAGCTACAACTGCCTAAACCTGAATGCAGACAAGACCGAAGTCCTCCTCCTCGGTCCCACCACATCTGCCTGGAAGAACTCCTGGTAGCCCACAGCCCTCGGACACACTCCAACCCCCACCGACCATGCACAAAATCTAGGCGTCATCCTGGACTCATCGCTCTCCATGGACTGACAAATTAATGCAGTCTCCTCTGCATGCTTCCACACACTCCACCTGTTGAGAAAGATCTTCAAATGCATCCAAACCGATACCAGGAAGACTGTCACCAAAGCCCTCGTCAGCAGCAGACTGGACTACAGCAACACACTCTATGCCGGCTCCACCATCAAGCTCCAAAAGAGACTCCAGCGCATCCAGAGTGCCTCAGCCAGACTCATCCTCTACATTCCTCGCCAATGCCACATCACCAAACACCTGTGGGACCTGCACTGACTCCCCATCAACAAAAGAATAACCTTCAAGCTTCTCACCCACGCATTCAAGGCCATCCACAACATCGTTCCCGAATACATGAACCACCGCATTACCTTCTACACCCCCGCTAGACAACTTAAATCAGCCGACCAAGCCGTAGAAGTCATCCCCCGCATCAGGAAAACCACAGCGGGTGGCAGATCCTTCTCTCACCTGGCAGCCAAGACTTGGAACACCCTCCCGCTGCACCTCAGACAAGCTACCGCCCTAACTAAGCTCAGAAAGGACCTCAAGACCTGGCTCTTTGACTGAACTGCAACCCCCGGTGCCTTGAGACCCTTAAAGGTAAATAGCCGCACTTTACAAGAACCCAATAGATAGATAGAAAGAACAAAAGAGAGAGGAGAGAGAGCAAAAGAGGGGGGGGGGGGGGAGAGAGAGCAAAAAAGAGAGGGAGGGAGTGAGAGAGTTAAAGAGAGGGGGGGAAGAGAGGGGGGAGAGAAAGCAAAAGAGAGGTGGTGTGAGAGAGGGTGCCAAAGAGAGGGGGAGAGAGTGCAAAAGAGAGGGGGGAGAGAGAACAAAAGAGAGGGGGAGAGAGAAAGAAAGGGGTGGGACCACTGTACTGCAAAAAATGGCCAGTGTGAATGGGCTTTATGACTAGTATAAAAATAAAATAATATTTTATTATATTATTGTAACATATCCATTCAATATTATTACAGAATTATATTATTAATTTGCATTGAGTTAACTCATTTCTATGAGTCATTCATATAGAGAAATGGGCAGCTTTCACTTTAATACTTTTTTGCAGTGCAAAGGATTATGGTCTAATCCCAAAACAGGAAAACATTGTCGCTAATGACATACAGTACAAATGACATGTGGGAAAATTCTGTACTCAAATCCACACCAGTAATCATGATAATCATACGGTATTAGGGATGTAATTACTAATGAGTAATGGGTGCAGTTAGTCCATACCCTTAGGTTAACTTTCTATATTTCCATTTTAGCAATTTGTGGGATCTGTGTTACTGCTGTCTATACTGACATGTTATCATCCTCTTTTCCTAGATTATCAGCAGAATCAAATGCAAAAGACTATCTGTCTGTCCATCTATCTGTCTATTGGACATGTGCATTTCAGCATTTGAATGTTCAAATACAGATATTTGTGTGTTACAGTTTTTGTTTATGAATAAATTCTGTGCCAAAAAGAGACAAATTCCGCAGATCACAGCCATTTTTTTAATGAATGCTGAAATGCACGTCTACTATCTATGGTGAAAGCTTGATGAATTAATCGTTTGATCACAATTATCATCGAGTTTAGTGGCCCAGATGAGACCTTTTCTTTGTCAACAGCATCTCAAACAGATATTTTCATTGTTTAGCAGCAGATATATTTTTATTATTGGTTTTCTGAAATAATAAAGAAAACAAAAAGAAGAAGGGTTAAACACATAGTTAAAGCAGTGCTCTGCAGTTCCCAAGCAGTACTTTACAATACGTTAAAGGGACAGTATACTGTAAAAATGTTTTCCCTGAATGTGCTTCCAATTACTTGTTATTCTAGTAGTAGACTATAAAACTTATGAGACTTGCTCTTTTGTTTTGTTTTTCTATATGAAGATCTGGATTTACACAGATCTCAGCGTGCTGCACTTTCTCAAGCATAAATGCAGCTCTGAAAAGAGCCCAATGTTACGAGCAGCCGCCTTCTTCATGATTCGTATCGTCACAAACTGCATAAATGCACATCCCTAATATGCTGTTTTTGCTCTTTGATACAACATATGTATTTATGTATTTATACGTGTGTATATGTATTTTCAGGCATATATACACATATAAACGCATAAATACATATGTACACATATATAGACATATATACAGTATATAAGTGCATTGGAGCAGATGAAAACCTGTAGAAGCATATTTTTTGCAGTATTTATATTTAATAAAGGTTTTAACTATGTATTTAATGTAAATATTATACATTCCAATGTTCTGCACATAGCATAATATGTTCTAAGTATTTCTAAATAGATATTCCTATATATATATATTTGAAAAAGATGCCAGCTTGAGGGTCACGTGTATTGCTCACAAGTAATGATTGGGTCCCTTTATGAATACTGTGGTGACCCAATCAGTGCACGGTAATCTAAAATTAAATATAACACTTAAAGAACAATTAGTAGATTATATCCGGCACACACTTATATACGGCTAATGGCTCCTCATACTGTGTCACAAAAGAAAAGAGACAGACCCAGATTGCATTCAAAAGAAAAAAGTTTTTATATCTTAAATGAGATACATCTGACAGTCTACTTATGTTAATCATAGACGGGAACAAGAACTAAGTGCTAAATACTGGGGTACCCCAAGGGCCAAATCGTATCTGCTAATGCTTATAAATTCTGAAACAATTCAAAAAGTGCAATTGGCATATATAGGGTATCACATGAACCACATTTTATTCTCTTAACAGGACTAAAGATATTGGATACAAATGTCCCACTCATATAGTGCAACAAATTGCCTTGAATATATCATAGTCCTGCAACCTCGTTTTCCCATACGAGAGAATAGCCAAAATTTGGGAGTCTTAAGTATGGCAGTTAGTCTCACCCAATGTTAAGTTTCCTTTCTCAAACCTTAGCTCCAGTTACTTTACCAAGATTTAGCTTGCAATCTGCATCGGATCATCGTGCTGCAGTCGGCGTCTTGCCGTCAACCTTGTTTGTTGGATACTGCACACAGACCCTCCTCCGGCTGTATTACCAGGCTTGGTTGATGTCAATCACCGGATTCTCGTGCTGCATTCGGCTCCAGACGCCGTCAACATTGTTTGTTGTGTACTGCACACTGATTCTCCGTTTTGAGTACAGAAGCCACCTTCCTCCTCTGCTATTTTTTTCCCTCATAGGTAAGCTTTGCCGGGCAGCGGTTCTTGTAATCAATCTTTAAACAAACTTATTGGCAGTGGTTTGCAACAAAGTTTCAAGTTCCAGCATCAAGGTACTACTCCCACATCGCGTTGTTAGTGGGTGTAGCCATTACATCACGCAACGTACGTTTCACCTGTTGTATTGGTATCAGGCTTTCTCAAGCGTCATAATTCTCAAAGGCAAGGATTCTACCTTTTATTCGCTAAGCAAATTATAGTGGCCAATGGTGAAATAGGTAAATATAGGCTGTCAGATGTAACAATACCAAACTCTCATGTTATATATACACAGATTGTCACAGAGAGTGGGAATACTATTTATGAACTATCTTTACAAAGAATCATTGATTACAAATTTCTACTCGTTAGTTAACTAATCAATTCTAGTTTAAAATTTTACATTTTATGACTAGTCTTTTTCTTAGTCGTTTCGTTAAGATCACAAAGGTCTCAAAATAAAACACAAATTAAAAATAATAATAATAACTATATATAAAACAGGTTAGCTAGTGATTATGTTCTAAATTACGTTTAGTCAGTGAGAAATGGTGCATAATTAATCTCCTCATTCAATCCCATTGGTTGTAATGAATTCATGTTGAAAATCCATTTACACTCAGCTTTTAACAGGAGATTATCTATGTCACCTCCTCTAGATTTTAGATCTATTAATTCTAAACCCATCCATCTAAAACCAACATCACTGCTATTGTGGCATTCTGCAAACTGTCTTGACACCCTGCTTGTTTTCACTCTTTCTTTCAAGATGTCCCTGCGGTGCTCTTTAACCCTTTCATGCAGCTCTCTGTAGGTTTTGCTGATGTAAAATTTCGGACATGAGCAGCCAACAAGGTAAATAACCCCCTCACTTTTACATGTAATATGTCCCTTTACGTGGAAAGTTTTTCCATCAGTATTAGAGACTTTATTTCCTCTCATCATGAATTTGCAAATGATGCATTTACCACAAATGAATGATCCACTTTTATTCTTCCTTTTACCTAACCAGTTTTGTTGTGCACTTCCTAAAGGGTTAACAAAATGACTATGGACTAGTTTGTCCTTCAACGAGGGTGCTCTACATGCAGTTAATGATGGATTATCACCCACAATTTTTCTGACTTCATTATCAATAGTTAATACATTCCAATGTTTTCTTAAAATAGATCTAATTTCCAGCCACTTATTGTTATAAACTGAAGTAAATCTAACGATGCTCTCTTTCTGGTTGCTGTTACCATATAATAATTCTTCTCTTGGTGTCTTAATAGCACGTTGATATCCTTTGTTAATACTACTTCTAGAATATCCACGTTTTTGAAACCTCATTCTTTGATCAAGAGCATGTTCACAAAATTTATCTTTGGTAGAGCAATTCCTCCTGTGCCTTAAAAATTGACCTATAGGAATTGAATTAATTTGGGATAGTGGATGATGGCTGCTAGCTTGTAATAATGTATTAGCTGCTGTAGGTTTCCTATAGGATTCTGTAATTAATGTGTTATTATTTTTAGTTATTTTAAGATCAAGGAAGGTTAATTCGGTTTCGCTGTATGAATAGGTACATTTTAAATTCCATTCATTCTGGTTTAATTTATGCATGAAAGCATGTAATTCATCTACAGTGCCTTTCCAAAGCAATAAGGCATCGTCAATATACCTTATCCAAAGATCAATTTTGTCCTCAATATCAGGAGGGATGTCTAAAATATTGTCCATTTCCCACCTGCCAAAGTAAAGACAGGCATATGTGGGGGCACAACATGCCCCCATCGCCGTTCCCAAAATTTGTCTGTAATATATATTATCAAATACAAAATAGTTATGGTCTAACAGGAATTTAAGTAAGGTCATAACAAAATTCGTATGGTTATTGTGTGTTAGAAAATACCTTACTGCCTGAAGCCCCAACTCGTGGGGAATGGAAGAATATAAAGATTCTACATTGATTGACACTAGCAGTGTTGTGGAGGAGATAACTATATTATCAAGTTTTCTGAGGACATCTCGTGTGTCTTGGACATATGAGGGAAGACTAGAAAGGAAGGGTCTGAGACACCAATCAATGTATTTGCCTATATTTTCACAAAGGCCTGGTTGGCCGGACACTATCGGCCTACCAGGAGGAGGGGAAATTTTCTTATGCAGCTTAGGTATTGTGTAGAAGGTTGGCACCACAGGGAAATCGGTGGTCATAAATTTAAATTCATTTTTATTGATGCACCCTTCAGCCTGAGCTAGTTTAAGCAGGGCATCAAGAATATTTTTATACTTATTGGTTGGATCTTTTGATAGTTTTTCATACTGAGTTACAACTTCCAACTGTCTTTTACATTCCTTTACATAGTCCCTGTGGTCCAACAAGACTACATTCCTGCCCTTATCCGACGGTTTAATGACAATCATGTTGTCATTCATTAAATCATTCAATGCCTCTCTCTCAGCGGTATCCAAATTATCATTACATATTTTGGTTTCAACCAATTTTTTGACATCTACTTCAACCAATTTAACAAAATTTGCCACATTGGAAACCATTGAGAGGGAAGGCATATAAGATGACTTAGGTTTCAAAATGCTAAAGCTTATGCTGGATGACTCGCTCACCTCTCCTCCTTCACTTTCAATTAACAATTTTTCTAGTTCTTGCAATGTTCGCTGATCATGCATATCTAGTTTACTATTTTCACCTTTGTTGGCATAAATTCTTTTTAATACTACTCTTCTTGCAAACAAGTGGAGATCTTTAGTGATTATAAATTTATCAGCATTATTCATAGGGCAAAACGTTAATACTTTTTTCAATAATTTCAAATGATCATTGTTAAGAACTTTTTTAGATAGATTCACTACCTCCATAGTATCATTACCCTCCAGGTCTATTTCTCCACTGTTTGCGAGCTTCGCAGTAGATACCCTCCTTTCTTGCCATTGTCTTTTTTTGTGCTTTCTGCCCCCTCTCCTTCTTTTGATTGGTTGATTTGTCTTCTCTGTCCTAAAAAATTACCTCTTCTACGGAATCGTCTACCTCTATTGCCAAAACTGTCTCTGTCAGATTTATCTGATTCAGAAGAACCAGAAGAATTCCTACCAGCATACTCATACACCTTATTTTCTTTATAATCTAATAAATCACGTAAAAATTTCCTTCTCTTTCTAGATTTAGTTTCCTCTTGTAATTTTCAAGTTTCCATAGTCATTTCATCTTTTAAATTCGTCTTTGTCATTCCATTTGTTAAATGCACTTTCAGATTGCTCAATTTGCTCCACTATGACATCCAATTTTAATTGATTTTCATTCAAAATTAATTTCATTAGTGCACTTTCATTAGTGCAAATACCCCAGTATTTAGCACTTAGTTCTTGTTCCCGTCTATGATTAACATAAGTAGACTGTCAGATGTATCTCATTTAAGATATAAAAACTTTTTTCTTTTGAACGCAATCTGGGTCTGTCTCTTTTCTTTTGTGACACAGTATGAGGAGCCATTAGCCGTATATAAGTGTGTGCCGGATATAATCTACTAATTGTTCTTTGAGTGATATATATATATATTGGTACAAATATACACCTAAATTACAAGTTTTGCGTTAAAGGCTGTGCGGTGCTAACGAGCAGTTTATTCTCACCGCTCACTTACAGACAGCGCTGGTATTACGGGTTTTTACAAACCCGGCGTTGACCACAAAAAAGTGATCGTAGAGCAAAATTTTGCTCCACATCTCACCTCAATACCAGCGCTGTTTACGTTAGCGGTGAGCTGGCTAAACGTGCTCGTGCATGATTTCCCCATAGGAATCAATGGGGGAGAGCTGGCTTAAAAAAAAATAACACCTGCAAAAAAGCAGCGTAAAGCTCCTAACGCAGCCCCATTGATTCCTATGGGAAAAATACATTTATGTCTACACCTAACACCCTAACATGAACCCCGAGTCTAAACACCCCTAATCTTACACTTATTAACCCATAATCTGCCGCCCCCAACATCGCCGACACCTACATTATATTATTAACCCCTAATCTGCTGCTCCTGACACCACCGCCACCTACATTATACTTATGAACCCCTAATCTGCTGCCCTCAACATCGCCGACACCTACATTATATTTATTAACCCCTAATCTGCCGTCCCCAATGTCGCCGCAACCTAACTACATTTATTAACCCCTAATCTGAGGCCCCCAACGTCGCCACCACTATAATAAAGTTATTAACCCCTAAACCTAAATCTAACCCTAACCCTCCTAACAAATATAATTTAAATAAATGTAAATAAAATTACTACAATTAACTAAATAATTCCTATTTAAAACTAAATACTTACCTATAAAATAAACTGTAAGCTAGCTACAATATAACTAATAGTTACATTGTAGCTAGATTAGGGTTTATTTTTATTTTACAGGCAACTTTGTATTTATTTTAACTAGGTACAATAGCTATTAAATAAATAATAACTATTTAATAGCTACCTAGTTAAAATAACTACAAAATTACCTGTAAAATAAATCCTAACCTAAGTTACAATAGTTATTAAATAGTTATTAACTATTTAATAACTACCTAGTTAAAATAAAGACACATTTACCTGTAAAATAAAACCTAACCTAAGTTACAATTACACCTAACACTACACTACAATTAAATGAATTACCTAAATTAAATACAATTAATTACAATTAAATAAAATTATCTAAGTACAAAACCCCCCCAACTAAATTCCAGAAAATAATAAAGAAATTACAAGATTTTTAAACTAATTACACCTAATCTAATCCCCCTAACAAAATAAAAAAGCCCCCCAAATTAAAAAAGCCCTACCCTACACTAAATTACAAATAGCCCTTAAAAGGGCCTTTTGCGGGGCATTGCCCCAAAGTAATCAGCTCTTTTACCTGAAAAAAAATTACAATTCCCCCCAACATTAAAACCCACCACCCATACAACCAACCCTACTCTAAAACCCACCCAATGCCCCCTTAAAAAAGCTAACACTAACCCCTTGAAGATCACCTTACCGGGACACGTCTTCATCCAACCGGGCCGAGGTCCTCAACGAAGCCGGGAGAAGTCTTCATCCAAACAGCATCTTCTATCTTCATCCATCCGGCGAGGAGCAGGTCCATCTTCAAGACATCCGACACGGAGCACTGAGGCATCCAGTCCCAAACTCTCAGGTACTGGCTGAAGATGTCTTCTATTTTGACGTGTGACTGTCCCTCCATCAGTAAGGACTACATAAGTCCTTGGTTCTGGAGAGCGTCCAATTACCATAGCGGGCGTCTTCCATTTCTTCTCATCATCCAGTTTAACTCTGACACTTTGCCCCACATTCAGCTCCTGCAAGGGCCTCACAGAGTGTTTTCTGTCGTTGAAGAATCCGTAACCCCTTTTAGACTCTTCATCCCTCCTAAGGACCTCATCCCAAGGAACAGAGCTGGTCGGCTGGAAGACACCCACAGAGGGTAAAGTGGTGCAAATCTGATGTCCTAGCATCAGCTGTGCTGGGCTTAAACCCGTGGCTTGGATGGGAGTCATCCTATAGGCCAAGAGAGCTAGGTACGGCTCAGATTGCTTCAAAATGAACTTTATTGTTTGAACTGCCCTTTCAGCAATTCCATTCACTCACTACTCCATTGGTATGCCCCACCGGGTGAACAAGATCTTGAGACGAGTGATAACCTGGAATAGTAGTCAATCACGACTATGTACTTTTTCCTGTGCAGTTCACACAAATCAGCCGCTATTTTCTGCCATGGGCCTGCAGGCAGCGAGGAGAAATCAAGGGCTCCCTTCTCTGAGTAGGCCGGCATTCTCGGCAAAAGGCACATTTTGACACATGGCTTGCAATGTTGGGACTGATCCCAGGCCACCATACTGCCGTAGCTGCCCTTTCTCTGCACTTTGTAATGCCAAAGTGGACATCATAAATCCTGCATAACATCTCCTGCTGCATGCTAACAGGAATAAAAATGCAGTCCTGGAACAGCACCAACCCAACCAGCTCCATGAGCTGTGACCTCTCTGACTGGTAAGAACTTAAAGATATCCAGGCTGCCCTGCTATCGGGCCAACCTTCTTTTATGTACTTAATAACTTCTTGAAGGTCTGTATCTAAACGTGGATTTGGATGCCAGAACTGAATCCACATTCACTTTCACATCTGATTCCGTTGAAGATTTTTCAGTAGCAGCCAGCGGAAGTCTGGAAAGTGTATCTGCCACTACCAATTGTTTCCCTGGGACATGCACTGCCTGAATGTTGAACCTGAGTAGCCTCATCAGAAATCTGTCACCTTAGAGGTGTTTTGTCAATATCATAATAGTTGATTAGAGGGACTAGCGGTTTATGGTCAGTATCCAGACTAAATTTCTCTAAACCTACTAAGTTACGCTGGAAGCACTCACAGGCCCAAACTGCAGCCAGGCACTCTTTTTCAATTTTGGCATATTTTGACTAAGCAGCCGTCAGTGTACGGGAACAGTACTGCTCTCATCAGCACTAACCACAGTCTTTTTAGAAGGGTCATAGAACCCTAACACTGGGGAAGACCCCAGCAAGGATTTGACCTGAACAAAAGCATCCTCCTGTGAAGGACCCCAGACCCAGGCAGCATCTTTCTTCAACAACACTGTGATAGGGTGTAGTACTGTGGATAAATCTGGAAGGAACCTGCCCACATAATTCACAAGGCCCAATATTTGTCTCAGCTCGTGTACATCAGAAGGACTTTTCATCTGTTCAATAGCAAGGATTTTATCAGGGTCCGGCTTGATGCCATCTCCATTGATGATATGCCCAAAGTAACATAACTCAGATTTTCTAAAATGGCATTTCTCTTTATTTAATTTCAGCCCAGACTCTCTAATGGTCTGCAGCACACAGCTCAATCGCTGGTTATGTACTTCCAATGTAGATCCATACACTAAAATGTTGTCCATGATGACCAGGAGGGAACTCATCTCTCTTTGAAAGATTTCAGGAGCAGAGGATATCCCAAAGGGGAGTCTGCAGAAGCAAAACTGACCTACCGGTGTAATGAAGGTAGTCAGTTTGCAGCATTGTAGATCTAGAGGTATCTGCTAGAAGCCGCTGGAAGCATCCAGTGTAGAGAAGAACTTAACCCCAGCCAGTTTCGGAACTATGTCTTCAAGCGTCGGCAGCACATATATCTCTTCACCGCCTCGTTCAGCCTTTTCAAGTCTACGCAGATGTGTACCTTCCCGTTTTTCTTTGCAGCAGGCACAATGGGGGCACACCAGTCAGTTGCTTCAACAACCTCTTCAATAACTCCTATATTCTTCATACGCAGAAGTTCCTTCTCCACTTGAGGCATGAGCGGGAACGGAATTCTACGAGGAGTGGTAGTGCTGTATGGGACTGCATCACTTTTAAGTGATATACGGACAGGGTTGCAATTCAGTAGGCCCAATTCACCAAACATTTCTTCCGAAATCTCATTCACTCTGGCAACAAGGCCCAAACCACAGGCTGCTTTCCTGCTCAATAGGTTGTTAACACACTGACCTCTAATTACATGTAACCACATGATGAATTTCCTCTGCTTGTACTCACAGCTAACAAGACATTTCCACATAAGAGTGATACCTGCTCCCGTGTCAATCTTGAAGGCAACCTTGGCTCCCATTACAGTAAGGGTAACCCACCAATCTTCATCTGAACCAGAGCGTTCAACAACAGACCCTACAAAGGACACTACTTGACCCTCCTGGTCACTATCCACCTGCATCTCCTTAATGTATTCAGTTTTACAAGCCACTTCAAAATGACCCATTCGGTTATACTTTCTACATCTTTTATCTTTAGCGGGGCATACAACGTTCTGATCATGGATACAGTTACACTGCGTGCAGCGAGCCGGCTGCGCCCATTCGCTTCTGTCCGATCTGTTGCCCTTGGTCTACCGCTCACACTGTGCCTTTCAACTGCAGCTCTCCAGAACTGCTGCACTTCATCCACAATACTCTCAGACCTCAGATCAGCACTTTGCTTTTTCACCAGTTCACTCTGACGGGCCATCCTAATAGCCCCATCTAATGTTAATTCAGCCTCCAACTGTAGCTTCAATGAGACCTCAGCATCTGCAATTCCTATGACTATTCTGTCTCTGATTTAGCAACACCAACGCCTAGATTTAGAGTTTGGCGTTAGCCGTCAAAACCAGCGTTAGGGGCTACCGCTGGTATTTAGAGTCAGTCAGGAAAGGGTCTAACGCTAACTTTTCAGCCGCGACTTTTCCATACCGCAGATCCCCCTACGCCATTTGCGTATCCTATCTTTTCAATGGGATCTTTCTAACGCTGGTATTTAGAGTCTTGGCTGAAGTGAGCGTTAGAAATCTAACAACAAAACTCCAGCCGCAGCAAAAAGCCAGGAGTTAAGAGCTTTCTGGGCTAACGCCGGTTCATAAAGCTCTTAACTACTGTGCTCTAAAGTACACTAACACCCATAAACTACCTATGTACACCTAAACCGAAGCCCCCCCACACCACCGCCACTCTAATAAAATTTTTTAACCCCTAATCTGCCGACCGCACACCGTTGCAACCTACGTTATCCCTATGTACCCCTAATCTGCTGCCCCTAACACCGCCGCTACCTACCTACAATTATTAACCCCTAATCTGCCGACCGGACCACACCGCTACTATAATAAAGTTATTAACCCCTAATCCGCCTCACTCCCACCTCAATAACCCTATAATAAATAGTATTAACCCCTAATCTGCCCTCCCTAACATCACCGACACCTAACTTCAAGTATTAACCCCTAATCTGCCGACCGGACCTCACCGCTACTCTATTAAATTTATTAACCCCCTAAAGCTAAGTCTAACCCTAGCCCTAACACCCCCCTAAGTTAAATATAATTTAAATCTTATTTAAAGCTAAATACTTACCTGTAAAATAAACCCTAATATAGCTACAATATAAATTATAATTATATTGTAGCTATTTTAGGGTTTATATTTATTTTACAGGCAACTTTGTATTTATTTTAACCAGGTACAATAGCTATTAAATAGTTAATAACTATTTAATAGCTACCTAGTTAAAATAATTACCAAATTACCTGTAAAATAGATAATTGTAGGTAATTTATTTAATTAATTTATTGATAGTGTAGTGTTAGGTTTAATTGTAACTTAGGTTAGGATTTATTTTACAGGTAATTTGGTAATTATTTTAACTAGGTAGCTATTAAATAGTTATTAACTATTTAATAGCTATTGTACCTGGTTAAAATAAATACAAAGTTGCCTGTAAAATAAATATAAATCCTAAAATAGCTACAATATAATTATAATTTATATTGTAGCTATATTTGGGTTTATTTTACAGGTAAGTATTTAGCTTTAATTTATTTAATAAGAAATAATTTATTTTGTTTGATAAAAATTATATTTAACTTAGGGGGGTGTTAGGGTTAGGGTTAGACTTAGCTTTAGGGGTTAATACATTTATTATAGTAGCGGTGAGGTCCGGTCGGCAGATTAAGGGTTAATTATTGTAGGTAGCTGGCGGCGACGTTGTGGGGGGCAGATTAGGGGTTAATATAATATAGGGGTCGGTGGTGTTAGGGGCAGCAGATTAGGGGTACATAAGTATAACGTAGGTTGCGGCGGTGTACGGAGCGGCAGATTAGGGGTTAATAATAATATGCAGGGGTCAGCGATAGCGGGGGCGGCAGATTAGGGGTTAATAAGTGTAAGGTTAGGGGTGTTTAGACTCGGGGTACATGTTAGGGTGTTAGGTGCAGACTTAGGAAGTGTTTTCCCATAGGAAACAATGGGGCTGCGTTAGGAGCTGAACGCTGCTTTTTTGCAGGTGTTAGGTTTTTTTTCAGCTCAAACTGCCCCATTGTTTCCTATGGGGGAATCGTGCACGAGCACGTTTTTGAAGCTGGACACGTCCGTAAGCACAGCTGGTATTGAGAGTTGCAGTGGCGATAAATTATGCTCTACGCTCACTTTTTGGAGCCTACCACAGCCATTCTGTGAACTCTAAATACCAGTGGTATTTAAAAGGTGCGGGGGGAAAAAAAACAGCGTTAGCTACGCGGGTCGTTACCGACAAAACTCTAAATCTAGCCGCAAACTCACAAAATTCAGCTAGTTCATGCAGGCTGTGCACAAATGACTCCACAGATTCTCCCACACGCTGTGCACATTTGTGAAAACAAGCCCTCTCATGAATCACATTTCTTTAGGACACAAAGGGAGCACTAAGTTTGCTCATGACCATTTCAAAGTCAAATTCTTCCCCTTTTTGGAAAGTAAAGGCATTGAATACTGGCTCCACATCTTTGTACTTGTACTTCACCACTCTCCTTGTCCAGCTTGGAAGCAATCATGAAGCGTTGAAACCGCTGAAACCATGTGGGCCAAGCTAAAGCTGAAAGAAATCAAAAGGCTCAGGTGGGGTAAACTTCGACATCCTCATTACTCAGGTAACAGAAGCGCAGGCAAATACTTCTGACACCATGTCATGAGATGCAGGACACAGCATAGATTTTATTGCAGAGCATAGAAGTATACAGCTTGCACAACACCTCTAACTTAGTAACTGCGACATAGACAATAACGACTATAAGCCACGCCCCCATCCAGGAACGTCTTGGCATCAGTCATTTTTATCACATTTGCAATTGGTTATTACCAATGTCACTTACTTATTCTAGTCCAATCATGTTGCACAGTATCTTGCGAGGTTATATTGTGGAATAATAGAATTAAATTGTAATGTTGCAGTATAAATATTATACAGATTCAAAATTTATACCTTGGTGATAAAAATATAGTGTGTGGGTGTTAGAAATAGTGAAAATATATATGTGTTTGAAACAAACAGCATATGATGTTACGGATTGGCTAATAAAACTGTCAATCATTTGTAAATTGGATGTTAGGATTTAGATACATTATATGATCCATAGTAAGTGTTACAATAAAATTAAAAAAAAATATAATGTGAAAAAGTGAGATCATGAGATCGTAGGAGATTAGTGTATAAATCAAAAGTGTAAATACTACGAAGGAAAGAGATGTTTGAAAATAAAGTGGATTAATTAATTATTATTATATTAATAATTGGTGAGATGTAAGGATTTTTGGAAAGATGTGTACAATAAACGTAATATAAATATTGGTGATATAATTGAGTGCGTGTATTGGTGCTTATAAATTTATGAAAAGGAATTTAAATTACCCTCGCCGATATTGTGTCTACTGTAAATACATCAGAAAAGCTGAAACTATAAAGGACAACGCGTAGAAGGTCTGTCCTGCTATTTGGAATTATTCACAAGATTATTTCTATACAAAGATCCAGAAAAAGGAGGATTATCTGACTCTGCGTACTTGATGTACTAAGAGCAGAGGACGTTCAGGAGAAACTCACCAAACTTTCGCAAGTAAAGTAGTCACCTGTGAAATCCGGATACACGGGTGACGTCACCGACGGAGCGTGAGAGCCGCAGACAGTGGAGACAGAGGAGAAGCCGGAGTGTCAGGTCAGGTAACGAAACTGACAAGGAGACACGGCTAAGAGGTAAGAAAAGCCTCACTGTTTTACCCATAGACTGGGAGTCTGCTGACAGCGCCTGTGGGAATACAATATAAGGTGAGAAAGCAGCCTTGTTATACTTGAACGGTTAACCGAATCAGGGGCCAATATCGAAAGCTGATTGAGACTATTTTGTTTCGGAGCTCATGTTGAGGAGAGAGAGCCTTTCCAAAGTGCTTTGAAAATCGCTGAAGAGGTTAGGTGCTAATATTCACAGTTAGAAATTATCCATTTATAAGGAGCACCTTCTTACAGCCCAATTCAGCAGGCCATTATCGGGAATTCCCTGAATTATAAACTTAATAACAGAAGATACATTGCAGTGGAATATCAAGCATGGGACATTTTTAATGTTGTAATTTATGTGCCATTAATTTGGAGATTTTTTTATGAAATTTGCTATTTTTAATTTATACTGTCATTATACTATCAAATGTACCATTATTGAATTGTATAGTTTAGTGTGTATGCGAGTGTGAATGTGGTTGGAACAATTGAATTTTAAGTGATTTATATTATCATATTATAATCTAGAAATAAAATTTGTTAGTTTATGCTTAAATTGATTGTTGAATTTTACTTTTAAGTAGCAAATAGGTTTTTGTGCATAGGGATAATATGTATATTAAATTTGAGATTTATCTATATATCCTACGGCTTTAAGCGCCAGACTTATTAATTTCTGAAAAAAATAACTACAGTAGCCAAGCTCTCCTTACTTACAGGGACAGTCAAGTCCAAAAATTACTTTCATGATTCATATAGGGCATGCAATTTTAAACAACTTTCCAATTTACTTTTATCACCAATTTTGCTTTGTTCTCTTGGTATTCTTAGCTGAAAGCTAAACCTAGGAGGCTCATGCTAATTTCTTAGACCTTGAAGACCGCCTCTAATTTGAACGGTTTTTCACCACTAGAGGGTGTTATTTCATGTATTTCATATAGATAATATTGAGCTCACGCACGTGAATTTACCGAGGAGTGAGCACTTATTGGCTAAAATGCAAGTCTGTCAAAAGAACTGAAATAAGGGGGCAGTCAGCAGAAGGTAAAACGTGTATTATTATAACTGTGTTGGTTATGGAAAACTGGGGAATGGGTAATAAAAGGGATTATCCTTCTTTTTAAACAACAAAAAATCTGGTGTTGACTGTCCCTTTAAACACAATTCAAATGTCAAGGATTGGTCATTTTGTGGATTGCAGAAAATATCCCTAGGAATAAGGGGAGGAAACTTGGAAGAAGCATTATTACAAGCGGAATGCAGATAGCTATTCCTTATGGACTCAGTAAATTCTAAAGGGTTAAATGAAAACAATAATTACTATGTCTTCCTACCTAAATAAATCCATCCAATGTAATAAGCATCTATTACTCAAAATAAACATGACCATCCTTGAATATTGAAGTAAAACAGTAAAAAAGCAAAATTGGAGATACATCCATTATTATATGAGAACTTTCTCTTTCTGCATATAATTAATAACCAAATATATCAGAAATGATAACACTGATAACTCTACTGATGTCCAAAATAATCAAGCCAATCATGTATGTCTGTCTGTCATACTCTGCAAGGGTGCAGGTTCAGGAGTAAGGAGCTGTTGTGCAGAGGTGTCAGGTTTTGGGGTTAATGTTGTGTTTTGTCTGCGTGAGTCTTTCCTTTTAGGCATAATTAAACAGGTACAATGTTTTAGGAAATAAAGGAGATGGTTTTATTTATAGGATAAAGCAATGTAGAGATATGCAATTAGATAAGACAAAGTCTATAGGTTGTAGTATAAGGCAGGAATACAGTTCTTTGTAATAACAGGCAGGAATTCAGGGCTTTTTAATAACAAACAGGATATTTGCATATGCTGTAGACTGGAACTCTGTAATAACAAGCAGGATACCTGCATATGTTGTAGAACTGGAACTGTGTAGTATCAGGCAGGAAAGCAGACCTTGTATAACAGCCAGATACTTGCATATGCTGAAGACTGGAACTGTGTAATAACACTCAGGAAAGCAGACTTTGTAATAACAAGCAGGATACTTGTATATGCTGTAGAACTGGAACTGTGTAGTATCAGACAGGAAAGCAGAGCTTGTATAACAGACACGATACTTGCATATGCTGAAGACTGGAACTGTGTAATAACACGCAGGAATGCAGCGCCTTGTAATAACAAGTAGGATACTTGCATATGCTGTAGACTGGACACAGTTGTAACAAACTGGAAACTTGAATAAACTGCAAACTGGTACTTTAAGGAAACTTGCATAAACTGCAAACTGGTACTTTAAGGAAATTTGCATAAACTGCAAACTGGTACTTTAAGGAAATTTGCATAAACTGCAAACTGGAACTTTGTAGTAACAAACAGGATATTTGCATAGACTGCAATTTGGAACTTTGTAGAAACAAACAGGATATTTGCATAAACTGCAATTGGAACTTTGTAGTATCAGGAAACAAACAGTTTGTAGTAACAAACAGGATATTTGCATAGACTGCAATTTGGAACTTTGTAGAAACAAACAGGATATTTGCATAGACTGCAATTTGGAACTTTGTAGAAACAAACAGGATATTTGCATAAACTGCAATTGGAACTTTGTAGTATCAGGAAACAAGCAAGCAAAAGTACCTGAGTCAGTCCTTAGGAAAGATAGTTTTAGGCAAGCTCAATTGCCAGGAAATCAGTCCAAAAATTAAACACAGTGCCAAGGGATTATCCAGAAGAGTAGACAGTAATTGTAGCAGAAATCAGGAACCAGGAAATCCAACAAATCTGTATTTCACACAGGATACAGGAGCAGAGAATGTTTCAGAGTATAACTCTCAATGTGAAAGCACAGAATTGCAAACAAACCTCCCAGATAAAGCAGGCTGCTGATTAAATGATTTCTTTCAGCTGGCAAGCAGGTGGAGCCAGAGAGCCAAAGTTGCAGCAAACAGAAAAACACAATATTCCTTTCCTGTGATCAAGCCATCTGGTGGCATAGTGGTAAAACAACAGGCTGGGAAATAACAGCTGCAGAAATAGAGACAGGTCCCAGGTTCAATTTTTTGGCTGAACCCTGACAATGTCACACAGTGATATATATACAATATTTCTTTCTTTTTTTAGACTGATTATGCTGCTAATAATATAAATTCCTTTACATAAATTTATAAGCACCAATACACACACTCAATTATATCACCACTATTGTTTATATTACGTTTATCGTACACATCTTTCTAAAAATCCTTACATCTCATCAATTATTAATATTAGTAATAATAATTATTCCACTTTATTTTCAAACATCTTCTCTTTTCTTTGTACGTATTGACACTTTTTATTTATACACTAATCTCCCACGATCTCATGATCTCACCTTTTCACATTATATATATAAAACTTACTATGGATCATGTAATGTATCTAAATCCTAACATCCTATTTACAAATGATTGACAGTTTTATTAGCCAATCCGTAACATCAAATGCTGTTTGTTTCTTTTTTTTTTTAAATATCTTTATTAGTCTTAGCCATTGAAAAATAACAATACAGAAACACGATGAAATAACATATGTTCTACCTAAGCATGGTCTCGCAGGACCAGCAAGGTCTCGCAGGACCAGCATGGTCTCGCAGGACCACTATAAATCAGTAATACAGCAACACTGGTACAACATTAGCATTCCTATAAAATTAATAATGTTTCTGGACCCAACTCCAGCATGGAATACAAGAAATTGCTAATTGTCCACCCTATGTACATAAAATAGGAGTAAAAGGAACAAAACAGAACAAAACAAAACAAGACAAAAAAAAAAAGGGAGAAATCATCGAAAAAGGGGAAAGATCTGGTCCCCCGCTCCTCTGCCAAGAACCCAGGAGAACTACCCTGAAACTTAAGTATCGAGTCTCGGACAAAATTATTCTACCGCAACCCTACTTCTGATCCAGGAGTCTGGAAATACCCCATCTAGAACCAGTTCTGCAAAGCTTATTGAAGCCAAGAAGGGTCTCAATATCTGTCTCTGGACGCCACTAGAATATGTCTTAATAACCGGGGCCCAGCCCACCAGAAACTCTTTAATTTTTCTCTCAGATGCAAACTGTAAATGAAAGGATTCAAAAATAATCTGGGCTTGGATGTCCCTTAAGACTTGTGTAAGACTAGGAGGACTCTTCATTATTAATTTTTTAAAAATATTGAACCTCACTGTTAGTATAATTGTGTTCAGGATACGCATCCTTTCCCCTCCTCTTATTATTCCACAATATAACCTTGCAAGATACTGTGCAACATGATTGGACTAGAATAAGTGACATCGGTAATAACCAATTGTGAATGATGATGCGAATTGCGAATAACATTATAACTATATTATTTAAGGGAGAAATTTGTCTAATCGGCATAATTCACGCTGGATTGTAATCGCATCAGCCTATAATTAATTATTTTGCTAAAATATAGTAGCATGGGTTCTTAAACCCATACTGGCTTACCGTAACGCTTTTGTCTAGAATATAAGCATGCTGTAATTGGTCACTTTAGTCAAAAAACGCCTACTACTAGTTGAATTTCACAGTCTGACTGTTCTGTTATAGCCTAAGTGTTTCTATAAATCGGGTTGAGCATTATCAGGGTAATATTTAACCCTATGCTTATTACCAAAAACCCTTAATCTATTTACACTGTGCTATAAAAACATTGCAGATGTGAAATCTTATATATTTCTTACCCTCCGGATTATTTTTCATAAATTCCTATTTATGCGTTTTTATCACATCACTTTTTTTTAATTGTATGACTTTGAATAAAAGTGAAGTTTTAAGCAGAGAGCATTAATACTGTCACATTACAAAATGTCTGTGAGTGCAATATGTGCATACTTTCTTTTCAGTTCTCAAACTGAAAAACACTGTTTACTAGTCTAAAACAATACACAACACCCAACCCTGTCAGGGTACAGGTAAATGGTGTGTGTATATATATATATATATATATATATATATATATATATATATATATATATATATATATATATATATATATATATATATATATGTAAATAGGACAGGGGAATGTGTTTATGTATGAAACCATATTTGTATCAGATATTATTAAAATAGGGTTGCAATTCTGATGTCAGGATTTAACTCAAAAACCCACATGATTTGAATACACATCTCAAGACTCAAATACAGACAGGATGTCTCCAGAAACTTTAAAACACAGCATTTGCTCCCTAGCTGGAGGTGAAAACTTCAATGAAAGGCAATTTGTTTAAAAAGGAATGACCATGTTTATTTAACTATATGAAAAGTTTTATGGTTTGAGATAGTATAAAACCATTGAGACATTTCAAGAGACCATATGTTTACTACCTGGAAATGTGTGATAAACTTCCTACTCCTCACAGAGGAGCCTATAAGTCTGTTTCAGGTGACATATTTTATGAGAAAGTGACCATTTACATTTAAAATGCAAATTGACCCCATGCTGTGTAAGTAGGGCAATGAAAACTTGAACAACAAAAGCAAATGTTACAATGTAATTTTGAAATTTACTGAAAATACAATTGCATTTAGATTTCAAGTAAATTATACATCAGCATTGTAGGAAAATTTATATTTTAATGGATATAAGACTGTCAATTTATGTGATATTAAATATAAACACATGAATAGGGAAATTGTGGATTTAAAGCTAATCAGTTAGCAGTAGAAATTACTTTAATATAATATAATATTAAAGATATATGATGTTTCATATTAAAATAATCAGGAAAATGATATGATATTACCCAATCTATAATTAATACTGTAAGTGATTGATGCAAGAAGTTATGGTCTGATGAATAATCACTGTATAGAAATATTGAATTGTTAACAATGTTGGATGGTGAGATGTGTTTGTTGGTTGTCTGCTGCCCCCTAGGGGATTGGAATGGTGTAACAGCCAAATAAATTTCCTATTAGGACAATACATACAGAGCCAATGGGGGAGCGTTCCCCAAAGTATCTAATGGGACGGGACAAGCACCGTGGGCGTGAACGAAAAAGATTATCAATGATTATATAAAAGATAGCTAAATGTAAACAAGGGACAGTTTTTGTGTGACTTGCTTAGACTGGTGGTGATTTGATATCTGGCGGCCATACTTGGAAACACTTCACTTAAGCAAGAAACTGAAAGCTTACCTTGATCTATGCGATAACTTTCCTTCAAATGAGATGACAAATTGGTTCAAAATTGGTGAAGTATAATTGTTCTAATTTTAATATTTGAAACAAAGGTTATTGGTAAGAACATAGTCAATTTGTATTTAATAGATTTAAAGAGAGCAGTTTGTATTTTTGTTTATAGTAATTCATCTGTGCAAAATATAGAATATATATATATATATATATATATATATATATATATATCTTAGAATTGGTTTTAATTATAAGTAACTAAGAATTTGTTCCAGTTTAAATAAATAGACATTTAAAGTAACTGTTTACATTAAGAATATATGTATTTTTAGTATCCTAATTAGAATTGTATTAGAATCAATTGTATTTAAAATAGCTGAGTATATATATATAAATATATATATATATATATATATATATATATATATATATTGTCCTATTGTTTAACTTAGCACTGTTAATTGTGTTGCTTGAATGTTAGTAGCTGCCATTTTAAGTCGCATTGTGATATTTTAAATGCAACTCTAAATTGAATGAAATTCTATTGTGAGTAAGGCTAATTTAAAGGTAAACTTTTATGAATTTTGCATAGCATATTTTAATAGTTTTTAAACGTGTATAATATTGATTCATATTCTGGTTCCTATAAATATATTTCAATGTGTTCATAGATATCAACTAATAAAAATAATTCAGGAATTTATATTAATTTTAATGTCTAGTATATGCATATTGATTGAGGGTTTCAGTTTAAAGGATAATTATTAAAAAATATTGTGTTATAACCCTGCCATATACTGACATATTATTTGGAGAGCATTGCTGAGGTCTTATAAATATACTTACATATTATTTGGAGAGCACTGCTGAGATTCTTATAAATATACTGATATAATATATGGAGGCCCTTTGCATTAGATATTATTAATATTTATCATATTGATATAATATATTTGTAGTAAATAGAAATTATTATAAAAAAGAGAAAAAAAAACATATTTCGAAATTAATATTTTGAAAATATAGTTTTTTTTTAAAAAAATGAAATATTGATTTACGTATTTCAAGATTAATATTAATATCTTGAAATATTATTAAAGATTAATTTTTGAAAAATTAATAAAAATATAAATGTTTCATATTTCAAAATTAATCAAAAATATAAATTTTTCATATTTCAAAATTCATAAAAATATTAATTTTTCCTATTTCAAAATTAATAAAAAATTTTTTTGAAAATATAATTTTTTTTCCTCTCTTTTTATTGCTAAAAATTGTATTAGCGTTTTAATTTAACTAAATACTAAGCCAATATAATAATGTCTGTAGCCAGGAAGTAAATAGGAAATATTTTCTATGCTTGTTACTAACTAACTACCCCAAATACGCTTTTTATCAATAGCATTTCATTAACATATCTCTACCGTATATCAGAAATCTTGTCTGCAAATTGAATTGTTTTCCAAACCCACTCCGTGGGTATCCTTTGCTTTGTACCAATCCGTTTACAATACCTAGGTTTCAAAATGGCGCTTTAAACACAAAGTTATTGTTTTAAGTATTTTGAACACTCAGTGCTGAAAATAGTGGGCTATTAACGTGACATCATCGGCGAAAAAAAGATATAACTTTTAGAATGTTATGAAACTTCGTTTTGAAGAAAATATAGGTCAGTAGGTTTTAATTAATGTTTAATGTTTTAATTAATGTTTATTAACTTTAATATGTTAGTTGTTTAGCTTAAAAATTATAACAGAAAGTAATCCTTTAAAGAGATGTTTAATATTGCGGGTGAATTCAATGAGTACATGAATATGCTTGAAATTAAGGCTAAAAATATTGCCATTGATGATAGTAGGTGGATTGAAAACAGTGAATTATTCCAAGAATTATTAATGATTAATCAATGCAAGGTTCTCAAAAAGCGAGATGAACTAATATAAAATCTTGGCCCCTTGTGATATGCATTATTGAAGAAATGTCGCTATATCTCATAGAGAAAGAATTGCAAATACAGGAGCTAGAAAGTAGTATTCGCTCCTCACGCAGATGCGAAGAGGATTTAAAAATAGCCAAAAATCAAATGGATGAGTTTGCCAAAGACCTAACCACTTTAGATAAGCATAACTTCGATTTACTAGCAAAGATACAAGAGTTAAATAAACAGCTCGCGCAAAGCCAGAAAGAATTAAGTGATTTAAAAAGGTCATATCGCCATAATGAAAACCCCTATATCACCAGTGAGAATAATGCAGATAATTCTAACTCCATTAGAGAATGCGTCAGAGACGAAATGCAGAAATACGATCAAGTAGATCAGCTTTATACCCAGTTAAATCGGTTGAGCAAACAATTCACTAATATGAGTCAACCTTTTACGGCGCAGCAACCGAACAATACTTTTTTAGGGGTACAGCCAGTGGCCAGCAGTGGGCCACAGGCACAGTCATAGACACTGCAGTATCACCTGAAAGGGAGGGGAAAGATATACAAAATGTAATGATAAATGTCAATGGTACTAATCATGTTCTCTCCCCACAGACCGGAAACAGACGATTTAGTTGTGATGACAAGCAACCTCAGCCGGGAAAAATTAACTAAATTCTTCCATTACAGCGTTATCTTAACCTTATTTCCACAGATGCAGTACACAAGAATCCAGCCAACCCTATCATAGAGGGAACCGGTAGGTATGAAGTTTCCTCTACACCGGAAAACATGGCGGATTCAGGTAACACGTGGCGAAGCCCAAAAGTGTGCAATCATGATAATTTTATGTGTGAAATGGTAGAAACTGCAGGGAGATATTATGTATTAGCTGAGCTGCAAGATTCAGTCTCCAACCCTATCATGGGATTAATGGATACTGGGTCTCAGGCAACTATTTTATCCCACAGGTACTACACACAGCTAAATGAGCTAACACCCCACAAACCTAAAATAATAGAATTTGATGGTTCACTAATAGGAGTTGGGGGTGATTCTCTAAAAGTTTACGGTACTGCCTGGTTAAAATTTAAATTGGGGAACAGGGTAATAAGACACCCTGTCATTATAGTGGATCTGCCAACTGATCGTTTAATTATTGGTAGTGATCTCCTGAAGCGATTAAGCACCATAATTGATTGCATAAATAATGTAATTTGGTCACAAGTTAAAAGGCCTATCAAGTATGAGAAATCTGGTATATCTCGCCCCCGACATAACTGTCACGTGGTGGAAGAGAAACCAGATGCTGTGGAAATTAATTTCAGGAATAACTCTGTACCTGAAATCACTATTTTACAAATAGATGATCAGACTCCTTTAAGTGGTTCTGATGGTAATACTTTTAAAATTTCGCCTGGAAAGATAGCGAATATTTCCTTAGACGGCGATGTATTAACCATATCTCTCCACAAGGGGGATCATAAAATCCCTAAAGGGGGGGGCACGCTCAATACCTCACAGGAATTGAGAGAGTTAAAGAGGATCTATTTATCCCTATACAAGTGCATGACCTTGGTACAACAAAATATGCCAAATTGAGCTTAAAACAGGAAGCTAGCTATATAAGCGAAGGCTTGTTAGCACAGATAGCTGAACCTAAGGTGATTAAATATCTTTCTCCCCAAGACCACTGTGTCCACAACCTGGATAACAGGTTTGAAAGCTATAACATCACAGCTAAGTGCTTATTATTTGTATCTATAGTTAACAAGTCAGTGAAGCACCTGTTTTTAGTTCTAAATACTCCCCATAATCAAATATACATTGGCAATGATATCTGACATAGATATGCCATACAAATAGATTTGATTAACTCTTGCCTCTGGAGCAGGTTAAGGGGGGACCCTGAAGTATTTCAGGATGAAAGTGCACCCCTGAAATCAAACCAGCAATTGCCATATGCTGTGAATATGCAGGTGTCTAGCGATGTTATAATTCCTGCCGGGGCTGATAAATTTCTTTTACCCTTACAGGTAAAGAGAGGTCAGAAATTAAAAACTTCTGAAACACTAATTTGCCTCTCCCATAGAATACAAAATCTGGGTGTCACAATGACCTATACTGCTATGATAAATATTGGAACTATTCCAATACATGTTATTGTACATAACATGACCCCACAGGATATAATCTTATCCAAGGGGACTACCATTGGATACGCGCTGGAATCAAGTTATTACACTTTTGGATTCCAGAATAATGTAATTGGGCTAATACCTGAAGGATACTTAACCGAAGAACAATTAATAGAACAATCCTTTGTATCTATGCCAGAGGGTCTATTTACTATTCAGTCTGTTTATCCCTTCAGCTCAGAGGAAGGTATCTGTAAAATTGAAGAAGCCTCTCTAATATTTGATCAGCCGATCAAACAGCAAGAATACCCCAATACCCAGAGTCATGGGGGCAATGTAAATTATAATCAAGGGGATCTCACCTCTAGGTTGGAAGAAGTCTATGAAATAGGAAAGCCTGAAATCTTTCCAGGATTTCAGCAAATATTTGAAGAGCAAATATCTTTAGCTAATGGCTGTTCCTGCGATGATGAACGCCAACAGCTGCGAGAACTCCTGATGGAATACAAGGATATTTTTGCTAGGGACTATTATGACTGTGGGACTACAGACTTGCACATTGCAAGAATACAAACAGATCCCGATGTGCCACCTGTCTTTGTTAAACAATACAGACTTCCTTTAGCCTCATATGATTCTCTCCCAGAAATCATAAGGAACTTGGCAGAAAGAGGTATTATCAGACAGGTGCACAGCTCTTATAATAATCCTATTCTATGTGTTCTTAAGTCCAATGGACAATGGCGTTTGTGTGCTGACTTAAGACAGCTAAACAAATGAGTGTACATGTCTGGCTGGCCTGTGCCATATATTGACCAGTGCCTAGTGCAGATGCAGGGATCCAAAATATTCACTGCCATTGATTGTGCACAGGGATATTGTACCATAAAAGTACACCAGGAGGACCAGTATAAGCTGGCATTCTCATTCCAAAAGGTCCAATATGCATTTCAGAGCCTCCCTTTTGGATACATAAATTCTGGACATGAATTTGCTGTATTCATGTATAAGGCTATGCCTGATGCACTGGAAAGGGGGACCTTATCTTATGTTGAAGATGTTTTAATCAAAAGCACAGACTTTGAAAAACACATCGCAGAGCTTAAACACGTCCTCAGCCAACTTAAAAGGGCAGGTGTCAAATTATCCCTACAAAATGCTAAATAGTGCCGCACTCGCGTAAACTTCTTGGGACATGAAGTTACTTCTGAAGGGCTAAATTCTCAGAAGAAAAAGGTGGAAGCTATAGTAAATTCTAAAAACCCAACTAACTTAAAGGAATTGAGATCATTCCTGGGTATGACGAATTATTCTCGCAAATTCATTGATAATTATGCAGAGTTAGCTAAACCACTACTATTTCTTCTAAAGAAGGATGTGAAATGGCACTGGAGTGAGTCTCAAGAGACAGCCATCAGAGAGCTGAAGAGAAAACTCACTCAAGCACCTTGCTTAGCGTACCCTGAAGGTGGTAAACCTTTCTTCTTAGAAACAGGTTACACAGATATAAGCATGAGTGCTGTTTTATACCAAAAGCATGATAATTTAAACAAAGTCATTGCTTATGCGAGCAAAACTCTATCCCCGGTAGAAATAAAATTTAGCGATTGCGAAAAAACCCTCTTATCTACTGTATGGGCTCTACACAATTTCCGCAGCTATATACAGGGTGAGAAAATTATTGTAGAAACGGCCCACCAGCATTTGCTATATTTGCAAAGTGAGAGAATAAGAGATGGGAATTTGTCTAATAGCCGCATAACAGCGTGGACTCTTTCCTTACAAGGCTGGCCTTTAGACAGTTTACTCAAAAATTGTCTCCCCTTTAATTTGTTTACCAATGATCCACTTTACCTGCTGGAGTGTATTAAATTGTTTATAAGTATTTCCATTGCCCTTATATTGGCATTTGAAATAGTTGATTTAGCCTGTGGTATCCCCATCTATCCTTAAAGTTTTTGGCCTCAAGGCCAAGCTGTGTTAACACAGCCAGTAGAAGAAATTACACTCCAAGTGGGTTATAGAAGAGATAAGGTAATAAAATGTTAATTTTCCATTGTTCTCTCCAAGTATTGGTGATTGGTTTATGGACAGATATGAGATAAAGAAGCAGGTATATGTACACAATGTGATAAAGTAATGAGATCTGATTATACCTACAAACTCAACCCATTTTATTAGGTTATAGCTTCAAAATACAAAATCAGCTAATTCATATACACAAATAAGCCTTAAAAAAGCAAATCTCATACATTTTATACTCTGCAGCTGGTAAAAAATGTAATTGGAAACACATTACGGGAAAAACAATTTTATAGTATACTGTCACTTTAATTAGAGCAATTAGCAAACACTACATAATGCAGAATGCAAGGTGTGGTTCCTTTATTAACTGTTTCAGTGCTGGGACTCTCACAAAACTGGCCTTAGAAGGGATACTGATAAGGAGGTGTAATATATACTGTTATTATTTATAAACGGCTAGATTATGAGTTTTGCCTTATGAGTGAAAAAGCTTAATAACAATGCTTTTTCACTACCGCTGCTATTACGAGTTTTGCAGGTACAGCTGTACCGCACACTTTTTTGGCCGTAACCCTTTTTCAATGGGACTTTCATAGTGCCAGTATTATGAGTTTGCCTGTCCGGCCAAAAAGTGAGCGGTACAGCCTAAAACTACAAGATCTGTACCGTAAACTTAAAGTCAGTAGGTATGGGTTTTATGCTACAAAGCTGTACCATAAAACTCATAACTAAAGTGCTAAAAAGTACACTAACACCCATAAACTACCTATTAACCCCTAAACCGAGGCCCTCCCGCATCGCAAACACTAAAATTAAATTATTAACCCCTAATCTTCCGCTCCGGACATCGCCATCACTATAATAAACATATTAACACCTAAACCGCCGTACTCCCGCATCGCAAATACTAGTTAAATATTATTAACCCCTAATCTGCTGTCCCTAACATCGGCACAACCTACATTACTGTTATTAACCCCTAATCTGCTGCCCCCAAAAACGCCGCCACTATACTAAAGTTATTAACCCCTAAACCTAATCCTAAGTCTAACCCTAACGTAACCCTAACCCTAACACCCACTAACTTTAACATAATTTAAATAATTCAAAATAAAAATTACAATTAATACCTAAATTATTCCTATTTAAAACTAAATAAATACTTACCTGTAAAATAAAACCTAAGCTAGCTACAATATAACTAATAGTTATATTGTATCTAGCTTATGTTTTATTTTTATTTCACAGGTAAGTTTGTATTTATTTTAACTAGGTAGACTAGTTAATAAATAGTTATTAACTATTTACTAACTACCAAGTTAGTTAAAATAAATACAAATTTACCTGTAAAATAAAACCTAACCTGAGTTACACTAATACCTAACATTACACTACAATTAAATAAATTACATTAAAGGGCCATAATACCCAAATGTTTAAACACTTGAAAGTGATGCAGTATAGCTGTAAAAAGCTGACTAGAAAAAAATCACCTGAACATCTCTATGTAAAAAAGAAAGATATTTTATATCAAAAGTTCCTCAGTAGCCACATGCCATTGTAAAGGACTTCTAAGCAACAAATCAGTATGTCTGTCCCGGGACAGCGGAAGAAGCGAGCTTTTGTGCACACTCATCTAATTTCCCTATACAGTGTAAGGAAGTTTACTATGAAATCTCATGAGCGTTAAGTGACATCTCATGAGATCACAGTAAAAGAGTTAATGACCTCAGCACTGCTGATGTTGATTGGCTGCTGTTCATTTCTTAATTTTTTTAATTTTTTTTTTAGCTGCAGCTGAGTATAACTTTTTACACAGAACTTACGCTGCTGAGCTGAGGAAATTGTGAGGTAAAATATCTTCCTTTTTTACATAGAGATGCTCAGGTGATATTTTCCTGTCTGCTTTTTACAGTTATGCTGCATCAGTTTCTAGTGATTTTGCATATGAGTATTATGTCCCTTTAATTAAATACAATTAACTAAATTTAAAACAAAACAAAAGACTAAATTACACAAAATAAAAAAGAAATGATCAAATATTTAAACTAATTACACCTTATCTAATAGCCCTATCAAAATAAAAAAGCCCCCCCCCCCCCCCAAATAAAAAAAAAAACCCAAGCCTAAACTAAACTGCCATTAAAAGGGCCTTTTTTGGGGCATTGCCCCAAAGAAATCAGTTCTTTTTCCTGTAAAAAAAATACAAACAGCCACCCAATAGTAAAACCCACCACCCACACAACCAAACCCCCCAAATAAAATCCTATCTAAAAAATCTAAGCTCCCCATTGCCCTGAAAAGGGCATTTGGATGGGCATTGCCTTTAAAAGGGCATTTAGCTCTTTTCCATTGCCCAAACCCTAAGCTAAAAATAAAACCCACCCAATAAACCCTTAAAAAACTTAACACTAACCCCCGAAGATCCACTTACAGCTTTGGAAGACCGGACATACATTCTCATCAAGTCGGGAGAAGTCTTCATCCAAGCGAGCAGAAGTCCTCAATGAAGCCGGGAGAAGTCTTCATCCAAGCGGCAAGAAGTGGTCCTCCATGCGGGCAGAAGTCTTCATCCAGACGGCATCTTCTATCTTCATCCTTTCGACGCGGAGCGACTCCATCTTCAAGACATCTGGCATGGAGCATCCTCTTCTTTCGACAGCTACTGAAGATGAAGGTTCCAATCAGCCAATAGAATGCATGCTCAATATTATTGACTGATAGTATCAGCCAATAGGATTTTTTCAACTTTAATTCTGATTGGCTGATAAAATTCTATCAGCCAATAGGAATTCACCGGACGCCATCTTGGATGACGTCCCTTAAAGGAACCTTCATTCTTCAGTAGCCGTTGAAAGAAGAGGATGCCCCGCGACGGATGTCTTGAAGATGGAGCCGCTCTGCGTCGGAAGGATGAAGATAGAATATGCCGTCTGATGAGGATGGATGTCCGGTCTTCAAAAACTGTAAGTCGATCTTCAGGGGTTAGTGTTAAGTTTTTTAAGGGTTTATTGGGTGGGTTTTATTTTTAGATTTGGGACTTTGGGCATTGGAAAAGAGCTAAATGCTCTTTTAAGGGCAATGCCCATCCAAATGCCCTTTTCAGGGCAATGAGGACCTTAGCTTTTTTAGATAGGATTTTATTTGGGGGGTTTGGTTGTGTGGGTGGTGGGTTTTACTGTTAGGGGGTTGTTTGTATTTTTTTTTAAAAGAGCTGAATTCTTTGGGGCAATGCCCTGCAAAAGGCCCTTTTAAGGGCTATTGGCAGTTTAGTTTAGGCTAGGGTTTTTTTATTTTTGGGGGGCTTTTTATTTTGATAGGGCTATTAGATTAGGTGTTATTAGTTTAAATATTTGATAATTTCTTTTTTTTGTGTAATTTAGTGGTTTTTTTTTTTAGTAATTTAGTTAATTGTATTGAATTAATGTAATTGATTTAATTGTACTGTAATGTTAGGTGTTAGTGTAAGACAGGTTAGCTTTTATTTTACAGGTACATTTGTATTTATTTTAACTAGGTAGTTAGTAAATAGTTAATAACTATTTGTTAACTAGTCTACCTAGTTAAAATAAATACAAACTTGCCTGTAAAATAAAAATAAAACCTAAGATAGCTACAATGTAACTATTAGTTATATTGTAGCTATTTAGTTTTTACAGTATATAGGAATTATTTAGGTAATAATAGTAATTTTTATTTAGATTTATTTTAATTATGTTAAAGTTAGTGGTGTTAGGGTTAGGGCAACGTTAGGGTTAGGGTTAGACTTAGGGTTAGGTTTAGGGGTTAATAACTTTAGTATAGTGGTGGCGATGTTGGGGGCGGCAGATTAGGGGTTAATAAGTGTAGGCAGGCGTCGGCGATGTCGGGGACGGCAGATTAGGGGTTAATAAGTGTAATGTAGGTGGCGGTGATGTCGGGGGCTGCAGATTAGGGGTTAATAAGTGTAATGTAGGTGGCGGCGATGTTGGGGGTGGCAGATTAGGGGTTAATAGGTATAGGCAGGTGGCGGCGATGTCAGGGGCGGCAGATTAGGGGTTAATAAGTGTAATGTAGGTGGTGGCGATGTCGGGGGTGGCAGATTAGGGGATAATAAGTGTAGGCAGGCGTCGGCGATGTCAGGGGCAGTAGATTAGGGGTGTTTAGAGTTGGGGTTTAAGTTAGGGTGTTAGGTGTGTTGAAAATAATAAGCAATATCTGTCTCTGTTTTTTTTGCAGTGCTTTGTGAGATCTGAATGGGTTCATTTTTATGTAGGCATTATTAGTCAGGAGAGGCCAGTCTTGTTTAATGGGGCTATGTTTTATGGTAGCTAGTGTATGTCTGTTTATTCTTTCTAAATCTAATCTCTTTCTATTCCTTGGTATCCTGATAGGCCAAATATATGTGTGTATATGAATGTATGTATACAATAAATTAAGTAACTTGTAGAATAATATGCTTTTGACACAACTCTCTTTGTAAACATAAGGAATGTCTCAGAAAAGCAGACACTAGTTCATCCTTGACCTTTGCCCTTTTGCATTGATTTACGGTCAGATAGTTAAACCAGCTACTCTGAGGAATAGAACTTAGTGAATAGAATTTGGTCTAACTGTTCTTTACTTATGTTTTAACCATATTTGGTAAAAACCCTTGCATTTTTTAGCTAGTCAATCTTAAACTGTATTAGCCTAGATATGGAGTCCAAGAATGCCCTGTCTCCTGTGTATAATATACCTGGGAAAGGGACTGACCCCCCCCCCCCAGAGAAAAACTTTGTATTCATTGTCTCCTCACTGCAGTGTGATTTTTAATAAACAAACCCTCTTTAACCTGTCGTGGTCTGGAGAGTTATTCAGTCCAGGGTGAATATCACCAACAGGTGTAAACATATTTTTTCTTTCACCATAGGAATCAATGGGGCTGCGTTACGGAGCTTTATGCTCCTTTATTGCAGGTGTTAGGCTTTTTTTTAGTCGGCTCTCTCCATTGATGTCTATGGGGAAATCATGCACAAGCACGTAAAACCAGCTCATAGCAGTGCTTGTATTTGTGTGAAGTATGGAGCTCAACGCTGCCATATTGCCTGCTAACGCCAGGTTTTTGTAAACCTGTAATAGCAGCACTATAGGGTGGTGAGCGGTGGAAATAACTTGCACGTTAGTACTGAGCCACTCATAACGCAAAACTCGTAATGTGGCCGATAGGTAACACTGAATGTTGGGACAGAGGTTAGCCATGCAGGGGGTAGTGCATAGAGGGGGAGTAGAAAAGAAGCACTAGGCTGTGGGGCCCCGCAAATTTGTCTTACTTAGGGCCCTGCAAATCTAAGGGTGTCCCTGTGGGGCCGGAGGGTGTTTAATCCTGTTCTTCAGGGCCGTTAATGATAGAATTATCTCTAAGCAGGCTGTGAGCAAGCCGGTGACAGTTCTGGGTGGTTACCCTCTCATTCTTTAGGATTAGCTGATTTCTGGCAAACCGCAAAGAGTCTTTGACACAACACATCAGGCACCATGCAATGTGTATAGCATCCATTATGTGTGTGCCCGAGAACAGTCCATATAGTACAGAGTGCATGGACAAGTGTCTCTAAGCTCAGTCTCTAACTTACCAAAGTGACCAAACCACTGGGGCAGTGTCTGTATCTGCAAAGTCCTCTTGAATGAATGAAAGACCTGTGGGGTAGACCCCCTTAACGGCCTTATGCCTGTTGGTGAGTCTGTTGGAAGATACATTCTCACAGACCATTTCAGCTCACTGGGATGGCAGTGCTGGAATAGTCTTTAATGAGTCCTTACCACTTCTCATTTCCCTTACAAACTTACACACATCCAGGTAGAACCAGGGAGTGTTCCAGTTGTAGGGGTAGGAGCTGTACCATTTGTCCCAGTTGATGCCTCTCCTTAGAAGCAGAATGAAAAACAGGACATGGAGTTTACTGTGGATACCAAGGCTTTGTTTCTCAAAGTCCTACGTACAGCATTGCACACAAAAAAAGCCTGCAGCATAGTGGGGATGTCAAGCACATTTTTGTCTCCCTTGTGCGGCTCGTTGTACATTACTGTGTGCTTTACTGTCCTTGTGATGGCAATGCTCACGTTGCAAGGGGGGGCCATGCCTGGGATACCTACTTCAGGACTGCAAGGGGGTATGCCTTGGCTACCTAATGCAGAAATTCATTCCACAACAACAGTATTTCCCTTCAATGGAATGGTCTGTGAGGCCCAATAGTCCACACTTTTAATTTATGTAGTTAAGTCTCTCCTCCAAGCACTTCAGTGCTGTGCCGTTTCCTCTGAACTAGACTTCCAGGATTTTGATGAGGTATAGCTTGTTAGTGAAGGTTAGAGGTTCAGAAGTCAGGTGCCAATCTCTAAAGAGCATCATCTCTGCTGAAGTCCTCGCACGTCTGGACAAGTCTCCTTACCGACTGATAAGTGCAGAAGATGGTGACATTCTCTATGTAGAGCCAGCACTTAACCTTGTGTCCGCCAGGTCCTGGTACAGTGATCCCTGTAATCTCTGGATTTCATCTGATGCAATCAGTGAAGAGCGCTATACAACAGACAAAAAGAAGAGGTGAGAGAGGACAGCCTTGTCTGACCCCCAGACTGAACTGGAAAGGGGTAATTTTTCCAGCTGTTTACCTGTATAGTACGGAAAATATCGTCATACATTAGGATGACATAGGAACAGAACAGATCTCCCAACCCAACCCTATAAAGTGAAACACAAAAAAGAGGGGTACCTCATGTGTAGATCAACCAAATTGATTAAAAGCATGTAAAGCAGAAGTCAAAAGGGTACTTACAATTGGCAATAGCACCCTAATGTGCTAATAGTTGCAGGCTGATATCTCAGCGTGTATCAGTTTAGCCTCTCCTGTTTCACAAAGCAGGCTGGATCATAGGCAGGGTACAAGGCTCATATCAATGTGGCACTCCAATGAGCAGGAGAAGGAATAAAGCACCTCATATTCTCAACCCAAACTTATGCCGTACCCTTCCTGTAAAGCAGTGATAGACATGATCAAAGGCCTTCTCCTGATCTAGACAAGGCAGGGCCTCATGGATACTATATGTTGCATGCACCAGCATTTGTTCGCTACTCATGCTCCAGGTTCTTGACATATAGGCACTAGCAGTATATTCCATGTACTTTAAAGTGTATCAAACAGTGATTACTTTTAATTGAAGTATTGTGCATTTTATTTACCACTATCATGTCCCCTAAATCCAACATCTTGCAACTAGTTATAAATGTAATGTGCTTTACCAACAAGAAGATCAACTCTTGTGTTTGTCTTTCTCATATAGTTTTATAATTTGGAAAGGTTAATTGAACAAAAAAGTTAGTTTGAAAAAACTTTATTTCAATTGGCTGCTGTATCTATGTGATTATAAGAGGCTATTGTGATTTGTTAGACGCAGGTTGCGGTGTAACAGTAGTTGCAAATGGATCCTATCCACTGGATAATAACACCCATGGGATTCTCTTACATAACCCAACAGAGCAACCAACCACAGACACACAGTTTTTTCTATTTCCCATTCCAGACACAGTAACAGGGGTTTCTTGTAGTTCTCTTTTATGTTGCATATGGGTCTGACACTGGTCTGATTTTCTCACATTTTTCTAGAACTTTTCAAGCAATCCTAATTAAGTATTTAGCTAAGCAGGATTGAAGTGGGAGACCACAATGTCAGCATTAATCTTTATTCACTAATTAACCAGTGATAATAGTGGGAGTGCTTGATTATGATCAACAACTATCACTGCTGGAAAAACACATTTATTTATTTTCTATTTTGAGATGATTTAGTTTTCTTAAGTGCTGAGAGAAGCCGTCAGTGTTATGGGGTTCCATGGGTGTTATAGGTTGGTCTTGATGAGGGCATTATGTAGTGGGGGGTCCCATATGTGTTAGTCACTGGTTGTGCTAGGGTTGTGTGTGGTTCATAGGTGCTAGGGGAGTTTTGCCTGAAGGAGTTTTGTAAGGAGCAATCTGTAAGGTAAGGTGCTGTTGGGGCAGGTTAACTCACAGTTAGTGGGGCTTGGGTTAATCATAGATATGGTATCTGTTGTTATTAGCAGTTAGTGGGGCCATAGTTAGAGCATATCATTTGTCTTGCTGTGGGCTAGATCTTTTAAAATGTGTAGGATCAGACATGAAAAACCTTGCTGACACATGCAGGGGCTGGCCGCTGGCAATTTTCTAAAAAAAAAAATGGCTCCAGTGAGTTATAAGGTGCCTTCCATAGAGAGTAATGGAGTTCGCTGGAAAGGGAAACTGATGTGAAGTGCGAAGTTAGCAGGGTGCAAACACTAAAAATTAAATTCTGCAGCAGATACAGATAACACAGATATCATATTACTCTGTTTTAAGCTTATAGTAACTTACAATAGCCTCTATTTTATAATATGTGTATTTTTCTGTTAGGGTAATAAGTGTTTGTGGTATTTTGACAATATCTTACAACAAACATGCTAAAGGAAGGAACATATTTAAGGCGCTATCATGAAAATTAAAGTCCTCCAATTGAGTATTTGGTTACTTTTGGACCTGTAATAGCTATTAGTCATAAGAGGGGGAGGAGTGTGGACAGAACTAGGGGTCCCTTTTGGACCCTTGGTGACCAATGTGTTTCTGGGATGATAATCTACAAACAAGCTACATAGTAAAGTTAGGGTAGTGTAGTTTTAATACAAGTGAATGAAGAAATTTTGATAATAGGAGTAAATTAGAAAGTTGCTTAAAATGGCATGCTCTATCTGAATCACAAAAGAAAAAATTTGGCTTCAGTGTCCCTTTAAATAGTTTTTTTTATTCATTATTTCACTTGTTTACTGAATCTTTCTATTCCAATATTTAATTTGTTTGTTTCATATTATTTTAAATTATAATGGTTTCTAATTTTGTAATAATATATATATATCTCTTTTACATACCTATTGTAAATGCAGTGAACACCCTTTTGTGAGATATGCTGTTCTCAAGGTAAAAACCGTCTTTAGAGAATTATTTTAGGGGCTTCATCGTACTGGCGAGATTTCCCATAGAATCTCACAAATCCAGAGACCTTCGGATAATAGGGCCTTAAGTCTTGTCCTGCTAAAATGTTTCAATAAAGTGGATATTTTATTCATTAGCCTCTTATTTAGCAACAGGATAAGTACAGACGTTGGTTGTGTTCTCATTATACCAGATTAAGGTTTTACAAATGGAAACAGACAATTACCAGATTAAGGTTTTACAAAGGGAAACAGACACGGTTTCTAGCTGTGCCAATATACTGTACACCTGGGTTGTATTTTGAAGGCAGTGAATGTCCTTTGTGCATCGCGTGAGCTGCAGTATAATCTGAGCACTAGAACTGACAATTTGTTAATAAATCCACTATGAAAAAACTATGAAATCATTTTTATATATTTCAGTTTGCATGTTGTGGTGTGGTGATTAGTCCATATGGAGCATCTGGTCCCAGTCACAATAACCACCGGTGCCCACTTCCTATTCTTAACCTGTTATTGCCCAGTAATTATACCTGCAATATTGTTCCACTTCATTTGACTCCAACAATGTCCCTCTGCACCACAATAATCTAACTGATACTTTAATAATCTCTAAACACCAAGAGACACAACCTCCCTGTGTAATACCCCAAACAGACGCTCCACACTTATCTCCCTAATATAAAGAGGAGACCCCTAACACCTAAGGGGCTCACAGAAAAACACCACTTAAGTGACCTGCCTTACATACCCCAAAACCTGAAGAACTGTCCCTACATAACCCCCTACAGGATTCAGATACTGTCATTATTTTTGTAGCTTCAATAGAAACTAGTAGCTCTTAAACAGGTCGCTTATGTGTGAAATAAAGATTAATAAACATGTGAGGATTGACAGCAAGAATATAAATCGCATAGAGTGTATTTCTACTCTCTATGTTTCAGTGTGGGAAACAGAAAACATGAGATGTTTATCTTACATCATTATTTATATATCCCAGAGCATAAAGGTCTGGCTCAGTTACTGGATTATGTTTTTTTTTATTTAAACAAGTTCCTGCGTAATCACAGTAACTACCTGTCACACCTGCTTCAACACAAAGGAAGGAGAGGACACAATGAGACTGCTGCATATAACTTTACACCTTGGGAAAAAGAAACGCCATTGTAAATGTTGTTCCTTTTTACCTCCCTCCCTGAAAGTACTATTTTTCTATCTCAGCCTAGGTAGGGATGATTCCATTGAGGAATTAAAGGGAAAGTCTCGTCAACTTTAAACTTTCATTATTCAGATAGGGCATGAAATATTAAGCAACTTTCCAATTTACATTTGTCATAAAATTTGCTTTGTTTTCTTGGTATTCCTTGTTAAAAGTTAAACCTAGGTAGGATCAAATGCTAATTTCTAATATAATTATATATCTTTCTAAACAATAAAAAAATCAAGTAGACTGTCATTTATATGTATGATATTAACCTATTGTAATCTGAATCCATTCTGATCACTGTTAAATATCATGAATCCCATTTGTATATAGACAATATGGGTGCACTGCATATGTTTGCTAAATGGTTATATTGCGACTTTTAATATTTTATGTTTAAATCTTTTTTATTGAGAGAAGAAGAACAAAAGTACATGTAACAGCACAGCTGATCATATAGTACATAAATATAACAACATAACGTATCATTGGCTGTACGGTCCACATAACAATAAATCTAACAGGAATTATGATAAGTATATTCATACTTCTCTATTCACCCCATTCCTATTTATAGTCTAATCTCAAGCAGACCAGATGTGGGTGATTAGAGGTCTTTGTTGTTAGAGAAAGAAAAGGAAGTAAAAAAATAAAAAAATAGAAAAAAATTACAATAACTTATGAAACCTTTTAACTGTAAATACCAAAAAAAAACAAAACCCACATAATCATTAACTTAAGTATACCTATTTAATAATTGGATGCCTGAGAGTGGTTTGTTGACTGTATGATTGAGTAGTTGAAACCATCCCTATAGTTCCAATAGAACCATATTTCATTCGTGACCAAGCTGCTTGATCGTATATATTATATATATGTTGGATTTTGCCCTTAATTTCTTGCCATGTCGGTGTGCCTACTTTCCAATATTTTGCTATGCATGTTCTCACTACTGTACATAATATTCTGATGAAAATGTTTATTGGCCTATTGTACTTTGGGATTCGCTCATGGATTAATGCCTGCGCCATGCTAATCTGTACCTGTTCATCTAATAGATAGCTAATTAGGGATGAGAGTGACTTCCATATAACCTGAATCTTTGCACAATCCCAGATCATATGTCGGTATGTACCTAGTTCCCCACATCCCCTATAACATAACCCTGAGTTGGTTTGCGACATATGTGAAGTTCTAAGGGGCATTAGGTACCTTCTAAACATTGACTTCAGGGTATTTTCTCTGAGGTCTGCACTCAACAAACCCCTAGTAGCTGTTGCAAAAGTCACATGCCATTCGTCTGGTTCTAGCGTTGTTTCTAAGTCAGATTCCCATTTGAGCATGAGCGCTGTTTTTGGTTTTTGTATTTCTAGGTATAGTCTGGAAATGGAATGTTTTGGTCTAATTGGTGAGCTACATATAATTTCTAGGGTGGATTTACCTCTGGGTTGTGCTGACTGCAGAAATGTGTGCAAGGACGATGGCAATTGAAGATATAGGTACCAGTGTACTATGACAGGGGATATTTTTTCTTTTATTTGGGCGTAAGACATTGCTTTGTTCTTTATTAAAAGGTCTGCTACCTGATATAATCCCTTGTTCTCCCATTTATTGATTTCTCTTTGTGACTCCTCGTGCAAAAGATATCTAATGGGTCGCAGTATTGATCCCATGGGGCACATCCCTTTTTTATGCGCTAGTTCTGACCATATGTGTTAGGTGGTTTCGCTTGTTATTGACTGATGTTGTTTTATCTCTCGTGTAATATGTTTATGTTCCCATAGTATGGCATCCACTCCCCCCCAACCTCCCATGTCTGACTCTAGTTGTATCCAGAGTGCTTCCTCTTTGGCTTAAGTATTAGCGTATCTTGGGCGAGTCTGGCAGCTTTATAGTATTCGACTAGATTAGGTACTCCCAGTCCCCCTAAGCTCTTATGTTTAGTCATAGTTTTCCCCGCTATTCTGGCTAGTTTCTTACCATGTATAAATGCCAAGATTTCCGCTTGAATTTTCTCTATGTCAGGATATGCGTATGGGTAAGGCTCTAAAAAGATAAAGCAGTCGGGGTAAGATAGTCATCTTCACTGCTTACATCCTCCCCATCCAGGAGAAATTGTGGTTTCTCCAAGTTTGAAGATCTTTTCTTATAGATTTATACAGTGGCAAATAGTTGGCCTTATATAGATGTTGTGTCTGAGCTGTCAAACTCACCCCCAGGTATTTCATGGAATGTTTAGACTCTCTTAGTTCAAAGTTTATTTCTATTAGTTTCTTTGTATGTGGGTTGATCTCTATCGGTAACATCTCACACTTATCTGTATTAATGCAGTAGCCCGAGATTAGTGAGAGGTCACCAAGAATCTCATTTAAGTTAGGTAGTGATAGCATAGGTCTGGTCAGAGTGAGCAGTATGTAATCTGCGAAGAGGCTTATTTTGTATTCTATGTTTCCCACTTTGACTCCCGTTATGCCAGGATTAGCCCTTATTTTAGCCGCCAGGGGTTCGATGCACAGCGCGAATAGCAAGGGGGATAGTGGGCATCCCTGTCTGGTCCCATTTAGAATTGGGAATGATTTAGATCTATACCCGTTGGAGGATACATGAGCCGAAGGACCAGTATATATGGCTTTTATAGTGTCTATAAAGGGACCCTCGAAGTTCATCTGTGCTAGGGTCTTCATCATGTATGCCCAATCTACTCTATCAAACTCCTTCTCCGCGTCCAACGAAAGGAGCAGAGAAGGCGTCCGCGTTTTGCAAAGGTGATGGACAGTATCGATAATGTGTCTATCTCTAATGAATCCTACCTGATCCTTATGTATCAGTTTAGGCAAAATTTGTGTCAATCTGTTGGCTAGAATCTTAGTAAGAATTTTCAAATCTTGATTGATCAGCGATATGGAACGATAACTAGGGCATTTTTTTGGATCTTTTCCTGGTTTAGGTATTACTATGATTTTTGCTTGTAGCAGCTCGGGGGGGATCGGGTGTCCTTTCATAATATGATTGCAAAATTTGGTTAAATGCGGAACAAGTTCTTTTATGAAGAGCTTGTAGTACTCCCCTGGGAAACCATCTGGGCCCGCGGCTTTTCCCAGTTTTAAGGCTCTAATTGCAAGGACTACTTCTAGTGTCGTGATGGGTTAGTTTAGTATTTTTTTATCTTCTTCTGTTAATTTTATTAATGGGGTAGTTTCTAAGAAGCTATGTGTGAGTCCCTCTACCTTTGGGCTGTGTGCAACTTTATGGCCATTGTATAGTTCTGCGTAAAATTCCCCAAAGGTATCCACTATTTCCAGGGGATGAGTTGTGACAGTGCCGTCTTGCTTTTCAATAAGTGGGATATTAGCTGCTTTAAATTTTTCTCTAAGCTTGTGGGCTAAAAATTTGTCAGGTTTGTTAGCATATATAAAATATTGAGATTTCAATTTCATTATAGCTCTATTGGCCTGGGAATTCAGGATCTTGGCTAACAAATCTCTTTTTGCTTTGCAGTTTTCTTAATGTGGTAGGGTTCCCTGTTAGCCTGTGTTGTCTTTCTAGGTGTGCTATTTCTTCGTGTGTCTGCATCAATTCCTGTTTCATTTTTCTATTATGAATAGCTTTTTCTTTTATGAGCGTACCCCTGATCACAGATTTATGGGCCGCCCATACATGTGTAGGGTTATCAGTGGAGTCTGTATTTATGTCCCAAAATTCAGTTAGATGTCGTAGAGTGGAGGTATGTATATGTGGGTTTTTATGTAGTGTAGAGTCATAGGTCCATGATCTGGTCCTATTGGGGTCAATCAGTCCATTCATACTAAGTATCACTACAGAGTGGTCAGACCAGACACAAGGGCATATGTTGGAAGAGTGAAGGGTCGGTTGTAGAATTTGACTTGTAAATATATAATCAAGTCGGGAGTACATGTTGTGAGCTGCTGAGTAGAATGTGGCTTCAGTGGTTTTACCGTTTAATGTGTACCATGAGTCAATCAGTGAGTGTGAGCTGAGTGAGGTCTGAATATTCTTTATTATATTGTTGCGCCTCGATTGTTTGTTTGACACTACATCCGTCTTTTGGTTATATAATGGTGTCATGGGGATGTTGAAGTCGCCCGCTAGGATTATTCTGATTTGCGACCATTGTGTCATGATCTGCGAAATATTCGCGAAAAAAACATGTTGTTGTTCATTGGGTGCATAGACATTACATAGTATGGTATCTATGTTATCTAACTGACCCTTTAAAATTAAGTATCTAACTTCAACATCCGCAATAGTGGATTCATGTACATAATTAACTGAGGATTGAATGAAAATCGAGACTCCTCTTTTTTTTGTCTTAGCGGTCGCATGAAAGTGGGTGGGGAATTTTTTAGCCCAGTAGTAAGGGAGTTGAGGGATAACAAAATGTGTTTCTTGTAGAAACAATATATTGGCTTTAAGTGTAGAGTATTGTTTAAAAGGTATTCTCCTTTTGGCATCTGTATTCAAGCCCCTTACATTGTGTGTAATAATAGTCAATTCACCTACCATTTCTATATTGATTATAGGTTACTAGCTTACCTCGTCTCGGAGAGACCCCTTTGAGTATACCACCCATCAGAACTCCATCCCAACCTTGTGTGAGCTTCTTGCTTGCAGTCTCGAAGAGCCCTAATAGCAATAGTTTCCCCAACTCGGCATCCTTGAACATACAAAATAATAGGTAACAACTGTACAACATAGTTTCATACAAAGTCCAATAGTGTGGACCTCTAACAATCTCTCTTTCAAGAGGGAATAGGAAAAAAAAGAAGAAAACAAGAAAGAAAATGAAAAGAAATAGCACAAAGTACAATAATAATGAGTCTTATCAAGTTGGGGGTGTCGCCTCAGCAACATTGAGCTAGGTGTTGATAGGTTAATAGTCCTATGCAAAGAGTTTAATCTTTATGATCAAATTCTGGATCAAAATTACTTTATGTCTCTGTAGCAGAAGAGTTGTGACTTCGGGAGAAGGAGAAGTGATCTTCCTGTTCGCCTTGAATCTCCCAAACCATGGTAGTAGTTAAGTTTTTGTCTTTTGATAGTTGATGAGTCCAATCCAGATCTCACAGATGTCTGTTTCATAGACATCAATGAGAGTCCAGTGTGTCCCTTACTGGGTTACAAAAAGGAGGCTTCATGTCTTTTGCTTTTTCCTGGTCGACTTGGTTCATTGTGGTTTTGAGATCGGATCTGCTAGCTTCGTTGGTTGTGTCGAGAAGGTAGAGGATGATAGTTTTGGTACTTCCAATCCCAATATTTGACAGACTTCTGGGATATCTGAAGGTTCTTTAAGGGTAATTTTTCTGGAGTCCTTATTGATATAAAGGGCGAATGGAAAACCCCACTTGTATGCAATTTGATGTTTCCTTAATAACTGCGTCAGCGGTCTCAGGGCTCCTCTGCGTTGTAGGGTTCTGACACTAAGGTCTTGATAGAACTGTATCACGTTCCCTTGAAACTTTAGTGTGGGGTTTTTCCGTGCAGCTTGTAGGATTCTATCTTTGTCTTGATATAGCGCCATCTTAATTATTATATCTCTGGGAGGCATGCCTTCTTTGGGTTTGGGTTTGAGGGCTCTATGTGCTCTTTCGATCCCCATGTTGAAGTCCTCAGTCCCTGCCATCACTTGGTGAAAAAGCTGTGCTATATAGGAGAGGAGATCTTTATTAAGGATGCTTTCTGGCACTCCTTTCAGTCTAATATTATTTCTCCTGCTCCTATTTTCCAAGTCTTCAAGTTTCTCGTGGATCTTGGCTAGTGCTTGGTGATGGGAGGCCACTGATTGGGTTACATTAGTAATGTCCTCGACAAGAGTGTCCGTGTGTTCCTCTAATGAGTCCATCCGACCTCCAAGCTCTGCAATGTCTGTTTTGATTTCAGAAAGGCTATTAGTCATTGCCGTATGCATGCTGTCTATTTTATTCCAAAGTTTTTCGAAATTTGCTGTTATGTCTTGCTTAGAGACCAAGCCTTTCAAGTCTGCTTTGGTCACTGGGGTGGATTCTTCATTTATTTCAGCATGTTCCATATCTGACGTCTCTTGATCCCTCTCTTCTGGCTCATCCGCTATGTTTATTCTGGGATTTGGTGCCGTTTTAAAGAAAGCATTGACAGAGGACAACTTAGGCATCTTATCACACTTTATTAACCTTCTGGCTGACATTATTAAAATGGTTATTATAGCTCCCTCTACTGCAGAATTTGTGGTGAATCCCTAAGCTTGTGGCACAGTGTCCCAAATGATCCTGGGTGTAAATGTCTATTACTAGGTTCTTAGCTGAGCACCTGAAGGTGTATCACTATTTACTCTGTTAGTGTTTTTTTTTTTCCTAGTCACCCTCTCTGTGCTGTCTGTATTGGTGGCTGTTACAAAATTCGGGATTGATTTCCCAGATGGGCGCTAGCTGGCTCCTAATATATATGCACAGCTCTCTATCCCCTTTCAAATGAGGTGCTTCGCTATGTTAGGAACCTTTGCCCCTTCTTTTATCTGTGGCAAGTACTTGTTTTTAGTGTGATCCCCATGGCTGCTTTACTTGAAAGCACAACAGCCGTATGATGTTATGATAGGTGTGGGGGTATCTCTCCCCTCCGACTACAAGTCTCACCTCTTTCTGTGTCTAGGATCTGTCAAGCGGGGAGTCCCGCTCTCGAGCTTCACAAGCCACCGGCGCCATCTTGGAAACACTCCAACTCGTGCGTAGATGCGGTGTAGTAAAGTTTCCCTTAACTTCTACTATTGTCGTTTCTCGCCCTATCAGCTGCCATATGTTCGCTCGGTCTCACTCTGATGACAGTATAATATAATCTGTCAGCTGCCCAATTTCGGATAGTGCTTCCGTCGCCTCTGTGTAGCTGTGTTGCTGCCTGTTTGATGGTCGTTTGCGCCTCTATTTCCTTTTTTCAAAATAGCTAGCAACGATGAGATTGGGACATAAGGAGCTTCTCCTCCAGCTTTAGTAAAGATTTACTGTTGATTGGGACTTAATAAATATAATTTGTGCAATGTGCTGAGCGGAGCTCTGTGAATATGCGTCCATGACTCAGCTTGGTCAGGCCACGCCCCCCCCCACTTTTAATATTTTAAAGGGACAGTCTACTCAAGAATTGTTATTGTTTAAAAAGATAGATAATCCCTTCATTACCCATTCCCCAGTTTTGCATAACCAGCACTGTTATATTAAAACACTTTTTACCTCTTTGATTAACTTGTTTTTATGCCTCTGCAAACCGCTTATCTAAGTCCTTTTAACAGGCATGCATTTTAGCCAATCAGTGCTGACTCTTAAATAACTCCATGGGAGTTAGATTTTTTTTTTATCTATATGACACATATGAACTAGCAGTGTCTAACTGTCAAAAACTGATAGACACTGATAGACTGAGATAAGATGCAGTTCAACAATTACAAATTAGCATATGAGCCTTCCTAGATTTAGCTTTCCACAAAGAATACCAAGAGAGTAAAGCAAATTTGATGATAAAAGTATGAATGTTTAACTTTGACTAGACTTTAAGCATTGTTTTTTTCTCCCCAATATTTCCAATTATTGTTTGGAAATCTTTTCTGGCTTATTGCTATAATTTATTAGTAGAGCGCCAACAGATTCTGCAGCGCTAAACTTGGCTAGATGCACATCTGAAATCAAGTAGAACACTATGGGCTTCTATTAGAAGGAAGTGGCCACAACTTATCTTCTTAAATGTCAGGGGTTTTCCCTGTTGTGTTTGCCATGTGCTGCTGGCAGCCATTTTACTCACCTCTCTTCCTGTCTATGGTGCATTGTGGGGGATGCTGCTCATTTCCTGCACTTCCTTTTATGGCCAGACTGGTGTGTATCATCCATGTGAGACAGGATGCAGTCTCAGAATTGTGATGTCATCACTTATTATTTAAAGGGCCCCTGTTCAGTGTGCTTTGCCTTTGCGTTGTCTCAGACCTGTTTGTGAGAGTTGAGAAGAAAAGTAACTTGCGCCTAGGACTGATATCTGCTCACTATAAAGAAGACCCCCTAATAGGTCTAAAAACGGAACAATGAAACAGGATATATAGGAGGGCCAATGGCTTAGATATACCACAGGAAATAGAAATAATCTCCAATTGTTTCTCTTAAAATTAAATTAATCAAATGTCAAATGGATATATTTATTATATAAAAACAATATGATTCTGATCTCCAGAATTCATAAAAATGTAAATAAAAGCAAAAAACACATATAAAAATACATATAATAAAGTACAGTGGATGACAAATTAAAATACAGCGGATGGCAAATAAAATCTAATCCAGTTATTTAAACTGGGTAACCAATATCTAATGGTACGGTGTTGGTAAAGACCCTCTAGTATATACACAAATGTGTATTGAGAAACAAGTTGGTACTTAATGGATTTATCAAATAAGTGTACAAATTAACTAAGTGTCTAATAGATGATATAATAATAACTCAAATAGTGTTATCAGTAAGTGATAAGACCACTATTATAGTGATACGAGACCCACTTTATGGGTCAACAGTTCATACAGGTGGTGCAAAATGTGATGATTAATACAAATCATATAATAAACGCTGTGATAAATCGAAAATGAGATGAAAATATATTGGAATCCTTAAACTGACAGATAAACCATATTATGGATCACAATATATAACACAAAATAAAATACAATTCTGAGGTGATTGAATTGGTGTGATCAAAAATCAAAAAATAAAAGATGTGAAAAATGTAAAAAATACAAAATTATACGTGTGGTCCTGCTAGTGGGAATCTAAACTAAACTGGTACCAGCCATTATCTCAATTAACCTAATTAAATCTGGAAGATGGACTCAGTCGTCCGGTAATACGTCTAACTTTAATATCTTATAAACAATAAACCGATAAAACAAATAACACAAGCTATATAATCGATATGAACAACATAAAAAACAGAGAGTTTATGTCTAGTTTGGCCAAAACTAATCCACAACTCTTAAAGGTGTGTTTCCACAACTCTTAAAAGATAATAATAATGACAATGACAATGTCCTTAAAAAGTCAATTTGATAAAAGTGAATCCTTATAATGTCTGATGAAAAAAAGTCCTCAATGTATGGCGGAGTCCATAGTCCTACTCCTTTGTTAAGACAGAAACCTGAAAAAGATGGAAAAAGCGCACTAAACAAACAGCGCTACAAGGGTATGGACTATTGAAATTAGTCTTACCGATCAAATCCTGGTCCTGGATATAATGAACCTCTCAAATCTTTGGTATAAAGCTGTTGTCTACGCGTTTTGGCCCTCGCAACGGGCCTTTTTCAAGACATATAGAGGCTACATTAATACTGACCTTATATACTCTTCCATATGGGCGTTTGTATGTTAAAAATTGCGCCAAATTGGGCGGATGTTGTCGGATTATTCTCCGCCGGAAAAAACGCACTTCCGATAGTGAACCGGAAGTTGAAGCTTGCAACACTTCCGGTTTCGGTGCTTCCGGTTTCTCTGAGCCATTTTGGAAATGGGCAAGATTGGTAATGGGCATTAAACGGTCTAGTAGTACCGATTTTTCTTTATTATGTTGGAAATGGACATAATCGGCAATTAGACAGCCTACTATAAGGACTAGGTGTTATATATATTTAACATTTTCAATTGACATCTGTTATAATAACCAGATATAATTTTTAAATTTCGTTCATCTAGTTGAGGCTAATATATCCAGGACCTAACATTAGGATTGTTTATACAATTTTAGCAACAGGAACCTTCTATTAGTCAATACAGATCTATATCGATTTAACAAATTTCAGAATAAGGTCTCTTGTTCACCAAATGAGTCCCTTTTACAATTTATATTTGTGGAAATTATCCAATGTTCATGGTAATACATATCGTTCACCTTAAAGATACTACTTTATAATAATTTAAAATATTGATTTCCCAAGATACATAGTGGAAAATCAACTACTTTCCTTACATATACATAAAGCGATAATTTGAACTCATATTCTTATACATAATCTAATAAATCAAAAACTTATGGAATCAAAATTATAAAAAATATAAAAATATAAAATATATAAAATGCATTAATGTGTCTTAAAATTATATTCCTCAAAGGACTTTAAAAACGAAAGAATGCTTAGGTCGACTCGACCAAGCCAGATGGTTAAAAAAGTGGTTCTAAGAGATTATTCATAACAATAACTTCAAAGTGAATATGACTTGAATTAGATGGATCATCTTAAAGTTAATATTTAGATATGTTGTAACTTTAGGGATAAAAATCAATTACTCTGAACTATTCAAAACAGATGGACAATCTCAAAATTTGCGTTGAGACCTTTTGGATGAATACAGTCTAAATTAAAAATCCATTTGGATTCTGTTTTTAGTAATTTCAGTTCCATGTCCCCTCCTCTCCAATCTTTGTTTATTTTGCATATACCCATATATTTGAAGCTTTTATCGCTTCCACCATGTACTTCTTTGAAGTGTTTGTAAATCGGTAAATCAACCTTCTTCCATTTGATCTGCAACAGATGTTCTCGAATTCGGTCTTTTAGTTTCCTAGAGGTCTGGCCTACATACTGCAGGCCACACCCACACTTGATTAAATAGACTATGTTCTGATCAGTACATCTTATTGTTTGTTTGATGTGGAACACTTCATTGGAAACTTTGGACTTGATTATATTAGTTTTCTTTCCATGTTTGCATGCTTTACAAAAGTAACATGGGTAAAAACCAAACAGTTTTTTACCCAGTGAAAAGAAGACACACCGGGGACGAAGGTCGGGATCCAGATATAAGAACAGACCCCATCTGGTCCAAACAACATTAGAAAAAACAGCCATTCGAGAAGTCACAGAAGAAGGGATAAGTCAAAAAGAGGTCAAAGGAGTTTTCAATTTAAGTAACATTAACCTGGAAGCTGAGGAAAAGGAAATATTAAAATTAGGTCTATCTTATGCACCGTCTAGAGGATTGGATAAACAACATCCGCCCAATTTGGCGCAATTTTTAACATACAAACACCCATATGGAAGAGTATATAAGGTCAGTATTAATGTAGCCTCTATATGTCTTGAAAAGGGCCCGTTACGAGGGCCGAAACGCGTAGACGACAACTTTATACCAAAGATTTGAGAGGCTCATTATATCCAGGACCAGGATTTGATATGTAAGACTAATTTCAATAGTCCATACCCTTGTAGCGCTGTTTGTTTAGTGCGCTTTTTCCATCTTTTTCAGGTTTCTGTCTTAACAAAGGAGTAGGACTATGGACTCCACCATACATTGAGGACTTTTTTTCATCAGACATTATAAGGATTCACTTTTATCAAATTGACTTTTTAAGGACATTGTCATTGTCATTATTATTATATTTTAAGAGTTGTGGAAACACACCTTTAAGAGTTGTGGATTAGTTTTGGCCAAACTAGACATAAACTCTCTGGCCTAGATTTGGAGTTTGGCGGTAGAAGGGCTGTTAACGCTCCGCGGGCTTTTTTCTGGCCGCACCATAAATTTAACTCTGGTATCGAGAGTTTAAACAAATGCTGCGTTAGGCTCCAAAAAAGGAGCGTAGAGCATTTTTACCGCAAATGCAACTCTCGATACCAGAGTTGCTTACGGACGCGGCCGGCCTCAAAAACGTGCTCGTGCACGATTCTCCCATAGGAAACAATGGGGCTGTTTGAGCTGAAAAAAAACCTAACACCTGCAAAAAAGCAGCGTTCAGCTCCTAACGCAGCCCCATTGTTTCCTATGGGGAAACACTTCCTACGTCTGCACCTAACACTCTAACATGTACCCCGAGTCTAAACACCCCTAACCTTACACTTATTAACCCCTAATCTGCCGCCCCCGCTATCGCTGACCCCTGCATATTTTTTTTAACCCCTAATCTGCCGCTCCGTAAACCGCCGCAACCTACGTTATCCCTATGTACCCCTAATCTGCTGCCCTAACATCGCCGACCCCTATATTATATTTATTAACCCCTAATCTGCCCCCCTCAACGTCGCCGACACCTGCCTACACTTATTAACTCCTAATCTGCCGAGCGGACCTGAGCGCTACTATAATAAAGTTATTAACCCCTAATCCGCCTCACTAACCCTATCATAAATAGTATTAACCCCTAATCTGCCCTCCCTAACATCGCCGACACCTACCTTCAATTATTAAATCCTAATCTGACGACCGGAGCTCACCGCTACTCTAATAAATGTATTAACCCCTAAAGCTAAGTCTAACCCTAATACTAACACCCCCCTAAATTAAATATAATTTACATCTAACGAAATTAATTAACTCTTATTAAATAACTTATTCCTATTTAAAGCTAAATACTTACCTGTAAAATAAATCCTAATATAGCTACAATATAAATTATAATTATATTATAGCTATTTTAGGATTAATATTTATTTTACAGGCAACTTTTTAATTATTTTAACCAGGTACAATAGCTATTAAATAGTTAAGAACTATTTAATAGCTACCTAGTTAAAATAATAACAAATTTACCTGTAAAATAAATCCTAACCTAAGATATAATTAAACCTAACACTACCCTATCAATAAATTAATTAAATAAACTACCTACAATTACCTACAATTAACCTAACACTACACTATCAATAAATTAATTAAACACAATTCCTACAAATAAATACAATTAAATAAACTAGCTAAAGTACAAAAAATAAAAAAGAACTAAGTTACAAAAAATAATAAAATATTTACAAACATAAGAAAAATATTACAACAATTTTAAACTAATTACACCTACTCTAAGCCCCCTAATAAAATAACAAAGACCCCCAAAATAAAAAATTCCCTACCCTATTCTAAATTAAAAAAGTTACAAGCTCTTTTACCTTACCAGCCCTGAACAGGGCCCTTTGCGGGGCATGCCCCAAGAATTTCAGCTCTTTTGCCTGTAAAAGAATAAATACAATACCCCCCCCCCAACATTACAACCCACCACCCACATACCCCTAATCTAACCCAAACCCCCCTTAAATAAACCTAACACTAAGCCCCTGAAGATCTTCCTACCTTGTCTTCACCATACCAGGTTCACCGATCCGTCCTGGCTCCAACATCTTCATCCAACCCAAGCGGGGGTTGGCGATCCATCATCCGGTGCTGAAGAGGTCCAGAAGAGGCTCCAAAGTCTTCCTCCTATCCGGCAAGAAGAGGACATCCGGACCGGCAAACATCTTCTCCAAGCGGCATCTTCAATCTTCTTCCATCCGGTGCGGAGCGGGTCCATCTTGAAGCAGGCGACGCGGATCCATCCTCTTCTTCCGTTGTCTCCCGACGAATGACGGTTCCTTTAAGGGACGTCATCCAAGATGGCGTCCCTCGAATTCCGATTGGCTGATAGGATTCTATCAGCCAATCGGAATTAAGGTAGGAATTTTCTGATTGGCTGATGGAATCAGCCAATCAGAATCAAGTTCAATCCGATTGGCTGATCCAATCAGCCAATCAGATTGAGTTCGCATTCTATTGGCTTTTCCGATCAGCCAATAGAATGCGAGCTCAATCTGATTGGCTGATTGGATCAGCCAATCGGATTGAACTTGATTCTGATTGGCTGATTCCATCAGCCAATCAGAAAATTCCTACCTTAATTCCGATTGGCTGATAGAATCCTATCAGCCAATCGGAATTCGAGGGACGCCATCTTGGATGACGTCCCTTAAAGGAACCGTCATTCGTCGGGAGACAACGGAAGAAGAGGATGGATCCGCGTCGCCTGCTTCAAGATGGACCCGCTCCGCACCGGATGGAAGAAGATTGAAGATGCCGCTTGGAGAAGATGTTTGCCGGTCCGGATGTCCTCTTCTTGCCGGATAGGAGGAAGACTTTGGAGCCTCTTCTGGACCTCTTCAGCACCGGATGATGGATCGCCAACCCCCGCTTGGGTTGGATGAAGATGTTGGAGCCAGGACGGATCGGTGAACCTGGTATGGTGAAGACAAGGTAGGAAGATCTTCAGGGGCTTAGTGTTAGGTTTATTTAAGGGGGGTTTGGGTTAGATTAGGGGTATGTGGGTGGTGGGTTGTAATGTTGGGGGGGGGGTATTGTATTTATTCTTTTACAGGCAAAAGAGCTGAAATTCTTGGGGCATGCCCCGCAAAGGGCCCTGTTCAGGGCTGGTAAGGTAAAAGAGCTTGTAACTTTTTTAATTTAGAATAGGGTAGGGAATTTTTTATTTTGGGGGTCTTTGTTATTTTATTAGGGGGCTTAGAGTAGGTGTAATTAGTTTAAAATTGTTGTAATATTTTTCTTATGTTTGTAAATATTTTATTATTTTTTGTAACTTAGTTCTTTTTTATTTTTTGTACTTTAGCTAGTTTATTTAATTGTATTTATTTGTAGCAATTGTGTTTAATTAATTTATTGATAGTGTAGTGTTAGGTTAATTGTAGGTAATTGTAGGTAGTTTATTTAATTAATTTATTGATAGGGTAGTGTTAGGTTTAATTGTATCTTAGGTTAGGATTTATTTTACAGGTAAATTTGTTATTATTTTAACTAGGTAGCTATTAAATAGTTCTTAACTATTTAATAGCTATTGTACCTGGTTAAAATAAATACCAAGTTGCCTGTAAAATAAATATTAATCCTAAAATAGCTATAATATAATTATAATTTATATTGTAGCTATATTAGGATTTATTTTACAGGTAAGTATTTAGCTTTAAATAGGAATCATTTATTTAATAAGAGTTAATTAATTTCGTTAGATGTAAATTATATTTAACTTAGGGGGGTGTTAGTGTTAGGGTTAGACTTAGCTTTAGGGGTTAATCAATTTATTAGAATAGCGGTGAGCTCCGGTCGTCAGATTAGGGGTTAATAATTGAAGGTAGGTGTCGGCGATGTTAGGGAGGGCAGATTAGGGGTTAATACTATTTATGATAGGGTTAGTGAGGCGGGTTAGGGGTTAATAACTTTATTATAGTAGCGCTCAGGTCCGCTCGGCAGATTAGGGGTTAATAAGTGTAGGCAGGTGTCGGCGACGTTGAGGGGGGCAGATTAGGGGTTAATAAATATAATATAGGGGTCGGCGGTGTTAGGGGCAGCAGATTAGGGGTACATAAGGATAACGTAGGTGGCGGCGCTTTGCGGTCGGCAGATTAGGGGTTATTTATTTTAAGTAGCTGGCGGCGACGTTGTGGGGGGCAGGTTAGGGGTTAATAAATGTAATACAGGGGTCGGCGGGGTTAGGGGCAGCAGATTAGGGGTACATAAGTATAACGTAGGTGGCGGTCGGCAGATTAGGGGTTAAAAATTTAAATCGAGTGGCGGCGATGTGGGGGGAGCTCGGTTTAGGGGTACATAGGTAGTTTATGGGTGTTAGTGTACCATAGGGTACAGTAGTTAAGAGCTTTATGAACTGGCGTTAGCCAGAAAGCTCTTAACTCCTGCTATTTTCAGGCGGCTGGAATTTTGTCGTTAGAGCTCTAACGCTCACTTCAGAAACGACTCTAAATACCAGCGTTAGAAAGATCCCATTGAAAAGATAGGATACGCAAATGGCGTAGGGGGATCTGCGGTATGGAAAAGTCGCGGCTGGAAAGTGAGCGTTAGACCCTTTAATCACTGACTCCAAATACCAGCGGGCGGCCAAAACCAGCGTTAGGAGCCTCTAACGCTGGTTTTGACGGCTACCGCCGAACTCCAAATCTAGGCCTCTGTTTTTTATGTTGTTCATATCGATTATATAGCTTGTGTTATTTGTTTTATCGGTTTATTGTTTATAAGATATTAAAGTTAGACGTATTACCGGACCACTGAGTCCATCTTCCAGATTTAATTAGGTTAATTGAGATAATGGCTGGTACCAGTTTAGTTTAGATTCCCACTAGCAGGACCACACGTGTAATTTTGTATTTTTTACATTTTTCACATCTTTTATTTTTTGATTTTTGATCACACCAATTCAATCACCTCAGAATTGTATTTTATTTTGTGTTATATATTGTGATCCATAATATGGTTTATCTGTCAGTTTAAGGATTCCAATATATTTTCATCTCATTTTCGATTTATCACGGCGTTTATTATACGATTTGTATTAATCATCACATTTTGCACCACCTGTATGGACTGTTGACCCATAAAGTGGGTCTTGTATCACTATAATAGTGGTCTTATCACTTACTGATAACACTATTTGAGTTATTATTATATCATCTATTGGACACTTAGTTAATTTGTACACTTATTTGATAAATCCATTAAGTACCAACTTGTTTCTCAATACAAATTTGTGTATATACTAGAGGGTCTTTACCAACACCGTACCATTAGATATTGGTTACCCAGTTTAAATAACTGGATTAGATTTTATTTGCCATCCGCTGTATTTTAATTTGTCATCCGCTGTACTTTATTATATGTATTTTTATATGTGTTTTTTGCTTTTATTTACATTTTTATGAATTCTGGAGATCAGAATCATATTGTTTTCATATAATAAATATATCCGTTTGACATTTGATTAATTTAATTTTAAGAGAAACAATTGGAGATTATTTCTATTTCCTGTAGTATATCTAAGCCATTGGCGTTCCTATATATCCTGTTTCATTGTTCCGTTTTTAGACCTATTAGGGGGTCTTCTTTATAGTGAGCAGATATCAGTCCTAGGCACTAGTTACTTTTCTTGTCAAGTCTTGTTTCTTTACCTAATTAAGTAACAGCAGCTGGACACAGGGATAATAATCAGTAAGATGGAAACTTCTTTATCAATCAGAAATTTAAGAGCTGATGTAAGTTCTGATATTAACATAGCCCCAAATAGGGATAATGTCACTGGTAACAATACTGTTACAGATATCAACACTATTTTTAAGAATTTGGAAAAACTGTTGATATCTGAGACTAAATATAAAATTGAAATCTCTTTCCTAAAGAAATGTTTGGAATTGAATATTGTACCTTAAGGTCTGATGATAATTAAAGAATGCTCATTTAACACAAACTCGAAGGAGTTTACTGACAACTGGAACAAGGTTATCACTGAGGCTTCTCAAGATCTAATGAGGCTTATTATTAAATACAGGGAGCTATTATTAACACAATTAGACTCTGAGATAACAGTTGAAGAAAAAAATATGGAATTATTTAAAGACTCTCAGACCTTTAAGGAGAAGCAAGAGCATTTATATTCAAGAATTAACAAACTTAAAGATGACACTATTGCAAAAAAGACCAAGAAAATCAATAGAGATCTTAATGCAATTCAAGACAGTTATGACAATCCTGTCAACATCGGAAATGACCCAATGATAACCGAATCAGGGACAAAGCCCGTGAATACACAGATACTAAATAGAGAAGATAGGTTGGAGACCTACCCTAGGGAATGTCCCACCGGCAGACCCATTGAAACTACACGAGGACTGGGAGTCCATAGAAACATAACTAATCGTCCACCCAATAGACCACAATTAAGAAGACAATATGATGATGACCATCAAAGTTACCACCAAAGAAGAAATTCATACAACAACATGGGCTATCAAAGAAGACCTTATGATGATGATCATAAAGGTTACCACCGAAGAAGAAATCAGTATAATAATATGGGATACCAAAGACCATTCAATAATAATGGTAGTCACAGAAGGAACAACATGCATGGAGACAATTGGCATAACATTCCCTATGATTCTCACAGATCCTATGGAAGCTTTGATCTCAATAAGACACCCCAATATGAACCGAGGCGGGGATATCATCCATCCGGTGGAAATAATGGCTATTTTAACAGACCTCATCAGCCCTTCACAAATAGAGACAACTATGGACAATTCCAAGAAAGTAACGATAACTCAGGGTTTGATCAACAACATCTAAGAAGAGAACAACACTATGAATGGCAATATAGAGACCAGATAATAAACAATGAACAAAGAAATCTGAGGGGACAACACTATGACAGGAGAAACAACTTTGTTGAGATGACAAATAGGTTTTCCCCCCTAGCGACCCCCACTGCAAGAAGAACAATGGATACACCTAGAGATGATGTGAATCCAGCTCCCACTTCAACTTCTTTTTTAGGGGTGGGTCCACACAACCCCCAAATGCTGGAACAAAGGGGAAAAAGGAAACAGGTCACATTGGAAGATGTGGACACCCCAGTGAAAAGAAGACACACCGGGGACGAAGGTCGGGATCCAGATATAAGAACAGACCCCATCTGGTCCAAACAACATTAGAAAAAACAGCCATTCGAGAAGTCACAGAAGAAGGGATAAGTCAAAAAGAGGTCAAAGGAGTTTTCAATTTAAGTAACATTAACCTGGAAGCTGAGGAAAAGGAAATATTGAAATTAGGTCTATCTTATGCACCGTCTAGAGGATTGGATAAGTTCCAAAAGTATCTGAATACGAATGAGTTCGTAAGAAAACTCACTTTGAAGAGATACTTCCTAAAGTCATCAGTGGAGAGAAGTATGTCTCTTCCAACGAGCTCCTCTATGGAAGACCAATTCCAACAGTCCGATCTCAAACCAAAGTCCCATTTTTTATCCTACCCATTGCAAAGGACCGGCTATTGAGACATTCGAAACAATGGTGTGTAATGATATAAAGAAATTGAAATCCAACAGAGCATATAATAGAAATCTTAATGCCAAGCAACTCAACACCATATCAAATTTGGAAAAAAACAATGACATCGTCATCAAATCAGCCGACAAGGGCGGGGGTATTGTGATTATGAACAGGACGGACTATCAGAAAGAATCTAGAAGAATATTAGGAGATAAAGACACCTATGAAACTCTGGAAGCAGACCCTACAAGTGATTATAAAAGAACACTAGATGACTTACTCACCGAGGCTAATAGATTGGGTATTCTCAATGATAAAGAACATCGATATCTAAGTGTGAAACATCCAAAGATCCCAGTGCTTTACCACCTGCCCAAAATTCACAAAAGTTTGGTCAACCCACCGGGAAGGCCCATAATATCGGGCATAGGATCAGTGTCGAGTAATCTATCTGAATATATAGATAAGAAATTACAACCATATGTCAGAACTTTACCATCATATCTGAGAGACTCCACCGAAGTACTAAATCTACTAAGAGATCTAGAATGGGATGATAGCTACATTATGATCACCAGTGATGTAACATCATTATACACTTCGATTCCGCATGAGAGAGGACTTGATACTATAAGCTACTTCCTAAATAAAGACGACAACATGCCAGAACCACAGAGGAGGTTCATACTGGATGGGATAGACTATATCCTTCAACATAATTATTTTTACTGTGACAATATGTTTTATCGTCAAGTATGTGGTACGGCCATGGGGACCAGGTTCGCGCCCAGCTATGCCAATCTGTACATGGGCAGATGGGAAAACCATTTTCTGGGAATCATGCCCAGCGGGCGCGGACCTGGTCTTATACAAAAGGTATATAGATGACCTAATCATCTGGAAGGGAAGTGAGGAAGATTTGAAACACACATTGGACGTAATGAACTTGAACCAGTCCAATCTCAGATTTACCAACTCCATCAGTAAAGACCATATTGTCTATTTAGATCTAGATATTAGAGTCATTAATGGGAAGATTGAAACGTCCACCCACTTCAAGGAAGTGGACTCCAACAATTATGTCCACCATACAAGCTGCCACCACGCTATCACAGAAGTAAGTAATACAAAAAGAGACTCCCTCCTAACTTAAAAAATGAAACCAGATAAAGGAAAATCTGAAGTTCTTAAAATTCCTTTTATCACCCAATATGGAGAAAGGAAAAAGACAATTGAGGATATAGTTAAGTGACATTGGCACTTGCTCAAAGACGACGACATTCTGGGCGAACATCTAACAGAACGACCCAATTTCGTCTATAGGAAGGCCAATAATTTAAAATCAATTCTGGCTCCAAGCATACCCAAACAGAAGAAAGAAAAGAACTCTTCAGACATCATGGGTAAAAAACTGTTTGGTTTTTACCCATGTTACTTTTGTAAAGCATGCAAACATGGAAAGAAAACTAATATAATCAAGTCCAAAGTTTCCAATGAAGTGTTCCACATCAAACAAACAATAAGATGTACTGATCAGAACATAGTCTATTTAATCGAGTGTGGGTGTGGCCTGCAGTATGTAGGCCAGACCTCTAGGAAACTAAAAGACCGAATTTGAGAACATCTGTTGCAGATCAAATGGAAGAAGGTTGATTTACCGATTTACAAACACTTCAAAGAAGTACATGGTGGAAGCGATAAAAGCTTCAAATATATGGGTATATGTGTCATATCACAGTATTTCTCTCTCTCTATACTTCATGATTTCCACGTTTGACTGTCTCTTTAAACATAATATCACATGACCGTTATGCCTTTATAAGCCCTCCTCCCTAATTCAACTGTGCTTGGTAATTTGATTCGCATGAGGAGTGAACATAACTTTCAAGAAGCTCTGTCTCTTTCATAAAGTGTTATTGCTAACCTTCAATCTGCAAAAGTTCTTTTAATTACAGGACACCATTCTTTGTTCAGCAACTCTAACTGACATTCAGCGTGTCTGCAGGAGTTCGGCGTCTGACGTCATCAGCACTCCGGGAGTCAGTGTCGCAGCTCCTCTCTCTTGTCGGATTCACCTCTGCTTCTCAGGACAACTTATTCACCAGCTAGCAAAGACTCCACAAGTACACGCTGGACAAGAAGTCAAGGGTATTGTACATTCCATAAAGTTATCATCGTAGTAACGCTAATATCATGTTATTCCAAAGACTGTTTAAACTAACAAATCAATCCTCTGCATATACGTTATTAATGGAATGTTTGCATGATTAACATCTTCTGCCTATAACCCGGCTACTTCTGCATGCTATTTAATTCTATAACAATCCTGTTGTTTCTATAAAGAAGTTTGCATATGAACTATACTACCCTAAATATTCAAGTTCTTTATATGAGTGATACGCTACATTCCGTATGAAGAGATACTAACAGAACTTCAATTACATAAGGTTTCATAATATTTCACATTCTCTAAAGAGATTATCTATTATTTAGCAAATAGCTATTATATTAATTTGGAGAGTATTAGCACATACATTGTATTAAACTTCAAACACATGGTTGTGCATATCTCCTGCAACTTAAGTTAGTTGTAATTTACTTTTGACCTAAACAGGTCACCCTCAGTCAATGAGCAAAATAAGGTTCCTAGTTTAACAAGGTAACCTAGGTTTGGTGTGAGACTGAGTGGAGTAGATACAACTGGGTTCTTATTAATCATATAATAAATCCTCACATATTACCAAGCCATATAACCCACTTGTATCTATAATGGATGTTACTGAATTATCCAACCGTGTTGGTACCCTTTCTCAAAATATGGATATAATGATCCAGGGTCTTAGGGACCTCCAAGTTGAAAATCAGGAATGACGAAAATACATTAGGGATCATGTACCTGCTCAAACGTTACCATCACCTCTTGTTTCCCCTGAGCCACAAATATGTCCACCTGAAAGATTTTCTGGAGACAGGACTCAATTTAGAGACTTTAAAAATTCATGTACTTTACTATTTACACTGAAACCAAGAACCTATCCTACCGAAAGGGTTAAAGTTCTAACGGTAATTTCTTATCTCACTGGTGAAGCCAAGGCATGGGCAAATGCATACTATGAGAAAGAAGATCCCATCTTAAACTCATTAGAATCATTCTTTAATGCCATGCCTTTACTATATGAAGACCATGACAAACAAGCTTCAGCAGAAAATTCGATCAGAAATTTGCGACAAGGTTGACGCCCTGTAGAAGAATATATAACTGACTTCAAGAGGTGGGCACCTGACACACAGTGGAATAACCCAGCTTTGACAAATCAATTTCGTATTGGTTTAGCGGATTCTCTAAAAGATGAATTGGCACGTGTAGTTATTCCTAAGGACTTAGAAAATCTTATGACCTTGTCTATATCTATTGATCGTCGTTTGAGGGAAAGGAAGATTGAAAGAGGGTCATCAGAAATATCTACCAAGAAATCCTATAGCTCTCACTCAGTTTCCACTGTCCGATCAACTGATGAGCCTATGGAGATAGGCTTTGTCAAAGGTCCTCTTAAACCGGAAGAAAAAGCCATACGGAGACAACATAATCTTTGTTTATATTGTGCTGCTAAAGATCACGGAGTAAAGGAGTGTCCAATTCTGTCAAAGTCAAAAAAGGGTAAGCAAGAGATAGCTCATCTAAATGAGACTGTTATAAAAAACTCATCTCACTTTACTTTCTCTGTTTGTCTACAGTGGGATCAACATCAACTTAATGCCCAGGTGGTAATCGATTCAGGAGCAACTAATAATTTCATTCATTCTTCTTTTGTTGAAAATCACAAGATTCCTATAATTAAAAAATTACTTGCATTACCTATTCGAGTCGTTGATGGTTCTTTTATGAATTCAGGTCCTGTTACCCATCATACAGTTCCATTATTATTATCATTTTCATCAGGTCACTCTGAACTGTGTACCTTCGAGGTTATTCATTCTCCTTTATACCCCATAATTCTTGGACTCTCATGGCTAAAGAAACATCAACCAACCATCTCATGGAATAGTGGTTCTATTTCCTTTGATTCACCATATTGTAACACACACTGTACACAAACACAAACTCTATTACAGGTTGATATGACCAATATACCTTTAGAGTACTCAGATTTCAATTATGTTTTTGATAAGGTTGAGGCTCAATCTTTACCTCCTCACAGACCTTATGATTGTCCTATCGATTTAAAACCAAAAAGTTAAATTCCTTATGGTCGTATATATCCACTCTCTGAACCTGAACTGCTTAATCTCAAAGGATATCTTGAGGAAAATCTAAAAAAAGGTTTTATTCGGCCTTCTACATCTTCAGCTGGTGCCGGAATCTTTTTCGTGAAGAATAAAGATGACAGTCTCAGGCCTATAATTGATTATAGACAACTGAACAACTGTACAATAAAAAATAGATATCCTTTACCTCTTAATTCAGAACTCATAGAGAGGTTACAGGGTGCTACCATTTTCACCAAACTGGATTTAAGAGGTGCATATAATTTAATTAGAATTCGCAAAGGCGATGAATGGTTAACTGCCTTTCGTACAAGGTATGGTCTCTATGAGTATTGTGTTATGCCTTTTGGTTTGTACAATGCACCCGCAACTTTTCAGTTTTTTATTAATGATGTTTTCAGAGATTTACTCGACACATACATTGTCATTTATTTGGACGATATTCTCATCTATTCAAATTCCAAAGAGGATCACATACATGTCAGAACAGTTCTTTCAAGATTAAGACAGAACAACTTATATGCTAAGTCAGAAAAATGTATATTTAATTCTGATTCTATTTCTTTCCTGGGGTATCATATTTCACCAAATGGAATATCCATGGAGGACAACAAAGTACAAGCTATCACTAACTGGCCTATTCCAAAAAATAAGAAAGAGCTCCAGAGGTTCTTAGGATTCTCAAATTTTTATAGAAAATTTATCAAAGGTTTCTCTACTATCGCAAAACCTCTCACAATACTCACCCGAAAGAACCACAAATACCATTGGAACCAACAGGCAGATGACTCTTTCAATGCTCTCAAACATAGTTTCATTACCGCTCCAATCCTACAATTCCCAGATCCATCGCAACAATATACATTAGAAGTAGATGCTTCCGAATTTGCAATAGGAGCCATTCTATCACAAAGAGATACTTCTACCAACATGCTTCATCCTGTCGCATATTATTCTCGGGTCATGAATTCTGCCGAAATTAATTACCCAATTGGGGAAAAAGAACTTCTAGCCATCAAGGCTGCATTCGAATTTTGGAGACATCTACTAGAAGGGGCAAGATTTCCAATCATCATATTTACAGATCATCGTAATCTACAATATCTAAAAACTAATAAAAGTCTTTCTTCCAGACAAGTCAGATGGAGTTTATTCTTTACTAGATTTGATTTTCTAATCACTTATCGTCCAGGAGTAAGAAATACAAAGGCAGATGCTTTATCTAGATATCCAACTCCATTAACTGAGAGTTCTGAACTAAATTCAATTATACCACCAGAAAAATTAATCGGCCTCTTAGTGGGGAAAACAGCTATTTTCAAAGAACAACAACAGAATGATCCATTGATTAATGATTCCAGGATTCATAAAGGTAATGATGGATTTTTCTACCATGGACATGCACTGTATGTTCCAGAATCTCTTAGGAATGACATTTTAGCTATGGCACATGATATTCCACTTTCAGGACACCCTGGGTTCAAGAAAACTCTTCATTTAATTCAAAGGGATTTCTGGTGGCCACATATGAATCAGTCTGTTAAACAATACCTACAAGGGTGTGCTGTATGTACCAAATGTAAATCTCAAAGAATTCACCCTTATGGTTTACTTCTATCTCTTCCAATCGCTGATAGACCTTGGCAAGATATTGCCCTAGACTTCATTGTCGATCTACCTCCTTCTTCTAACAACACAGTCATTCTGGTAGTTGTGGATCTCTTCTCAAAAATGGCACATTTTATACCTATTCACACTTTACCAACAGCTTCAGAAACAGCTGAATTGTTCATCAAACATATTGTCAGATTACATGGGTTACCTAATTCTATTACGACTGAAAGGGGTACACAATTTACCTCTTGATTTTGGACGCAACTCTGTTCTAGTCTGCATATTGATCGCCGTTTGAGTTCAGCTTACCATCCTCAAACAAACGGTCAGACTGAAAGGACTAATCAGAGTTTAGAGCAATATCTAAGATGCTACTGTACTTTTCAACAAGACAACTGGTCTTCTCTTCTACCTACTGCTGAATTCTCCTACAATAACACCATTAATTCATCTACCAATACAACTCCATTTTTCATTAACTATGGGTTTCATCCCTCTTATCATCTTCTTCAAAGATCAGAAAGTTCTTGTCCTTTGGTAAATGACACTGTGAATACGATTGCTGAAGGGTTCAGACAACTAAAACAGATTCTACTACAATCTCAAGAAAAGCAAAAACATTATTATGACTTAAGGAGGACGAAACCTCCTGACTATAAGGTGGGTGATCTAGTTTGGCTTTCCTCTAAACACTTGAAGCTTCACATTCCCAGTAAAAAGCTTGGTTCTCTGTTTATTGGTCCTTACAAAATTATTAGGATTGTTAATGCTAATGCTGTCACTTTACAATTACCGAATTCTTTTAGGATACATCCAACATTTCATGTATCCCTTTTGAAACCTTATGTTCTAGTCAGAGATCAAGTCTTGACAACTCAAGTTCCGACACTCATTGAGGATGAAGTTTCCTACGAAGTTGAGTCCATTCTAGATTCTAGATTCTATAAGAATTCTCTACAGTATTTAGTCCGGTGGAAAAATTATACATCTGAAGAGGATTCTTGGGAACCATCCACTAACCTATCAGCCCCTAGATTGGTGTCTCTATTTCATCGCAGACATCCAGACCGTCCCAAACCCTGATCTGCGGAGCAGATCGTTAAGGGGGGTGTCCTGTCATATCACAGTATTTCTCTCTCTCTATACTTCATGATTTCCACGTTTGACTGTCTCTTTAAACATAATATCACATGACCGTTATGCCTTTATAAGCCCTCCTCCCTAATTCAACTGTGCTTGGTAATTTGATTCGCATGAGGAGTGAACATAACTTTCAAGAAGCTCTGTCTCTTTCATAAAGTGTTATTGCTAACCTTCAATCTGCAAAAGTTCTTTTAATTACAGGACACCATTCTTTGTTCAGCAACTCTAACTGACATTCAGCGTGTCTGCAGGAGTTCGGCGTCTGACGTCATCAGCACTCCGGGAGTCAGTGTCGCAGCTCCTCTCTCTTGTCGGATTCACCTCTGCTTCTCAGGACAACTCATTCACCAGCTAGCAAAGACTCCACAAGTACACGCTGGACAAGAAGTCAAGGGTATCGTACATTCCATAAAGTTATCATCGTAGTAACGCTAATATCATGTTATTCCAAAGACTGTTTAAACTAACAAATCAATCCTCTGCATATACGTTATTAATGGAATGTTTGCATGATTAACATCTTCTGCCTATAACCCGGCTACTTCTGCATGCTATTTAATTCTATAGCAATCCTGTTGCTTCTATAAAGAAGTTTGCATATGAACTATACTACCCTAAATATTCAAGTTCTTTATATGAGTGATACGCTACATTCCGTATGAAGAGATACTAACAGAACTTCAATTACATAAGGTTTCATAATATTTCACATTCTCTAAAGAGATTATCTATTATTTAGCAAATAGCTATTATATTAATTTGGAGAGTATTAGCACATACATTGTATTAAACTTCAAACACATGGTTGTGCATATCTCCTGCAACTTAAGTTAGTTGTAATTTACTTTTGACCTAAACCCTCAGTCAATGAGCAAAATAAGGTTCCTAGTTTAACAAGGTAACCTAGGTTTGGTGTGAGACTGAGTGGAGTAGATACAACTGGGTTCTTATTAATCATATAATAAATCCTCACAATATGCAAAATAAACAAAGATTGGAGAGGAGGGGACATGGAACTGAAATGACTAAAAACAGAATCCAAATGGATTTTTAATTTAGACTGTATTCATCCAAAAGGTCTCAACGCAAATTTTGAGATGTTTTGAATAGTTCAGAGTAATTGATTTCTATCCCTAAAGTTACAACATATCTAAATATTAACTTTAAGATGATCCATCTAATTCAAGTCATATTCACTTTGAAGTTATTGTTATGAATAATCTCTTAGAACCACTTTTTTAACCATCTGGCTTGGTCGAGTCGACCTAAGCATTCTTTCGTTTTTAAAGTCCTTTGAGGAATATAATTTTAAGACACATTAATGCATTTTATATATTTTATATTTTTATATTTTTTTATAATTTTGATTCCATAAGTTTTTGATTTATTAGATTATGTATAAGAATATGAGTTCAAATTATCGCTTTATGTATATGTAAGGAAAGTAGTTGATTTTCCACTATGTATCTTGGGAAATCAATATTTTAAATTATTATAAAGTAGTATCTTTAAGGTGAACGATATGTATTACCATGAACATTGGATAATTTCCACAAATGTAAATTGTAAAAGGGACTCATTTGGTGAACAAGAGACTTTATTCTGAAATTTGTTAAATCGATATAGATCTGTATTGACTAATAGAAGGTTCCTGTTGCTAAAATTGTATAAACAATCCTAATGTTAGGTCCTGGATATATTAGCCTCAACTAGATGAACGAAATTTAAAAATTATATCTGGTTATTATAACAGATGTCAATTGAAAATGTTAAATATATATATAACACCTAGTCCTTATAGTAGGCTGTCTAATTGCCGATTATGTCCATTTCCAACATAATAAAGAAAAATCGGTACTACTAGACCGTTTAATGCCCATTACCGATCTTGCCCATTTCCAAAATGGCTCAGAGAAACCGGAAGCACCGAAACCGGAAGTGTTGCAAGCTTCAACTTCCGGTTCACTATCAGAAGTGCGTTTTTTTCAGCGGAGAATAATCCGACAACATCCGCCCAATTTGGCGCAATTTTTAACATACAAACGCCCATATGGAAGATTATATAAGGTCAGTATTAATGTAGCCTCTATATGTCTTCAAAAAGGCCCGTTACGAGGGCCGAAACGCGTAGATGACAACTTTATACCAAAGATTTGAGAGGCTCATTATATCCAGGACCAGGATTTGATCGGTAAGACTAATTTCAATAGTCCATACCCTTGTAGCGCTGTTTGTTTAGTGCGCTTTTTCCATCTTTTTCAGGTTTCTGTCTTAACAAAGGAGTAGGACTATGGACTCCACCATACATTGAGGACTTTTTTTCATCAGACATTATAAGGATTCACTTTTATCAAATTGACTTTTTAAGGACATTGTCATTGTCATTATTATTATCTTTTAAGAGTTGTGGAAACACACCTTTAAGAGTTGTGGATTAGTTTTGGCCAAACTAGACATAAACTCTCTGTTTTTTATGTTGTTCATATCGATTATATAGCTTGTGTTATTTGTTTTATCGGTTTATTGTTTATAAGATATTAAAGTTAGACGTATTACCGGACCACTGAGTCCATCTTCCAGATTTAATTAGGTTAATTGAGATAATGGCTGGTACCAGTTTAGTTTAGATTCCCACTAGCAGGGCCACACGTGTAATTTTGTATTTTTTACATTTTTCACATCTTTTATTTTTTGATTTTTGATCACACCAATTCAATCACCTCAGAATTGTATTTTATTTTGTGTTATATATTGTGATCCATAATATGGTTTATCTGTCAGTTTAAGGATTCCAATATATTTTCATCTCATTTTCGATTTATCACGGCGTTTATTATACGATTTGTATTAATCATCACATTTTGCACCACCTGTATGAACTGTTGACCCATAAAGTGGGTCTCGTATCACTATAATAGTGGTCTTATCACTTACTGATAACACTATTTGAGTTATTATTATATCATCTATTGGACACTTAGTTAATTTGTACACTTATTTGATAAATCCATTAAGTACCAACTTGTTTCTCAATACACATTTGTGTATATACTAGAGGGTCTTTACCAACACCGTACCATTAGATATTGGTTACCCAGTTTAAATAACTGGATTAGATTTTTTTTTTTTTTTGGTACAATATTATGTTTCAACATGGTGATACATTGTGCTATCAATATTAAATCATAAGTTATATATCATATTTTACAATTATAACACATTGAAATGTTCTCTTCACATCAGTGTATTTCTTATAGGACCCAAATTCTTTAGATGGTTAGACCTCTCATGGGTCTTGAAATAGTTCTCTTGAATATAATATTGGGCACATATAGGTATACGATCAGGGTTTAATAGGGAGAAGGCAAAGAAAAAGGGAGGGTAACTAAGGGCATAACTTAGTGTGGTGATAATTCCAGTATATTGTAAAAGGGGAAAGTCCCAACTGGGTCACTGATTAGGGGTATGACTGGTGATCGGGCGTTCCAGGTCCGACAAAACAAGTGGGTTATGTTCCCCAAACGCAGCCAGGCAACATGCATATAGTGATATGTGTACTTCATATTGGTGTCTACCTCAGCACGATTGACCTAAATAAAGTAATCCTCTAGGCATATAGCGGGTATTATCTTTTATGAGATATAAATTATTCTTTATAAGGGTGAAGATGTGCATATGTATTTATCGTGGTATGGCTAGTGATAATTATGTAATGGCTCTGGGCATCGCTTCAGGGAATTAGTTAGTAGTGGGCTAGTTTCTACTGCGTCACAAAAGATCTCGCAGAGGTGATCGTTCTAATGCTCAGACTCATGAATAGCAATGCTGCATATGTAGCCCTCCGTGTGGCCCCGGCTGCAGGCCGCAAGGCAAAGACTATAGAGATAGAAACAATCCCCTGTCCTCCTAGGAGTGATCACCCTTAAATAGAAACATAAAGAATACAGGTAATGGTGTCAGACACGATAATTCAACACTTTAACTGATAGGTTTTAGACATTAATGCAGTGGTATGTTGCTAATTAAAATGAATCTCTATAATTCTGGCTCACATATTAGGGAAATCTCCCACCTTGACTAAATAACAAAATAAACAATCAACTAGAAAGATGCATCTGTTTGTATATCAGATAATGAACTTTAAAAAGTAAAATGTCTCTTACAGAGAATGCCATCTCAGCTCAGTCCTGTTAGTGAAGCGATCAAAGCCAAGGCTGGTCATGAAAACAAGATGGTAGTTTATTGTTATGTAACTAACGTTCCTCTAAGCTATCCCTTTTCTGCATATGAGATACAGGCATTGCTGCAAATATAGACTTTAGTCTCTCCTAATATTTTTTTTTGTTGCCTCTTACATGTGGGGCATAGCAGAGAGCAGGGAGACCGCTCGGTGTACTCCGGCTGAGAGTTGTGTGGTAGTAGAGGCCAATCGAGTGCATTTTTCAGGGGAAATCCCGCTGGCTCTAGTTCCGATGGCTTCTGAATCGTTTTCCGAGTTGGAGCCTCGACAGTCTCTTGAATGTTCCGATGCGCCAGAGAAAAATCAAGTAAGGTAGTTATGGGTGTTTTTTGATCTATCTGGTCTGCAAGATAGCTGTCATGCTGCTTCGTTAGTGTCGGGTTCCTTCTTGGTTGTACTTTAAGAGCTTGCTCAGCGTAGTTTGTTGTAACCCTCTTTTTCAGCTGCTTTACAGGCTGCAGAGTGCCCAGAAGAGGTTCTGTGTCTATGGGACACCTCGCGCTGATGAATTCCACTGAGTTCCCCACTGCTTTCTCTCTATTGTGCAGGAGGTGCAGCAGGCGATCGTATGGCGCATTATCCACCATCTTGTTAAGCAGTTTTTCGATTCTCTCCCATATCACATCCGCTTGCTGAATGCTATCTTCTCCCGCCAAGTGTTCCATTTCCATTATCTTCGGGGGAAGTGATTTCTGGGGTAGGCAGTTCCAATCTTATCGTTGTAGACCTGTTCGCCTTTCTAACCTCGATAGATAAATTCTAACCCCCAGTTAGGAGCAGATACCTCGGGTTTACCGAGGGGGAAGCGCCGCCTTTAGTGAGCCACCGCTCCAGGCCCTTAATGTCCGATCCAGAGAACTGATGTCAAAATTACAGCACAAAAGTCAATGATAAGCACCCAGAGGGGTTAGTGAATGATGAGGTTATATTTTCCCAGTTTTGGCTGTGCAAGGATGCCTAAAATCGGCGGATTTTTAGCTATTTGATCAGAGCTCTTGGATAGTGTGACCAGCTAGGATCGCTGTTAGGACACGCCCCCTCAACTGGATTAGATTTTATTTGCCATCCGCTGTATTTTAATTTGTCATCCGCTGTACTTTATTATATGTATTTTTATATGTGTTTTTTGCTTTTATTTACATTTTTATGAATTCTGGAGATCAGAATCATATTGTTTTTATATAATAAATATATCTGTTTGACATTTGATTAATTTAATTTTAAGAGAAACAATTGGAGATTATTTCTATTTCCTGTGGTATATCTAAGCCATTGGCGCTCCTATATATCCTGTTTCACTGTTTGTGAGAGTTCCTGTGTATTACCTGGCTGCCCGCGTCCTTCCTGGTTCCTGATCCCTGGCTTGTTCCTGACTCTGCTGTTTTCCTTGTTCCTGATTCCAGCTCATCTGACTATTCGCTTTGGACCCTGACTCGGCTCGTCTGACTATCAGCTCTGGTTTTGACTCCTGGCTTGTTATTTGCCTTGTGGACTTTTTATTATTTTTTGCTATTAATAAAGGTGTGATTATTTTTGCACTTCTCGTCTCAGTCTGATTCCTGGCACCCTGACATTACGCAAAGGCCATTAATCCTGATGCTGCTAATTATCCACCTTTACCTGCCATCATTTCTAGGATGGATGTACAGGATCACCGCTTGGATCAATTTGCACTAGCCCTCCAAACCCTGCTGACTCGCACTGCACATTTGGACGAAAGTGTCCCGCAAGTTATGGCTGTTCCTGTTTACGCTGCTGCACCTATGCCTACCAGGAGCATGTCCGGTTCTGCACCTTTACCTCAGCGATATGGAAGCAATCCTAATCAGTGCAGAGGGTTTTTGAACCAGGTGGGCATTTACTTTGAGATGTTACCTCAGGCGTTTCCCTCTGACAGAGCTAAGGTGGGATTTCTCATCTCGTTACTCTCTGACACAGCTCTTGCCTGGGCTAATCCCTTGTGGGAGACTAATAAACCTGTGATTTCAAATTACCCTGAATTTGTGGCCTCCTTTTGAAGGATATTTTATGTTCCGGCTCGCTCCTCCTCTGCTGCTAAATGACTCATGTCCATTCAGCAAGGTACAAGATCTGTTGCTCAGTATGCTTTTGAGTTCCGTACGCTTGCCACAGAGGTAGGTTGGAACAATGAAGCCTTTGTTGCCGCCTTCTTTCATGGGCTCTCTGATGCGATTAAAGACGAAGTTGCTGCCAGAGATTTACCAGAGGATCTCGAGGCATTGGCGTCTTTTTTTATCCTAATTGACATCAGACTCAGAGAGAGGCCCTCTTTCAAGGAGTGCTTGCGGGAGCCTCCTGTTCCGTTGTCTCCTACGTGTTCGTTCCCACCCATGCCTCCCTCTCATCCCATACCTCTTTGTCCCGAGTCACCAGGTACTGCTGAGCCGATGCAGTTGGGATTCACGCGTCTCTCCGCAGCGGAGAGGACCTTTAGGAGGAGGGAGGGGCTCTGCCTCTATTGTGGGTTACAGGGCCACCTTTTGAAGTCTTGTCCTACACGGCCGGGAAACGCTCACTCCTAAGGTCCTGTCGGGGGCAGACCTTGGGTGGTTTATCCTCGTCCCCGGAACCACTTAAGGAGAAACCATTGGTCACGGTTGTCCTTTCCTGGGTGGACTCCTCCATAGTCACTCAGGCTCTTGTTGACTCCGGTGCTGCGGGCTATTTCATTGACAGTGCTTTTGTATCAAAGCACTCCATTCCTGTTTTGCCTCGGTCCGTTCCGCTTGCTATTGAAGCCATTGATCTCAGGCCCCTTCAGCCCACACTCGTTACTCACGAAACTGCTCCATTGTCCATGGCTGTTGGGGCTCTCCATTTTGATACCCTCCAGTTCCAGGTGATAAACTCTACACATTTTCCAGTTGTTCTGGGTTATCCCTGGCTCCAAAAGCACAATTCCAGTCTCGACTGGCGCAGGTCCGAAATTTTGTCGTTGTCCCCGCAATGTATTTCCACTTGTCTTCGGAAACCAGTTAAAGTCTTGTGCACTTCTTCAGTATCTCAATTACCAGAGGAGTACCGAGAGTTCCTAGATGTGTTTGACAAGGTGTGTGCCAGTATGTTGCCTCCTCACCGGTCTTACGATTGTGCCATAGACCTGCAACCGGGAGCCATTCCTCCTCGGGGCCTGTACCCTCTGTCTGTTGCAGAGAATTGTGCTATGGAGGAGTATGTTGCCGATGCTCTGTCGCGGGGGATCATCCGCAAATCCTGCTCTCCTGCGGGGGCTGGCTTCTTCTTTGTGAAGAAAAAGGGTGGCGAGTTAAGTTTCGATTATAGGGGTCTTAATCGTCTTACCATTAAGAATGCTTACCCTATTCCGCTCATTACGGAACTCTTTGACCACCTCAAGGGAGCTACGGTCTTTACTAAACTTGATTTGAGAGGAGCATACAATCTCGTTAGGATTAAGGAGGGTCACGAATGGAAAACAGCATTTAACACCAGGAGCGGGCATTATGAGTATCTTGTAATGCTCTTTGGCCTATGTAATGCTCCTGCTGTTTTTTAGGAATTTATTAATGATGTCCTACGAGATATGTTTCAACAGTGTGTTGTGGTGTACTTAGACGACATACTCATACACTCACCCACACTTGAGGCTGATCGTTCTGATGTTACACGGGTTCTTCAGAGACTACGTGAGAATGGCCTGTTTTGCAAACTTGAGAAATGTGAGTTCCATCAGACTCAAGTAACTTTCCTAGGTTATGTTATCTCCGTTGCAGGGTTCTCCATGGATCCTGACAAGTTATCTGCAGTTCTGCAGTGGCCTTGCCCAGTTGGTCTTCGGTCTATTCTACGTTTTTTGGGGTTCGCCAATTACTATAGAAAGTTTATTAAAAACTTTTCTTCCTTGGTCATACCTATCACAGACATGACCCATAAAGAGAATGATCCACTCCATTGGTCAGCTACTGCCATTAAGGCCTTTGATAGTCTTAAGACTGCCTTTGCTGCCGCTCCAGTTCTGGCTCATCCTAACCCTGTCCTGCCTTTTGTTCTTGAGGTCGATGTGTCTGAGACTGGAGAAGGTGCCCTCTTGTCTCAACGTCCTACGCCTGATGGTTCCTTGCATCTGTGTGGTTTCTTCTCTAAGAAATTGTCTCCAGCGGAGTACAATTATGAAATTGGCAACAGGGAATTACTGTCCATAATTTTGGCACTCAAGGAATGGAGGCATCTTCTCGAGGGTACTAGCGTGCCAGTGCTCATTCTTACTGACCATAAGAATTTAACTTATCTATCTGAAGCAAAACGTTTGTCGCCCCGACAGGCCAAATGGGTGCTATTTTTGTCTCGGTTTAATTATGTGGTCTCCTACCTGCTTGGTAGTAAGAATGTTAGGGCTAATGCCCTCTCTCGACAATTTTTGCCTCTGTCCAAGGAGGAGTCTGTACCTACTCCTGTTATACCTCCTGACCATATTTTGGCTACCATACGTACTAATATGACTTCTCCCTTGGGGGAGGAGATCCTGGCTGCACAAACCAATGCACCTCCTTAGAAACCTAGTGGTAAGTGTTTTGTTCCTGAGAATCTTTGAACTAAACTTTTGCACACTTACCACTATCCTAAAGCCGCAGGTCACCCGGGCAAGAACCAAATGATTTGGTCTGTCACTCAACAATTCTGGTGGCCAGGTCTTCGTTCTGATGTTGCTGCATATGTTGCCTCTTGCTCAGTTTGTGCACAGAATAAGACTCCTTGACGTCGTCCTGTGGGTCTTCTTCAACCTATTGCTAATGGTGAGCGTCCTTGGACACATCTTTCCATGGACTTCATTGTCGAGCTCCCTGTTTCCAATGGCAATACTGTTATCCTTATGGTGGTTGACCGTTTTTCTAAAATGTCACATTGCATTCCCTTGATGAAGTGGCCTACCACTCAGGAGCTTGCTTCAATTTTTGCCCAGGAGGTCTTCCGTTTACATGGGTTACCCAAGGAGATAGTGTCGGACCGGGGTAGCCAGTTTGTCTCCAGATTTTGGCGTTCCTTTTGTGCTCAAATGGGGATCCAGCTTTCCTTCTCCACGGCATATCACCCTCAATCCAATGGGGCTGCGTAATGGTCTAATCAAGCTCTGGAACAGTTCCTCCGTTGCTATGTCTCAGATCACCACAGTAATTGGTCTGAACTGTTACCTTGGGCAGAGTTCGCGCCTAATAGTGCTATTAATGCTTCCTCCAAGTTATCCCCGTTCATGGCGAATTATGGGTTTCAAACATCCTTGTTGCCCGATTCATTCATGTCTCAGGGTATTCCGGCTTTGGAGGAGCATCTCCAGCAACTCCATCCACGTGGGTGCAGATTCAGGATTGCCTTCATCGTTCTATGCAGCGCCAAAAGTTCCAGGCTGATTGTAGGCGTCTGCCCGCACCTTCCTACCAGGTTAGTGAGTGAGTTTGGCTGTCCTTACGCAACTTGAACCTTTGTGTGCCTTCCAATAAATTGGCTCCCCGTTATGTTGGTCCTTTTCGAATACTGCGACGGGTTAATCCTGTGGCCTACGCTCTTGACCTTCCTCCTGCTATGCGCATCTCCAATGTTTTTCTTGTCTCCCTCTTGAAACCATTGGTTTGTAATTGGTTTACCACTGTGTTGCCTTGTCCCCGTGCTATCTTTGTTGACAACCACGAGGAGTATGAGGAGTATTGACTTATGTATGTCCAGGGGCCGTGTACAGTATTTTGTTCACTGGAGGGGCTACAGTCCGGAGGAGCGTTCTTGGGTTCCCTCCCCTGATGTTCATGCTCCCGCCCTCCTCCGTGCCTTCCATGCCCGTTTCCCCAATAAGCCTTTTGTCCTCCCACGGGGGAGGGGTCGTTGAGGGGAGGGTACTGTCAGGGTTTTTTCCCTGTTGTGTTTGCCATGTGCTGCTGGCAGCCATTTTACTCACCTATCTTCCTGACTATGGTGCATTGTGGGGGATGCTGCTCATTTCCTGCACTTCCCTTAATGGCCAGACTGGTGTGCATCATCCATGTGAGACAGGATGCAGTCTCAGAATTGTAATGTCATCACTTATTATTTAAAGGGCCTCTGTTCAGTATGCTTTGCCTTTGCATTGCCTCAGACCTGTTTGTGAGAGTTCCTGTGTATTACCTGGCTGCCTGACGTCCTTCCTGGTTCCTGATCCCTGGCTTGTTCCTGACTCTGCTGTTTTCCTTGTTCCTGATTCCGGCTCGTCTGACTATTCGCTTTGGCACCTGACTCGGCTCGTCTGACTATCAGCTCTGGTTTTGACTCCTGGCTTGTTTTTTGACTTGTGGACATTTTATTATTTTTTGCTATTAATACAGATGTGATTATTTTTGCACTTCTCATCTCAGTCTGATTCCTGGCACCCTGACATTAAAGGATTACTAACTTTAGTTTTTTTGCTTCCAAACGGAATACTTTTATACTCCAACGATGCTGATAATCGCAATAAAATATAATTTTATATTTTAGGCATGACATCACTTCATCCAGCCCTCAAATATGGGCCGTTCATGGTATAAATAAATTTCCAATCGTATGGTAAGTTTATGAATATAATTAGCTTGCGATTTCGTCATCCTGTGCATGCGCAATCAGATCGGTTAATTTGCACATGCGCAGATTGCCGCACTGATGCCAACATTACCCACAATAATTTCTATCACGCATGCACATTTGAAAGGGGTCTACTACATACATAACAGACTTCAAGCCAGTGATGTGTTCTATGACGTCGCACTAGCTTGTGCATGCGCATCTCTGAAAACTGCTGCCATGTTCCAACCTGTGTTGTCAGCCCTGATTGGACAAACGAAAAAAGCTACCAGAGAAGTGGGTTTGGAAAGTGTTAAAAATTCGGGGACCCATTTTTGCAAAAAGGTAAGTATTGGAAACGGAAAGGGAATTGTAAAGATCTTTATTTTTGTAGGTTCTTTGAATTTGTAAACCTTTTTTTTTGCCTTCAGTGCTCCTTTAAGTGGGATTTTAACAGTTCTTAAAGGGACAGTCTACTCCAGAATTGTTATTGTTTACAAAAATAGATAATCCCTTTATTCCTCAGTTTTGCATAACCATCGCGTTTATATTAATATACTTTTTACCTCTGTGATTACTTTGTATCTAAGCTTCTGCAGACTAAACCCTTATTTCAATTCTTTTGAGAGACCTGCATTTTAGCAATCCATGCTGACTATTAGGTAACTCTATGAGATTAACTAATGCTGTCTAGTCTAAAAAACTGGCAAAATGCACCGAGATAAGAGGCGCCTTCAAGGACTTCGAAATTTGCATATGAGTGGTACCTAGGTTTAGCTTTGAACTAAGAATACCAAGAGAACAAAGCAAATTTGATAATAAAAGTAAATTGGAAAGTTGTTTAAAATTGCATGCTCTATCTGAATCATGAAAGTTTAATTTTGGCTAGACTGTCCTTTTAAACTGTGAAACACCTTCGTAACTGAACTTTCAAAAGGAAACGTGTCTTAGTTACTGGCTTTTCAAATGGGATTGTGCCTTTGTTACCGTCATTTCAATTATGTAGCTGCAAAAACTGGGAACCACACTGTTGTTAACGGTTTTGTCTTTGCGGTCATGAAGGTGCAATCCCGTTGGACATTCCTTGTCACAAAGGCGCAATACCATTTGAAAGGCTCATCATGAAACCAGCCAGGTCACAACAAATGCATATAGATATGTATTTAATATACACATAAATGATATCCCACAATTTATAGAAACCAAAAAACATGATCGCAACATCAAGAAATGGTGTATAACCACTAGGGACGTGCGAATGTTTTGCAACATTCGAAAATTTAAACAAATTTTAACACATTCGTTTCATATTTCGAATGTTTGCACAACATTCTAACATTCATTTTATGTAATAGTATTGCTAATGCTTTCTTTAAATGTAATATTCGATTCAAATTTTTCTAATAATTCGATTCCAATTATGCAATATTGAATCTATATATTTGTAATAGTATTTCTAATGCTCTCTATAAATGTAATATTCAAATTCAAAAAATTCTAATCTATATATTTATAATAGTATTTCTAATGTTCTCTTTAAATGTAATATTCAAATTATGCAATATTCGAAATAGAAACATTCAAATTGATATATTTGTATCTATTATGTATCAATTTACTAAATTCCCTACTACATGAACTATTGAACTTCTAAATAGTATTTGTTAAATCGAATGTTACATTTGAAATTTCTCAATTAGTCATAACAAAATTAATACAGTAGATTGGGTCTGTATATATCGCAACATGCATATTCCAAAAGTCCATATTGTATCTAACCAAAATAAGTTTAGGTACCTCCATGAGTTATCTTTATATATATAATTTAAAATATACATTGTTTGTGTCTAATGACATGGACTGCCTCTGTTTTTCTAGGCAAACCCTGGGTTTGGGTACCGTATGTACTACCTTACAGAAATAGGGAGGAGGGGTAAGGGAGATATCATTGGAGGAGAGAGAAAGGGGAGAAAAAAACAACAACCCAGAAGAACCCGGAGGGGTATTCTCTCTTCTAGTCCAACCACCAATCGGGGAACTTTTCTGTCAAAATAGACATATAAAAAAATCTGATCTTTTGAATGAGATAGTTAACTTTTTTTGTGTTGATTCTGGACAGGAGAGTAAAACCTTTAACCATTTTGAAAAATATCTTTTAACTACCCTTTCTTGAATTATGTTAGGGTCATGTTGCTCTAAGATAATTTGATTCAGTACTCTCTTAATAAATTGTTTAAGGCTTGGGCTTGCTTTAGATTTCCATGAACTTAATATAATATGTCTGCCTATTAAGATTGCTGCGTTTATTAACTTGTTATTTTCCCCCCTCGTATGTTCTATTGTGTAGAAAGAGGACATCCCTTGCAGGTAAGTTTAGATCCTCGTTGAGAAACCTATTTAGCCAGTAATTAACCTTAAACCAAAAATTTTTTAACTTTGGGGCATGACCAAAAACAGTGAAGTAAGTCAGCATTCAAGTATGAACATCTGGTGCAATAGGCAGTTCTTAAGGGTGACCATTTAGCCAGTCTTGCCGGGGATAAATAGGCATTATTAATTATTCTCATATGGGATTCTTTCCATGCCTATGCATTGGTACAATTATTTAATACATTTATACTCAGTAAAATATCCTTGGATGCAAGCTCATTAAATTCTCCCCTCCACTTACTTTGGAATTGTTCTACATTAGCCTGCCCTGCTTTATACATTAACATATTGTACCAAGTGGAATAAGACACACTTCCTACCTTATAGAGTGCAATCCCCTGATCTATATTTCCTAGAGACCAGTTTCTTCCAAACTTCCCTTTTAGTGAGAAATAATATTGTCTAATGTGTAGATATGCAAAAAAATATTTTTGGGATAACGCAAATTCCTGTTTTAAGTACAGAAAAGATTTAATTGTACCCAGATTTATATCTTCCAATTGAAACAAAAAGGCCAAGCCCTTTTGTTTCCATATTTTAAAGGTACTAGTTACAAGACTCGGTGCAAATGCCATATTACCCCAAATTGGTAGATATTTCGACATCTGATTATTAATTTGTAGTTCTTTCTTTAATTTGTTCCAAGCTTGGATTATATTAAATGTTGATTCCCTACATTTAATGGTTTTTGCTATGTCTTTTTCCTTTGCATGTAGCAGACCTATTACAGAAAATGGGGCTATCAGCGCATTCTCTAACTGTGAATAAGACAGTAAATCACTGTCCGTGATCCAATCAGCCGCCACTTTAACCAAGCAGGCCAAGTTATAATATTTTATATTAAGGAAACCCAACCCCCCAAATTCTCTTTTTTGCATTAACTTTCTAAGAGCAATTTTTGCTAATTCACCATTCCAAAGAAACATTAAACATTGAGAATAGAATTTCTCTTGGAGAAATAACGCCAAATTTTGACATAAGAATAACATTTTAGGGAGGATGATCATCTTTATCAAATGTATTTTTGCCAAAAGCGATAATGGCAATTGTTTCCATCTATACAACTTAGAAAATATAGAATCCCACAATTTTTTTTATAATTTATCTCTAATCATTCTGTCGGGTTTTTGCTAAGGTGAATGCCTAGATATTTAATTTGGTTTTCTGCTTCTTTAAAAGGGGTGTCCCTAAGGCTTCTTTCATTTTTATGTAACCAGATAATCTCTGATTTAGATACATTTATTTTGTACTCTGAGAAGGCGCTAAATTCCCTAACCACCTCCAACAATACAGGGCCAGGATGTTCCTCTTAGTATTTCCCATAAAAAGTAGGAGGTCGTCAGCATATAATGAGAGAATCAACTGTCTTCTTCCCATACGGATTCCTTCCAATTCTTTTATTGCTAATGGTTCTATTGATATATTAAATAAAAGTAAAGATAGGGGACAGCCCTGTTTAGTGCCTTTGGCTATATATATTTTTGGGGAAAGAGAGCCATTAATTATTAACATGGTGGAGGGGTTTCTATATATGAGTCTAATAAAGGCATTAAAATGACTTATTTCAAATTTTCACAGTGATGTGAATAAGTGATCCTATGTAATTGAATCAAATACCTTTTCAGCTGCATCCTCCCTATTTTTGTGGCACTCTTTACTACACTTTAACCACATATATTCTATTAGTGTCAGGACGCTCCGCATATTTTTTGTAGGGTTTCTGCCATGCATAAAACCTGCTTGGTCTTTATGCAATGGGTCTATGATCTGCTTCACTCTATTGGCTAATACTGACATAAGTATGTTATAGTCATTTTTTTAAGAGGGAGATGGGCCTATATGATTTGACTACCTCAGTATCTTTACATTTCTTCGTGATAAGGTTAAAAATTGAGGATGTAAAGTAGGGTGATGACATATTATTATCTATATAATATTCATTAAATAACGTTTAGAGAGTTGTTATAATCTGTACTTTAATACTTTTATAGAACTCACTGTGGAGTTGGTCTGAGCCCGGTGCTTTATTTGTTGGTGTTGTTGTAATAACTTTGAGTATTTCCTCTTGAGTTATAGGGGCATTGAGTTCATCTAGCTGTTTGCTATCCAGTTTTGGTGTCTGTATACTTTCCCAAAAGGCCTATTTGGCACTGGTATTTATGTCTGTACTTCCATATATCTTTTGAAAATGCCTATAGAAGATATGTTTAATTTCCACGCTATTTACATATCTTGTTGCATTAACTTTAATAGCTTCAATGTATTTCTTTTTTATGTGAATTGGCTAGTAAGGCTAGCCATTTCATTGTTTTACCATTAAATTAATAAATACTGCTTTCTTTTTCAAGCCATTCTGATATAGTTTCTGATTAATAAAGCTGTCCCTTTCTAATTTTGCCTCTTGATATTTGTCCCACCGGGTTTTCAATATATATTCTATAGGTATTTCTAAGTGTATTAGCTAGTTGTAGTTCTCTACTTTTCAAAACCTTACTCCTTTTAACTAACCAGGCCTTTATTTCCCCCCCAAAAAAGGCCTTTGCAGTTTCCCAGTAAGTTTCTACCTTTTCTATATATGTACTGTTATAGGAGGCGTATTTGTGCCATTTCCCTATCATCCAATTCTGACATTTTATATTATTTAGCAGATATTTCGGGAAATATAAATTGTTATTGCTGGATTCTCCCTGCTTTTTATATTTGATTTTGAGTGAGATACTAGTATGATCTGACAAGTATATGTCATTTATCTCCGTATTTGTAGCAAGACTCAATAAATGTTCACTAATTAAAATGAAGTTTATTCTCGATAGCGTACTTTGTGCTTTGGACTCACAAGTATAAGCTCTCATATCTGGGTTATGGATGCGCCAAATGTCTTTTAATTTTAATGATTTACAAAGATTTGCTAATATTCGAGCTTCCTTGTTATGCTAAGCGCTTTCGAACTTGTCCAACTTTGGATGTATAGACATGTTAAAGTCCCCTGATAAAATTATATGTGTATCTATATAGAGACGTCATTTTAAGAAAAAAAATCTTGATTTATATAATTTGGTCCATAAATATTACATATAGTATATTTTGTTTTAGCAACTTCAAGATGTAAAATTAAAAATCTTTCTTCCTCATCTATTTCCTTTTTTATAATACTGTACTCCAATCCTTTGTTCAAAAAGCATGCCACTCCCTTCTTCCTTTTACTACAGGGGGTGGCCACTACTTCTCCTATCCATTTAAATTTTAACTTATTCACTTCCTGCAAATTCAAATGTGTCTCTTGTATAAGTGCGATGTCTGGTTGAAGACGTTGCAAATAACCAATCACTCTTTTTCTCTTAAAGGGACAGTCAACACCAGAATTTTTGTTATTTAAAAAGATAGATAATCCCTTTATTACCCATTCCCCAGTTTTGCATAACCAACACAGTTATATTGATACACGTTTTACTTCTGTGACTATTTGGTATCTAAGCATCTTCTGACCTCCCCTAATCACATGACTTTTAGTTATTATCTATTGACTTGCATTTTAGCCAATTAGTGCAGTGCCTGCCACTAGCCACGGGCGTGATTACAATGTTATCTATATGGCTGACATGTACTAGCTCTCCCCTGCTGTGAAACGCAAATAAAAAATAGGCGGCCTTCAAGGGCATAAAAATTATCATATGAGCCTTCCTAGGTTTGCTTTCAACTAGAATACCAAGAGAACAAAGCAAAATTGTTGATAAAAGGAAATTGGAAAGTTGTTTAAAATTACATGCCCTATTTGAAAAATGAGAGTTTTTTTTGGACTTGACTGTCCCTTTAATCGGAGAGGTGATGCCCCCCACATTTCAAGAAACAATGTTTAACAAATTTTTTTCATCTCTCCTTTTTAAACCAATAAAATAAAAATTGCATTCTGTCCCTTCCACCTCGTCATGGGTGCGATATCGGGAGGAGAGAGAAAAAAATAAAAAAAATAAAAATAAAATGGGGGGGGGGGGGCTTCCTCTCCCTCATCCCTCCCTCCTCCTCTCCTTCTTAAAAATAAATGTATTACAAATAATAATTTAACACAAAATCCTTATTACAGTAAAACATCATGAAAAAAACCCCATACATTTCAACAGGCATATTTGCTTTAGACCCTCTGACCTTATTTTTACTATCCCTTGGGGCATGAACTAACACTCACTTTACCATGCACACAGTACATGTTCTAGAACATGGATGCTATTTACCTCACCATCCATTGCTAATAGGGAGCTATGGACCCAAGTATGGGGCAGAAAAAGTTCTGAATATAAATTCTAGGCATTTACCACTAGCAGCCCCAAGCATCAGGTTGTGGCAGAAAAACCTCTAAAAAATGTTTCCTTTGGAAATGTGGTAGCATACTTTCCAAGATGGCCAAGAATGCCAGATATATCTGATACTAGCAAGAAGATAATACTAAGTAATGTGAGTGCCACCTCTCTCAAGTGGCAGACATTTTGGAAAGTTTGATGTAATGTTATTATTAAAGAATTGAGCTTTTGGTAGCATACAGGATCTAGCATAGAATAAAAACATCAGTGAAGAACAAATAAGTGCCACAACTTATCTCATTGCCTGTTAAGTGGTTTGTGTTTGTTCCTAGCTAAAGGGAAAGTCAGGCAGGATTGTCACAGTTTGGAACCTCTGTTCTGCTTTTTCTCCCACAATTTTCTTTTAGGGCAAATGTCCCAGTTTCCAAAGGGAAACTAGGGACTGCCAGACACAGCCCATGACCTGCCAAATCCAACCCAAAAGAGATTATCGTAATGATATATACAAACAAAAGGCCTCTTACATTTAAGCCTTCCGTGCTGGCATTTAACAATGCTTGAAATTTGCTCTTATTTCAAAATTTTCAAAATTTTCTTGAGGCTTTTTGGAACTGGGTATTGAATTGTTTTTGGGGTTTTTTTGTGTGTGGCATCCATAGGGTGTGGTAGTGGTTTACCCTGAAGTTGCACTATATCCTAAGTGAGTTAAATTCAATTGCACTTAAGCAAATGCGTTAACTTTCAACTTGTAATACGCATGCTACTTCTGACGCACCCAAAGTGCCGCGATAAACCCATTATCGCTCTCGCACAATAGTTAGTGTGCCACTTGTAATCTAGCCCTTTGTCTGCTAATGGGGACACTGTGGAAGCATTTTGTTGACAGACAAGTCAGTTATTAAATATATTGCTATTATGTAAGTATTTATAATATTTAGCTCAGCAATATTTTTCTCTAAAGGTCACATAAATATATCTATGTGGAGCATACATTACAAATATGTATTTCCTCATATTTTATTACAGAGGCTTTCCATTTAACAACGTTTCCATTTCCTGAAATAAGTTTTCAGCCCAGGTGGCACACAAATATGGAGAGGTCATGGAAAAAAAAAACAGACTAGCCATCAGGGCAGATGTTGAGTTCCTCATCATTAAAACTGAGGTGTTTGCTTTTGTAAAATGTATGTGCTCTGTGCTTTGTAATTAGCAGATTATTTAAATTTGTGCCAGTGGAGAACGGGTAGTGCTATCTTTAGTGTCTTCTAACCACTGTTTATGGTATGTTTTTATTCAATAATAAGGGCACAGCTACATCTGTTTTCTAAACAGAAACATTATTGTTGGTTTTGGGCAGGGCAGTATTGTAAATGGGTTACACAATATCACTCACAGGAAGAGGTATAGAGGACAGAGGTTTTAGATCACACATAAAAAAAAGAATATTCTACATTATATACAACAAATTTAGGTTTGACATGAAAGCTGAGTAAACAGGTCTATAGATGTTTCACAGTTTCACCCTAATAAAATTGTCAGCCAATCAGTATTTGCTAAAGTATTTGGATGACCTCTTGCCTAAGATGGAGGAAAATGTAAACCCTTTTCTGTGAATGTTGAACGAAGGAGCGATGATTTATCAAATGCAAGAATTAATTCTACTCTTAGATCCCCTTATTAAGCCTCATTAAGTTGAATATTAAGACTGGCTACTGGATTATAAATTAAAGTCACGAATAGAGCAAATACTACGCCAAATACAGTGCAGGGCAAGCTATGTAAACCAGATGAGTACACATTTATATTTCCTTTGTGACTTTTGCCATAAAGCTATTGTTATGCTCACATATATTTGTGAGTGTTTATATATGTAAATATAAATACCGGTGTATATATATATTTGTGTGTGTTTATATATGTAAATATAAATACCGGTATATATATATATATATTTGTGTGTGTTTATATATGTAAATATAAATACCGGTGTATATATATATTTGCGTGTGTTTATATATGTAAATATAAATACCGGTGTATATATATATATTTGCGTGTGTTTATATATGTAAATATAAATACCGGTGTATATATATATTTGTGTGTGTTTATATATGTAAATATAAATACCGGTGTATATATATATTTGTGTGTGTTTATATATGTAAATATAAATACCGGTGTATATATATATTTGTGTGTGTTTATATATGTAAATATAAATACCGGTGTATATATATATTTGTGTGTGTTTATACAGGGAGTGCAGAATTATTAGGAAAGTTGTATTTTTGAGGTTTAATTTTATTATTGAACAACAACCATGTTCTCAATGAACCCAAAAAACTCATTAATATCAAAGCTGAATAGTTTTGGAAGTAGTTTTTAGTTTGTTTTTAGTTATAGCTATTTTAGGGGGATATCTGTGTGTGCAGGTGACTATTACTGTGCATAATTATTAGGCAACTTAACAAAAAACAAATATATACCCATTTCAATTATTTATTTTTACTAGTGAAACCAATATAACATCTCAACATTCACAAATATACATTTCTGACATTCAAAAACAAAACAAAAACAAATCAGTGACCAATATAGCCACCTTTCTTTGCAAGGACACTCAAAAGCCTGCCATCCATGGATTCTGTCAGTGTTTTGATCTGTTCACCATCAACATTGCGTGCAGCAGCAACCACAGCCTGCCAGGCACTGTTCAGAGAGGTGTACTGTTTTCCCTCCTTGTAAATCTCACATTTGATGATGGACCACAGGTTCTCAATGGGGTTCAGATCAGGTGAACAAGGAGGCCATGTCATTAGATTTTCTTCTTTTATACCCTTTCTTGCCAGCCACGCTGTGGAGTACTTGGACGCGTGTGATGGAGCATTGTCCTGCATGAAAATCATGTTTTTCTTGAAGGATGCAGGCTTCTTCCTGTACCACTGCTTGAAGAAGGTGTCTTCCAGAAACTGGCAGTAGGACTGGGAGTTGAGCTTGACTCCATCCTCAACCCGAAAAGGCCCCACAAGCTCATCTTTGATGATACCAGCCCAAACCAGTACTCCACCTCCACCTTGCTGGCGGGAGTCGGACTGGAGCTCTCTGCCCTTTACCAATCCAGCCACGGGCCCATCCATCTGGCCCATCAAGACTCACTCTCATTTCATCAGTCCATAAAACCTTAGAAAAATCAGTCTTGAGATATTTCTTGGCCCAGTCTTGACGTTTCAGCTTGTGTGTCTTGTTCAGTGGTGGTCGTCTTTCAGCCTTTCTTACCTTGGCCATGTCTCTGAGTATTGCACACCTTGTGCTTTTGGGCACTCCAGTGATGTTGCAGCTCTGAAATATGGCCAAACTGGTGGCAAGTGGCATCTTGGCAGCTGCACGCTTGACTTTTCTCAGTTCATGGGCAGTTATTTTGCGCCTTGGTTTTTCCACACGCTTCTTGCGACCCTGTTGACTATTTTGAATGAAATGCTTGATTGTTCGATGATCACGCTTCAGAAGCTTTGCAATTTTAAGAGTGCTGCATCCCTCTGCAAGATATCTCACTATTTTTGACTTTTCTGAGCCTGTCAAGTCCTTCTTTTGACCCATTTTGCCAAAGGAAAGGAAGTTGCCTAATAATTATGCACACCTGATATAGGGTGTTGATGTCATTAGACCACACCCCTTCTCATTACAGAGATGCACATCACCTAATATGCTTAATTGGTAGTAGGCTTTCGAGCCTATACAGCTTGGAGTAAGACAACATGCATAAAGAGGATGATGTGGTCAAAATACTCATTTGCCTAATAATTCTGCACACAGTGTATATGTAAATATAAATACCGGTGTATATATATATTTGTGTGTGTTTATATATGTAAATATAAATACCGGTGTATATATATATTTGTGTGTGTTTATATATGTAAATATAAATACCGGTGTATATATATATTTGTGTGTGTTTATATATGTAAATATAAATACTGGTGTATATATATATTTGTGTGTGTTTATATATGTAAATATAAATACCGGTGTATATATATATTTGTGTGTGTTTATATATGTAAATATAAATACCGATGTATATATATATTTGTGTGTGTTTATATATGTAAATATAAATACCGGTGTATATATATATTTGTGTGTGTTTATATATGTAAATATAAATACCGGTGTATATATATATTTGTGTGTGTTTATATATGTAAATATAAATACCGGTGTATATATATATTTGTGTGTGTTTATATATGTAAATATAAATACCGGTGTATATATATATTTGTGTGTGTTTATATATGTAAATATAAATACCGGTGTATATATATATTTGTGTGTGTTTATATATGTAAATATAGATACCGGTGTATATATATATATATATATATATATATATATTTGTGTGTGTTTATATATGTAAATATAAATACCGGTGTATATATATATTTGTGTGTGTTTATATATGTAAATATAAATACTGATGTATATATATATTTGTGTGTGTTTCTATATGTAAATATAGATACCGGTGTATATATATATTTGTGTGTGTTTATATATGTAAATTTAAATACCCGTGTATATATATATATATTTGTGTGTGTTTATATATATTTTTATTATAGTGACTCAGGATAGATTTACTTTTCAGCAGCACTCTCCTCTGCACCTTCTTCCTAAGGCATTGGGTGTCAATGACTGGTTCTCTTGTTCCTTTTTCCTCCAATGACTCAGTAGGATAGTTTAAGAAAATTGAGACACCAACACATTAAAGGGACAGTCTAGTCAAAATTAAACTTTCATGATTCAGATAGGGCATGCAATTGTAATCAACTCTCCAATATACGTTTATCATCAAATTTACTTTTTTTGGTATTCTTTGTTGAAAGCTAACCCTAGGTAGGCTCAAATACTAATTTCTAAACCCTTGAAGGCCTCCTCTTATCTCAGTGCATTTTGACAGTTTTTTTAAAGCTAAAAAGTGCTATTTCATGTATGTTGCATAGATAACATTGTGCTCACTCCAGTGGCTTACCTAGGCGCCAGCACTGATTGGCTAAAATGGATGTCTGTTAAAATAACTGAAATAAGGTGCAGTCAGCAGAGACTTAGATACAAAGTAATCACAGAGGTAAAAAGTATATTAATATTACTGTATTGGTTATGCAAAACTGGGGAATGGATAATTAAGGGATTATCTATCTTTTTTAACAATAACAATTTTGGAGTAGACTGTACCTTTAATTAATAATGTTCAGCAGAATCAACAGATTAAAGAGTCCTGAAAGTGCAAAAGAATATGCTCCAATGCGTTGCTTGAATATAACTGTGTATAACCCCTACATATTGGGTAAGCACATACTTAAACACAGCTACAGGGCTGCAATGCATACTACCTAGGTATGCCTTTCAACAAATTATAACAAGGGAATGAAATAAATTTGATCATAGAAGTAAACTGAAAAATCTCTTAAAATTGCACGCTATGGGGCCGATTTATTAAGGGCCAGATGGCCCCTAATGCTGCTGTTTCCTCTCGAGCCTTCAGGCTCGCTTGAAACAGGAGTTAAGAAGCAGCGGTCTTAAGACTGCTGCTCCTTAACTCGTCCGCCAGCTCTGAGGCAGCGGACAGCAATCAGCCCGAGCTTATACGATCTGGTTGATTGACACCCCCTTCTAGCTAATCTGGCCGCGAATCTGCAGGTGGCGGCATTGCACAAGCAGTTCAACAGAACTGCTTGTGCAATTTTTAATGCTGATTAGCGATGCATGGCGGACATGATTCCCTATAGCGAATCATGTCTGCCTGGGGTATGATAACTCCACCCCTATATATGAACCATAAAATATAGTTGTTTCCAGTGGCAGCTGGTAAAGTTTTGAAATAGTGGAGCGCCTAGGCTCCTCTCAAACTCCACTTTTGCTGTTATTCTCCATCCATATGCCTGCTTCATACTTATGCATACAAACACAGTTACATCCCCAAGAACGCACACAAACATATACATAAACAGACAAGTGGGGTGTGGCATTTGGCTATTGAAAAACAATTTCAGCAAACAAGATGTAAATTTGTTTCAACAAAAGCGTTTAGATGTGACTGATATGTAAAATATTGTAAATAGAAGATGCTTAGTGTCCCGTTAAAGGGGCAGTAAACTTACAAACTAATGTTACATAGTGCAGAATTATTTAACATTAGATTAGTGGCAGATTTATACATTAAAGGATTGCAGAGAATTTTTATTTAAAACTTCATTTTTCAAGAACGCCGCTCCTTACTCTACTGAGCGGGTCTGGTTTTTCCTCAGCGCATCGCGGCAACACTGTCTAGTTACAGCGTGCCCAGTCGCGCCATTAAACTGAATGTAGCTCGCTCATGCTACTAGACCTTAGCGGGAGCAAGCTACATTCAGTTTAATGGCGTGACTGGGCACGCTGTCACTAGACAGTGTTGCCGCAATGCGCTGAGGAAAAACCAGACCCGCTCAGTAGAGTAAGGAGCGGCTTCTGGAAGAAATAACTTTTAAATAAAAATTCTATGCAATCCTTTAATGTATAAATCTGCCACTAAGCTAATGTTATATAATTCTGCACTATGTAACATTAGTTTGTAAGTTTACTGACCCTTTAACTCTTGAAAACTGTTTAATTCTATTTCCTGCAAGAGGTTGAAGAGCAGTCTCCAGATTTCAGTAGCTTAAACCTTCTACATTCTACATAGTGATTACTTGATCAGTTCAGTCGCTTACCTATTCTTATTTGTCCATGGCAGAATAGATAAGATGACTCAAGAGGCTTTCAAAAGGGTATGTCCCTGGACTGAAAAACAATGCAAACTGTGCAAAGAAAATTGCAATGTTATATATCCCTTTAATTTTAAATATGGATCTGAGATCACTGTTCTTATAGTAATGTTTAGACATGTGCATTGGGAGGTTTCAGATGCCGCCAAAAGCGTTCAGCTCTTTCCGGAGCTAGATTTCTTCCTGTGAAAGTGCAACACTCTAAGATCTTTATTTGCACAGATGTGTTGTACTTTTACAAGAAGAAATCCGGCCATGAAAAGAGCCAAACGCTGCGAGTGTCCATCTTCTTCCGCAATCCAGGCACCTGAAACCTCCCCATGTACCGGCCTAGTAATGGTTAAACTCACCTAGAAAATACTGTTGTGATCACAGGACAACATTACATACATGGGGGCCTATCTATCAAGCTCCGAAAGGAGCTTGACGACCCATGTTTCTGGCGAGTCTTCAGTCTCGCCAGAAACACAAGTTATGGAGCAGCGGTCACAAAGACTGCTGCTACATAACCCTGTCCGCCTTCTCTGAGCAGGCGGACAGGAATCGCCACAATTCAACCCGATCGAGTACGCTCGGGTTGATTGACACCCCCTGGCGGCCGATTGGCCGCGAGTCTGCAGGGGGCGGCATTGCACCAGTGTGAGCTGCTGGTGCAATGCTGAATACAGAGAGCGTATTGCTCTCCGCATTCAGCGATGTCTGTCGGACCTGATCTGCACTGTCGGATCAGGTCCGACAGACATTTGATAATTCGGCCTCATTGTCTCAGATAATGAAGTTAGTTCAGAAATCAGAGGCAGACATAGTTACATATTATTATTATTGTTATTATCTTCAGTTATAAGAAGTGAACAGATTCCCCAGCTCTACGCATGGGTACAATAAATAAAGGAAGACAGTGAAGCCCTTGGGGCATATGTATCAAGCTCCGGATGGAGCTTGATGCCCTGTGTTTCTGGCGAGCCTGTAGACTCGCCAGAAACAGCAGTTATGAAGCAGCGGTCACAAAGACCGCTGCTCCATAACCTGTCCGCCTGCTCTGAGCAATGTTGGTGCAATGTTGAATACGGCGAGCGTATTGCTCGCCGTATTCAGCGAGGTCTGTCGGACCTGATCCGCACTGTCGGATCAGGTCCGACAGACCTTGATAACTAGAGGCCCTTCTCTCTAAAGAGCTAACAATTTAATAGTAGTTGGGGACAAAACACCAAATCCATCCCAGTACGTATTGACTAGATGAGTTGTCATATTCCATGTACATCTTAAAATATTTTCCATATGTATAATTTTTTTTTAACATTTTCCTTTACTTGATTTAAATGTTTTTTTTTTTTTATAAAAAATCATGTAATAACTAATAGTCATGATTAATAAGAATAAACCACTATGAAAATGATGTAAATACAAAATGATGAATATTATTTAGATCTTGCAGGCAGTGAAAGGGTAAAAAAGTCCAGCTCCGGCCTTGTTAGCATTCTCCAGATTCCAGGAACATGGCATTCGGAAAACAAGAGGCCCCCTTAAGGTACCTGTAACAGCTCACCTGGATGAAGTGATAACAGAAGCAGATATACCCAGGTTTTCATTCTGTTGAACATACAACATGTTCCTGCTTGCATTGACATCTGTGTGAAACTTTATTGCTGGTAAACATGCAAGTCATTGTCATTATATTTGACAGGAAGTGACATGATTGCATAACGTTTTAGTCACTATCATTTTTATGTTTCTGAAATGACTCTGCTCTTGTTTAAATGAAGCACTATCAATCTTTGTGGGCGTCCGTGAGAAAGGGCCTGAGGAAAGATTCCAATCAACCCCCACAGTCTTTCTTTGACTCATAGCAACAGGAGGAACCTTTCTCTAAACCTGATTTGATATGTGACATTGTAGCATGTCAAAAAAATAAAGATTAAATATCTTACAATATGGAAACATCTTTACTAGTTTTCATTACTGAAGATGTAGGATGTAAAAGAGCATGTTTTAGTTTGTAATACAGTTTTCAGAATGAGCTGACACTGACCCTTAGATTTAAAGACAGCAACGTTGAAATTACAAGTGGCGCGCAAACGTTTGCGTGAGTGTTTTAGTTATTGTTTGCACGCAGGTTAAATTGCGCTCATTTTGCATCTTGAGCGCAGTCGCGATTTACGCTAGACTCATTACTGCGATCTCAGAGCTGTGGTTAAAGGACATTCCAGCCAAAACTGCAATCTACATGGATGCATTTCAGTTTTAGATAGAAAGATCTTTGCAATATACCGGTATTAGCAAAAATGATTCTAATAAAGCTATATCAGCTTCAAAACTGTATTTAAGTATGCACCGTGCACCAGCATTTTAAAGAGCCTACAATGCGTGTATCATCTGGTAATGACTCAATTTGATAATTGCTAAAATTATACAAACCCCACTGGTGCTAGGCGCAGCTGTAGTATTTGAAATGCTGGTACACTGAGAATATCTACCATTCTTCACATGCACATGCAAAAAAAATGTTAATACTAAAACAGTGATAGGTTTTAATAGAAGCATTTTTGCCTATACATATATATTGCAAATACGTATGTTTCTATTAAAAAAGTAATGCATCTATGTGCAGTTAAATTTTGACCGGAATGTCCCTTTAACTGTTACACGAGTCAAAAAAGTGTCAAAAAATTGCACACAAAGTTATAAGGGCTCATAAAGAAATGAGATACATACATATACATGTCCAAAGATGTATATGTATGTGTGTGTATATATATATATATATATATATATATATATATGTATTTCTATGTGTATATATGTATTTACAGACATACACATATAAATACATAAATACATATCTATACATAAATAGACATTTATATAAGTGCATTGGAGCCCAGCCCTTTGCTGTTAAGTAGAAGAAAACATGTAAAAGCCTATTTATACAATATCCATATATTCATGTCAGGTTTGCGCATATTAGAATATGCGATCGTATTTGCGCGCAAGTTTCTTTTCACATTTTTTCTCTCCATTGACTTCTATGGGGTAATAGGCTATTGTTTGCGTGACAATCTAATTGTGCTAGAAGTAAGCGGTTTGCGCTTGTCAGGTTAGTGCGAGAGCGATAACTTTTTATTTTCAACTCATAATAACAGAGAAACCCAACGAGCACAAAAAGTTTACTTCTAGCGCAATTAGCGCTATAGCGGAAGAGCAAAATACTGCTCCACTTATAATCTGGCCCAAAATATTTAAACAACTTTCTAATTTACTTCTATATTGTTATTTTCCATTGTTCAGTTTGTATCCTTTGTTAAAAAAAAAACATATCTAGGTAGGCTCAGGAGCAGTAAAGCACTAATGGGAGCTAGCTGCACTTATATGCTTCTTGTCAGATCATGAGCCTGTACCTAGGTATGTTTTTTAAACAAAAGATCCCAAGTGAACAAATTATATAATGAAATTTGTTTAAAATTGTATGTTCTAAATCATGAAATAATTTTTTTCGGTCTCATGTCCCTGAGAAAAAAACAAGAAAAAAAAGACTGTTTTCAAAATGCTGTATCTCAGAGGAGTGCTGCTTTACTGAACTTCTTACAGACTGATTTATGTACTTAATTATATAGCGTAGTCCAGGTGCATTCCATAGCTGTCTCCCTGGCAGCCCCACGCACTCCTTCAGATCACCAGGCTTAGTATCCCTTATGTATGCTCTATATGTGACTGGCAAGGGGTTGTTACTGCTCTACATGTTGCTCATGATAAGTCAAAGGGATATGAAACATTTTTTCTTGGTATCTTTATTTGGAAAGCAGCAATGTAAGCTTAGGAGCAAGCCCATTTTTTATTCAACACCTGGGTAGCACTTGCAGATTGGTGGCTAAATGTAGCCACCAATCAGAAAGCACTACCCAGGGTTCTGAATCAAAAATGGGCCGACTCCTCAGCTTACATTTCTGCTTTTTTCAGTAAAGATACCATGAGAAAGAAGAAAAATTGATAATAGGAGTCAATTATATAGTTGCTTAAATTGCATGCTCTATCTGAATCATGAAAGAAAAAAAAATGGATTTCATATCCCTTTAATACCAATCCCAATGCGACTCACAAATGAATAATACTGCTTTATCGTGAAGGGTAAAACTTGCTCTATATGTTGCTGATGAGGGATTATTATTGCACTATTTTTTGTTCACAAACATTTATCATTGATAAAATGCATGTGTTACTGATAAGGGGTTAATACGGATTATTTCTGTGTGCCTTGCAAATGGTTATAATTGCTCTATACGAGTCTCACAAGGGGTTAATACTGCTCTGAGTGTGACTGAGAAGGGGTTATTGTTGATCTGCGTGCTTTTAAGTTCCAGACTGTGTTAGAGCACTATTGCTAAAATATAAGTGTGTATTTAACTCCTGCAAATGGGGTTAAACACATAGTTGAAGTCAGATTCAAAACAGCAAGGTACCACTTGGACCTTGTTAAATGCATCTGTATGTAGCCAACCTTCAGCATCTAGTTCCCAGTAGTGCATTGTGCTCCTTAAAATATCTATGTATACTTCTCAATAAAGGATAGCAAGAGAACAAAGTCAATTTGCTACAAGACATAAATTGCACACGGTGGGGCTAATTTATCAAGGGCCGAATGGCCCCTGATGCCCCTGTTTCCGTGCGAGCCTTCATGCGCGCCGGAAACAGCAGTTATAAAGCAGCGGTTTTAAGACCGCTGCTCCTTAACTGATCCACTGCCTCTAAGGCTGCAGACATCAATCCGCCGGATCCTATACAATTGGGTTGATTGACACCCCCTGCTAGCGGATGATTGGCCGCAAATCTGCAGGGGGCGGCATTGCACAAGCAGTTCACTAGAACTGCTTGTGCAATGATAAATGCCGACAGCGTATGCTGTTGGCATTCAGCTATGTCTGGCGGACATAATACGCTGCAGTGTATCATATCCGCCAGACTTTAATAAATCGGCCCCTATATCTGAACCATTAAAGTTTAGTTTTGAATTCCATGTCCCTTTTAGTGGCTTAGTGGTGCTTTGCATGGGAACCATTTGAGATAAGAAAATATTTTACTGGCAACTTTTCATTGGATTTTTTGTTGCCCATATCCTGCTTAAAGACTATTAAACTTGTACACCATACAGACACATTATATTCATTTCTTTATGATTGAAATCAGTGTTTGAATGTTTAAAATTATTAATGACAAAATTACCATTCATTAGACAGTTAGAATCAACAATTAAAGGGATAGTAAACCCTCAAAAATGTATTTTGTGATACAGACAGAGCAGACAATTTTTTTAAAAGTTTCCAGTTTACTTCTGTTATCAAATGTTCTTTGTTCCCATGGTATTCTTTGTGAATAGACACCTAGGTATCAGGACAGGACAGGAATTAGTGCTGGCATCTAGTGCTCAAGCAAATGGCAAAACTGCTGCCATATAGTGCTCCAGACACATGCACGCTCCTGAGCTTACGTACCAGCTTTTCAACAAAGGATACTAAAAGAACTAATAACATTTGATAATAGAAGTAAAGGAGATAATTGTTTAAAATCGTATGTGCTCTATCTGAACGATGACAGAACAGTTTTGTATTTCATATCCCTTTAATCTATTAACCATCATGCTTTACTTATGCTTATAACTGTTGCTTCTCTTCTAATTAAAGGGCCATTATATATCTTAAGACCGCTGCTCCTTAACTGGACCGCCGCCTCTGAGACTGTGGACATCAATCCGCCCGATCGTGTATGATCAGGTTGATTGACCTCCCTGCTAGTGGCCGATGTTAAATGCTGACAGCGTATGCTGAGCGAATCATGTTGAACAGACATTTGATAAATCGGCCCCATAGTGTGTGTATATATATATATAACAAAAAGCAATGATTGCACTCACAGGTCTTTTTCAAGTAAGTAAACAAAATACTTTAATGTAATGTTTTCGGGGATCTGGTCCCCTTCGTCAGCATAAACAAGTGAAAAAAACCCACACCATTTATAGTGAATATCAAACATTTCTCTTACCCAGCGTAGTAAGTGGCGCCAAAGTTTCGTGGTGGAACGCATCTTGCGTTCCACTATCTAACAGGACCGGAAGTGTACGTGCGGCACTTCCGGAAGTGTAAATTGTAATACATCTTAGTGCATAACATTAAATAGTGTTTTCACAACGTAAAACAGTACAAAACTGTATATCTCACAACAGTGTGAACATCTAATACTGCCTACACCCAGCAGACTTCAAACATGGTGACATCACAGGTGAGTAAGTAACTTGAATTCTATTGTGTTAGATGCATATTACTAGAGTGCACCTCTTGGGCGATTAACTACTAGTATATTGCAATGCAACTCGAATACAGATCTCAATCTAATTCAAGTAGTTGTCAAACATACTTGTCAAAGATACTACTAGTACTGGCTAGCCCACTACAACATATCCACACTGAACATAGAATCACATATATTCAGATCTCAATGGTTCTGTCTTACATGGCCATAGATAAAAACTCGTATTTATTGAGTTATTTTAAAAACAAACAGTAACGCGTTTCTCGACCTACGGGTCGTTTCATCAGGCTGATGAAACGACCCGTAGGTCGAGAAACGCGTTGCTGTTTGCCATTTGTTTTTAAAATAACTCAATAAATACGAGTTTTTATCTATACCACTTCTTGCTCTTCATTATCCTGATTGGTCCGCTGACCTGCCTGTCTATATGTGAAGCCTGACATTGGCTACTCCCGGAACAGCTGTGAAGCCTGACATTGGCTACTCCTGGAACAGCTTTGACGTCTGATGCCGATCTTCTGCGGCCGCTGATTGGGTGAACGGGCCTCGTGACCTGACATCTCCACGCACTGTAGTGTTTTGTCTGTCGGGCGACCTAAAGTCCCGTCCCGCTCTACTAGGCATCCTCATATGCCGCTATCCTTGTGAGTATATCACATTACGTGTCGTCTCATTGTGTGACATTCCTGGTTGGTACGATACTGTCCCATGAGGCGCCTCTTTTTCTCTCTTTTACTACCTACATGTTTCATTTGTTTGTCTCTATTTAATATAGTATTTGGCTGTTGATGACATAAAAAGCAGAAACAGCAAAGGGGTCGTCAAACACCAAATTACAGGACCACTAAAAATTATGTGGAAGTAAAATGGCAATGCTGTAACAGTTACTTTGAATTTCAAATGATTAGTAGATTTTTTTTGGTAAATTTCAAAGTTAATTCCATTTTCCCTCCCCCCTGTATCACGTGGCAGCCATCAGCCAATCACAAAATGTATGTACAGTACGTATATAATGTGCAATCTTGCCCATGCTAAGTAGGAGCTGGTGCACCAGAGAGTGTGCATATGAAATGATTGTGCAATTTTTGATAATGGAAATAAATTGGAAGTTGTTTGTTCTATCTGAATCATGAAAGTTTAATTTTGAATGTAGTGTCCCTTTACAGATAAAAACTGTACACGGAGGGATATTATGTTGTTCTAAATAATAACAATGAGTAAGGGAAAATTTGCTGATATTTATATTTTAATAAAGAAAAGGCTAAGAAACCAAATGGTGCCCCAGGGCAAGAAACACAAGATAATTATGTGAACAAGATCATTTTGTGTTTCAGCACGAGGGGGATGGGTACCAATGCTTCCTGTTTAAAAAAATATCTAAAACTAACACCCTTGTGATGAAATACATGCATGGAATAGAAGGAACTAGTTTATCATAAGAGTTATTTTAAATACAAATTATATTAAAAAGCAGTTGTACATTTCTTTACAATAAATGTGATCTATGAAAAAAGTTGATGTATAATAAATAATTAAAGGGACATTAAACTAAAAACTGAATTGGTTTAAAGGGATGACATTTCAGTATTTTACCAAGTGCATATATATATATATAAAATTAATTAACCCCTTAACGACCGAGGACGTGCAGGGTACGTCCTCAAAAAAAAGGCAGTTAACGCCTGAGGACGTACCCTGCTCGCTTCCAGCTGCTTTCCGGTTATTGCAGTGATGCCTCGATATGGAGGCATCCTGCAATAACCGTTTTAAGCCATCCGGTGAAGAGAAAGCCACTCTGTGGCCCTCTCTGCACCGGAGATCGGTGGCTTACAGCGTTGGTGGGTGGGAGCCGGACCGGGAGTCGGGTGGCGGCCATCGATGGCCCTAGAGGTGTGGAGGGGGGCGGGATCGTGGGCGGGGATGCCAGGGGGCGCGCACTGACGCGCGCACGTGCACGGGAGGGTGGGGGCGGGCGCGTGCACAGGGAGGGAGTGGGTGGGAACCGCTACACACAGAAAAAAAAGTGTAGCAAAATGGAAAAAAATTGTATAAAAAAATAAACAAATCGGATAAAAAAGAAATCAGTTAGGTGGTGGGGGTTGGTCTGTGGGGAGGGGGAAGCTACACTACAGAAAAACCGGGCAAAAAGTAAAAAAAAAACATATTTTTTTGCAAACTGGGTACTGGCAGACAGCTGCCAGTACCCAAGATGGCCCCCAATAAGGCAGAGGGGAGGGTTAGAGATCGGTTTTGGGGGGGATCAGGGAGGTTGTGGGCTAAGGGGGGGATCCTACACAGTAGCATATGTAAATATGCTAGAAAAAAAGTTTATTATTTTTAAAAACCCTTTTATTTTAGTACTGGCAGACTTTCTGCCAGTACTTAAGATGGCGGGGACAATTGTGGGGTGGGGGAGGGAAGGGAGCTGTTTGGGAGGGATCAGGGGGTGGGATGTGTCAGGTGGGAGGCTGATCTCTACACTAAAGCTAAAATTAACCCTGCAAGCTCCCTACAAACTCCCTAATTAACCCCTTCACTGCTAGCCATAATACACGTGTGAGGCGCAGCAGCATTTAGCGGCCTTCTAATTACCAGAAAGCAACGCCAAAGTCATATATGTCTGCTATTTCTGAACAAAGGGGATCCCAGAGAAGCATTTACAACCATTTGTGCCATAATTGCACAAGCTGTTTGTAAATGATTTCATTGAGAAACCTAAAATTGTGAAACATTTTATGTTTTTTTTAATTTGATCGCATTTGGCGGTGAAATGGCGGCATTAAATATACCAAAATGGGCCTAGATCAATACTTGGGGTCGTCTACTACACTACACTAAAGCTAAAATTAACCCTACAAGCTCCCTAAAAGCTCCCTAATTAACCCCTTAACTGCTGGGCATAATACACGTGTGGTGCGCAGTGGCATTTAGCGGCCTTCTAATTACCAAAAAGCAACGCCAAAGCCATATATGCCTGCTATTTCTGAACAAAGGGGATCCCAGAGAAGAATTTACAACCATTTATGCCATAATTGCACAAGCTGTTTGTAAATAATTTCAGTGAGAAACTGAAAGTTTGTGAAAAAATTTGTGAAAAAGTGAACGATTTTTTGTATTTGATCGCATTTGGCGGTGAAATGGTGGTATGAAATATACCAAAATTGACGTAGATCAATACTTTGGGATGTCTACTAAAAAATATATATATACATGTCAAGGGATATTCAGGGATTCCTGAAAGATATTAGTGTTCTAACGTAACTAGCGTTAATTTTGAAAAAAATGGTTTGGAAATAGCAAAGTGCTACTTGTATTTATGGCCCTATAACTTGCAAAAAAAGCAAAGAACATGTAAACATTGGGTATTTCTAAACTCAGGACAAAATTTAGAAACTATTTAGCATGGGTGTTTTTTGGTGGTTGTAGATATGTAACAGATTTTGGGGGTCAAAGTTAGAAAAAGTGTGTTTTTTTTCAATTTTTCCTCATATTTTATAATTTTTTATAGTAAATTATAAGATATGATGAAAATAATGGTATCTTTAGAAAGTGCATTTAATGGCGAGAAAAACGGTATATAATATGTGTGGGTACAGTAAATGAGCAAGAGGAAAATTACAGCTAAACACAAACACCGCAAAAATGTAAAAATAGCCTTGGTCCCAAACGGACAGAAAATGGAAAAGTGCTGTGGTCATTAAGGGGTTAATAAAGGGATAGTCTAGTCAAAATTAAACTTTCATGATTCAGATAGAGCATGCAATTTTAAGCAACTTTCTAATTTACTCCTTTTATCAATTTTTCTTTGCTCTCTTGGTATCTTTATTTGAAAAAAGCTTAGGAGCAGGCCCATTTTTGGTTGAGCACCTGGGTAGCACTTGCTGATTGGTGGCTACATAATACAAATGACATGTTTTCTTGGTATCCTTTGTTGAAAAGTATACCTACAGTAGGTAGCTCAGCAGCAGTAGTGCAATACTGTGAGATAGCTGATGGTGCGGTGGCTACACACATATGTCTCTTGTAATTAGCTCACCAGGTGTGTTTAACTAGGCCGCAGTAGTACATTATTGCCCCTGAACCTAGCTAGGTTTAGTTTTCAACAAAGGGTACTAAGAGAACTAATACATTAATTGAAAAGTTGTTTAAAATGGCATATTCTACCTGGACCGTGAAAGTTTAATATCGACTTTGCTTTCACTTTAACATAAAAAATTTTTTCACTTACATCAAAGAAGTTACACATTTAAAATCTAATACAAATATTTAAGAGTCACCTTATTATACTGAATGGGTTTAATCTGACTTCAAGTCTGCTACTTGGGATACTGTAGAGAACACCACAGAAATGGACCAGCCAATGACACTTCAGGCTAGGCCTGATAATGAAAGGGACACAGGCTGTGTGAGGGCTGTGCATGTCTGACAAAGAGGAGTAACATGGGTTCAGCCAGTGAGATGAACTGGGCTTGCAGGAAGTCTAGTGGGAGGAATTTAGTCAGTGGTAGAGGTTGGGCCAATGTGACAGAGCGGAGCAAAAGCAGGGAAACCTCTGGGGCCAGCCTGAACAGCACCAAGATAATAAAGAGGTATGAGAGGGGCCCCATTTCTGAAAGGGAATGGTCCAGTGTTTGGTGGTGGTGAGAGATTGTGGATGTTCACAATACTGGTATCCATCCTGAGGTAGACCCTAGACAGGCAGATGGCTGCTAGCCATAAGGCCTAGAGCACCTTGAATACCCCAAATGTGTATAGTGTCTGAGGATTGTGGAAAGTTATCAGTTGACCCTTTTAAGTCTCCTTGTTCTCTCTGAGATACTTCAGGCTAACAGGGCTGTACTTGGGTGGGCAATAATATGGGCCTGTTTCTCTCCTCTCCTGAGATAAAGTGCAGTGCCAAAAATGAATCTGATGTTTGGGATAGGATGGCAAATGGCCTAGTAACCATAGCTTGTACCCATGTTAGATTCAGGGCAGCCAAAGTGCAAGAGGCGCATTATAGGAGGAACGAATTGTTAAACTCTATCAATGTGCAAAAGATTTGTTACCATTCCATATATTTCATGCATATCCTGCTTCCCTCTCACTCCTTTAACAAATATGAGGTCCTCTGTAACATGAGGCAGGGAATTTCCCTAAATAATGGTTGTGTTGGGTAAGTTGCTGTTAAATGTGTGAGTCTGTTATATGCTCTGCTCATGTGTAAGACTCCTTTGAATAGTTTTATAATGAATCAAAGAAATATAAATGTGTCATTGAAAGAGATAGTAAAGTGAAAATAAAACCTTCACAATTCAGATAGAGCATGGAATGTTAAACAACTTTCCAATTTACTTCTGTTATTTAATTTGCTTTGTTCTCTTAAAATCATTTGTTAAAAAGCATACCTAGGTAGGCTCAGGAGCAGCAATGCACTACTGTTAGCTAGCTGCTGATTGGTGGCTGCTGCACATAAATGCCCTTTCTCATTGGCTTGTCTGATGTATTCAGTGAGCTCCCAGTAGTGCATTGTTCTTCCTTGAACAAAGGATACAGAGGGAATGAAGCACATTTGATAATAAAGTAGTAAAGTAAGTAAATTGGAAAGTTGTTTAACATTCCATGCTCTATCTGAAATGTGAAAGAAAATGTTGGGGTTTTGTGTACCTTAAAATATGTTGATTACCAGTTTTTCTGTGGATTTAGGCAGCCTCAGTTGCTTTTGTCTCTTTACGTAATCCCAGACAGACTCAATGAGATAGAGATCAGGGCTCTGTGGGGACCATACTATAACTTCCAGGGCTCCTTGTACGTATTTGCACTGACAATAGTTTTTAAGCACTTTGGCTTTATGTTTGTCATGCTAGAGAATACATTTGAGCCAATCAGAGCCTCCCTGATGGTATTACATGATGGATAGGTATCTGCCTGCACTTCTCAGCATTGAGGAGGAGACCTTTAACTCTAAACATTTGCAGAAATTCAGCCTTGAAACTGCAAGGAATGTCCACCATGTTTCACTGTTGCAGAAGAGCTTTGACAGAACATCTGGAGACCCCTGTCTGCTTTGCAATTTCTGCCTGAGAGGGACCTTTCTGATGCTGTATAACTACGTTGTGTTGTCTTGCCATGGTGTATGACTTTGACATTAAACTTTCTTCAGCAACCTCACCTTGTTAGCAGAGTTTGGCTGTTCCAACCCAGTTTTATTCCTCCTACACAGCTGTTTTAGTTAATGATTGTGTTTCAACCTACATAATAAATTGCTGATCATTAGCACCATTTTGGCATATGGACCAGATTATAAGTGGAGCGCAAAATATCGCTTTCGCTAATGCAATATTTGCGATTTACTTTGTAATACCAGCAAACGCAAATGTGCGCATGTATTACAGGTGAGGTGCAATGCGAACATGACCAAACCAAATATTTATTTTATTTACATTTTTCTACTGTTCACTCACATTGCAATTTGGTAATTGATAGAAATAAACTATAAAGATTTAGATTTTTGAAAGCATTCTAACTTTACAGCATTTTTTTTCACACATGCCAAAAACTTCACACATGCCTAAAACTTTTGCACAGTACTATCTATCTATCTATCTATCTATCTATCTATCTATCTATCTATCTATCTATCTATCTATCCCCCAGATGTATAGAGATATAAATATTGTGTTCTCAAACACTTGATCAGAGAAGAATATTTCACAGGGACAATCTACAAAATGGGATTTACGTAATTCACAAACGTCCCTTTTATCAGCTGCAGCCTTGGATACCTACCCTGTGGAAGCTGAATTTACTGCTGGAAAGAAAACACTACCATCTTTGTCAGAGATAAACAATTCACTTTGTTCAGATCTATTTTCTATCCCCCACTGTCTGGATCTGCAACAGCAGGGGTTATGTCAAAGCTGTGTACTGTGAAGGTTTTTAAGTCTTTTATGGTGGTGTTTACAAAGTCATTTTATTTATATCTTAATAGGAAAAATAGTGTATTTTCCTGGCATCTTCAGGAGATACAGAGACTATAATGCTCTGTAATGAAAAACGAACTGAGAAAATCAAATGGTGCATGTGCTGTGATATTGCTTATTTTCTAATAAAAAGGAGCTGAGAAAAATCCATGACCCATGAAATATTAACTTTATTTTTTAAAGAAGGGACATGGCTAGGAGTGTTAGTTAGCTGGTAGAGACAAGGCTAGGCCATACAGAGGTTTGGTAAGCTGGTTCAGAAACAAGGCTTGGTGGTACCGAGGGTTGGTTAGCTGGTCCAGGGGCATGATTAGGTGGTACAGGGGCATGGCTAGGTTGTTCAGAAGCATGGTTAGTTAATGTTGTGGTGTTGTTGGGGGGTCCAGAGGCATGGTCAGTTGGTCAATGGGACACAGTTTTAGGTGGTCTAGAGGCATGGTTAGCTGGACCAGGGACATGGCTTGGTGGTCCAGGGGCATGATCAGTTGTTCCAGGGTATATGGCTAGGTGGATTAAAGGCAGGTTTAGTTAGTGCTGTAATATTTTCCATGGGCATGGTTAATTTGTCTAGGGACATGACTAGGTGGTTCAGAAGCATGTTTAGCTAGTATTGTGGTGTGGATGGGTGGTCCAGAGACATAGTCAGTGTTTCCAGGGGCATAGTTATGCGGTCCAGAAACATTGTTAGTATTGTGGTGTGGATGGGTGGTCCAGAGTCATGTTCAATTTTTCCAAGGACATAGCTAGATGGTCCAGGTGCATGATAAGTTGAGGCATGGTTTGTTAGTTATTTTGTCCAGGGGACATGATAAGGTGGTCCTTGGGCATGGTTAGTTAGTCTATGGGCAAAGCTAAGTGGCCAACGTGTATGATTAACCAGTTCCTGTTTTGAAGGGTGAGTGACAGAAAGGGCAATCTTCACCCTCCCCCTCAGCCCTACAAACATATTATGAGGCTTCTTATTTGTTGCTGCATGAGGTTCACACAATAGGGGTACAACTTAAAAGACTACAGGTGTTTTGTACCATGTTAGATTGTACCATTGTGCACTTCACTAGGGTGTGTGTGAGGAACATAATTGTGAGGTGTCAATAAAGAACATACAAATGTGTTTGTATGACTGAGACTCACACACTTAGGTAGATAAACAATTTCATAAAAATGTATTATTGTTTCACTACTGTACTACCTACCTGCAGATAATAAGTCCAAAATTGTGTTGTAATGATTTCTGAAAGATGGCTGGTATTGTCAAGGTATTTTTCCAGCGATCAGAAAACTGAAAAAGTTCCCCTTAGGGAGACCCTGGGGGCACCTAAGCCCATCTGAATCCTGTACCATCCATAGACTATTACATTCAATTGCCACTTTTCACATTTGAACTTTGCAGCGAGATAACATAACAGCATGTATGCACTGGTGTACAAACAGTGTTACTAAGCAGCTTACCCCCACTTGAAAGCTTAGAGTAGCGGATGATGCTTGGAAACCTTGGAAACCTTGGACGCACTTCTGGTTACACCCGTCCTGAGGCTCTTTTCGGGCTGTATTCACTTGGAGCTTCTCCTGCTCAACAAGCCTCTCTCTCTCACGGCCGACACGGATCCTCTGCAACGTCATATTACAGAAATTGATAGCAGAGGACAAAGCTCTGCTGATAGATACAAAACACAACAAATACTTAAGGGATCAGGCAGATTATGAGAACAAAAAAGTATATGTTTGGAATAGGAAAGAATGCTTTGAGAGCAGGAGGTCTTACAATAGGTCTAATGGGTGAGGTAGAGGGAGATGGAATAATAACAATAAAAATAATACATCGCAAACAAACACTAACACAAATATGAAGAGGTGTAATTTTCATAAAGTGAGGCAGAGTCCTATGATGAAAGTTCTGCATCAGGTGGAGAGGAAAATGTATTAACTATTAAATCCACTACCCTAGAGGTCCCTGATATTACCCCAGTGGTAAGGCCCTTATGTAATAACCAGCAAAGGAGGTCAGCCCATATTAAAGAAACATGGAGGGTCAAACTACACACCTGATAACTCCCACATAGTAGTCACTATGACTGAGGGCCCTGGCACTTCCATGAATATGGAAGATAAACATAATTTAAAGCACGTTTTTACCCTTCCCCACAAAAATCCAGAAGGGTGGGGGGAGAGAAAGAGGAGGACAAAGCTTTCAACAGGGCCAGAACAGATATCCAGTCAGGAGAGGGAGATACCAGAGCAAGTATCAGTAACCAATAGTCTCATCAATCTGTCACAGTACACATTAACAGAAATGGAAGAAAAAGTACTCAGTCTAGGCTTAGGCTTTGTCCCATCTAACAAGTTTAACTTATTTAATACACTGTTGGATATGAACAAGTTAATTAGGGAACTTACATTAAGGAAATATTTTTTCTGGTGAAGATAGTACACAGATTATTTCTTATCCCAGTTTCAAAAATAGGTCCAAATTTTACCCCATACATTATAGAGGAGCTAATCTAGAGACTTTCCAGAGGAGGGTAGAACAGGAATTGACTTTACTACACCAGACTACTCCAGCTGGCAGAAACAATTTAAGCAAGAAAGAACAGTCAGTTCTTAAAAGCCTACAGGAAAATCTGAGTTGGTGATAAGAAATGCTGATAAAGGAGGGTCTGTTGTAGTCATGTCCAGGTCACAATTTATCTTGTAAGCAGAAAGATGATTATATATATAATCCCAATACACACAACTCTGTGGAGACCCTATGCTGAAATTTAAAGGGAATTGAAGCAGATCCTAGATGATGGAAAATAAATGGGCTTCATTGATGGACCTACCTGTGACTTCCTCCTGGTAGATAACCCTGTTACACCCATTTTTAATCACTTACCCAAAGTGCTTAAATCCCTGGAGGGGGTCACAAGTAGACCCATAATCAATCATTTTACAACCCTTGGTATCCAACCTTATGAGTTTTTTGCAAGACACTACACATGTACTAAATATAATGCAAAACATGAGTTAGGAAGAAGGTGATCTTTGGCTTACCATCGATGTCAAGGCATTATATTCCTCCATTCCCCATAATAAGAGTCTAGAAGCTTTGGAATTCTTCCTAGACATAAACACTGGTTATCACAGAGAGTACGTACAGTTCATATTGAGGAATGTCAGATTCCTTTTGACACACAACTATTTCTCCTTTGAGGGGGTTTTCTATCTCCAGAGGTGCAGGACAGCCATGGGTGTGAAATTTGCACCCTCCTATGCCAACCTCTCTATGGGGTGGTGGGAACTGTCCCGCATCTATGGAGAGGAGAACCCCTTCAGGAGAAATATATACGCTTTTACAAGCATTACATAGATGACTTGCTCCTGGTTTGGAGGGGAACGAAGGAAGGTGTCCTGGAATTTGTTGACTGGATCAACTCTAATGACATTGGTCTGGAGTTCACGTTTGAGTGTGATGATTCCAGTATCACTTTCCTGGACTTAACCCTTAAGAGCATACCTGGGGAAGGAGTCATTACCGAGGTTTATAGAAAACCTATCACGGGGAATACACTCCTCCACGCCAGGAGCAGTCATCCAAAACAGGTGTTTTGTTCTGTGGTAAAAGGACAGTTTACAAGATTGAAAAGGAACTGTACCACACAGAAACAATATGAGACACATGCAAACCTCTTGGAAGGACGTTTGAGAAATAGATGCTATAAATATAACATCATTCAAAAAGCCAGGAAAGAAGTAGAGGCCAGTAGGAGGCAAGACCTTCTGATGAAGAAAGACAAAAAATCAGTTGAGGGTAATAAGGGAGCATTCTTTGTTACAGACTACAGTGATCAGTACCACAACATTTGTGGAATAGTACGAAAGCATTTTAGTCTCTTGGCTGCAGATGACGCTCTAGCCGGTACCATACAGAAATTCTGCAAATGCTCATTTAGAAGAGGTCTCACTCTGGGAAATATTCTGGCTCCAACTCAGTTAAGATCTAAAACAAGAAAGGAAGAAGGCAGTTTGTGGTTGAGGCTTAAAGGTGTATACAGGTGTAGTAATCCAACCTGCAAAGCTTTTGACCACCTTCAATCAGGGGTAGGCTTTAAAAGCTATGTCATGAATAGGAATTAAAATCACAAAACGTGCATGAACTATAGGTCCATATATGCAATATATCTGGCCAGCTTTACAATTTTCCATATACAATATATAGGCCTAACGACTAGAGAGGTGCGTTCACGTATCCATGAGCACCTCTCTCACAACCCCTCTGGTCCAACATTTCAATAGGGCACATAACAAGGACCCTTCCAGTTTTAAATGGACTATAATTGAAACAATAAGTGTTGGAACAAGAGGGATGATAGAGATCACATGCTATTCTGGATAATCCAGTTACAGACCAGGTATCCAAAAGGTCTTAATTTGGAATATGACCTCATCAATTTTTGGAACTAAAGTAATGTATGGCCCCAATTCCATGTACATATAGGATACATGAACAATATATACAGTAGTAATTTTATAAAGTTTTTCTCCAAAATTTAATCATAGAATTTACTTTTGTGATTATTAGGCCAAATTATATAGTAACACTTCCCCCTTTCCCCTTTTTCCCCTCCAGATATGAAGTTATAAATAAAAGGAATAATAGGGATACTAAATGGTGCTTCTGACTAGGATACCTTAATATACACACGCCTTACTTTACATTACATTAATCCAAATTTATATATTAAAGAGATGATACTAATCTCACTACAGTGGTTCAAGAGCAGAACTGACATATTGAAAGTTTCAAAAAACTTCAAATAATGTTACATGATGACTTTCAAGACACAGTTTCGCAATCTGTCCTTATAATGTGAAGTTTCCCAGTACAATCATAGTACATATGATAAATTGAACAGTGTGAGGCCGAATTATCAAGCCGTCAACTATGCTGCATTCACCGGCACCAATACGATCGCCTAACATCACGGCCGCGGACCTGAATACGCTCTCCATATTTATAAAAAAAGTCAGCAAAAAGCTGCGCGCCAAGTATGGGGCGATGAGCAGCGGACTGTTGTTAACTAGCAGTCACCGATCTCGCTGCTATTCTGCTTTTCACAACTTTATTTATACCCTGTCACTAAAGACCGCCACTATACTAAAATGTTTAACCCCTATCTTGCTGCTCCCGGACCCCACCGCAACCTAAATAAATGTATTAACCCCTATCCCGCCGCACCCGGAGCCCACCGCAACTAAATAAATGTATTAACCTCTATCCCGCTGCTCCCAGACCCCTCCGCAACTAAATAAATGTATTAACCCCTGGCCTCCCACATCACTACCACTTACTAAACCTATTAACCCCTAAACCACCAGCCCCCGACATTGCCATAAACTAAATTAAGCTATTAACCCCTAAACCTAACAACCCGCTAACGTTACATTAAAATTACCTCATCCCTATCTTATAATAAATTTAAACTAACCTGTAGAATTAAAATAAACTATATTAAACTATTAATTAACCTACCCTAACTATTATACTACACTTAAATTAAACTATATTAAATTATTAATTAACCTACCCTAACTATTATACTAAAATTACATTAAACTACAAATTAAATTAACTATATTACATATTTAAAAATCTAACCCTACTCAAATTATTTAAATCTACTATTAGAAATGACTAAATTACAAAATAAATAAACACTAAGTTGCAAAAAATAAAAAACACTAAGTTACTAAAAAATAAAACCACAGTATCAAAAATAAAAAAGAATTACACCTAATCTAATAGCCCTATCAAAATAAAAAAGCCCCCCCAAAATAAAAAAAACCCTAGCCTACAATAAACTACCAATGGCCCTTAAAAGGCCCTTTTACCTGTAAAAAAAATACAAACACCAACCCAACAGTAAAACCCACCACCCACACAACCAAACCTCCCACATAAAAACCTATCTAAAAAACCTAAGCTCCACATTGCCCTGAAAAGGGCATTTGTATGGGCAATGCCCATAAAAGGGCATTTAGCTCTTTTATTGCCCAAAGTCCCTAACCTAAAATTAAAACCCACGCAATAAACCCTTAAAAAAACTTAACACTAACCACCGACGATCCACTTACAGTTTTCGAAGACCGGACATTCATCCTCATCCAAGCAACAGAAGTCCTCAGCGAAGCTGGCAGAAGTCTTCATCCAAGCGGGCCGAAGTCTTCATCCAAGCAGGCAGAAGTCTTCCTCCAGACGGCATCTTCTATCTTCATCTGTCCATCTTCAAGACATCCTGCGCGGAGCATCCTCTTCTTACGACGTGTCTTGAAGAATGAAGTTTCCCTTTAAATTACGTCATCCAAGATGGCGTCCCTTACATTCCAATTGGCTGATAGAATTCTATCAGCCAATAGGAATTAAAGGGGAAAAATTCTATTGGCTGTTGCAATCAGCCAATAGGATTGAGCTTGCATTCTATTGGCTGATTGGAATAGCCAATAGAATGCAAGCTCAATCCTATTGGCTGATTGGATCAGCCAATAGGTTGAAATCTCAATCCTATTGACTGATTGCAACAGCCAATAGGATTTTTCCACTTTAATTCCTATTGGCTGATAGAATTCTATCAGCCAATCGGAATGTAAGGGACGCCATCTTGGATGACGTACCTTAAAGGGAAACTTCATTCTTCAAGAGACGTCGTAAGAAGAGGATGGTCCGCGCAGGATGTCTTGAAGATGGAGCCGCTCCGCGCCGGATGGATGAAGATAGAAGATGCCGTCTGAATGAAGACTTCTGCCCGCTTGGATGAAGACTTTGGCCCACTTGGATGAAGACTTCTGCCGGCTTCGCTGAGGACTTCTGCAACTTGGATGAAGATGGATGTCCGGTCTTCAAAAACTGTAAGTGGATCGTCAGTGGTTAGTGTTAGGTTTTTTTAAGGGTTTATTGGGTGGGTTTTAATTTTAGGTTAGGGATTTTGGGCAGTAAAAGAGCTAAATGCCCTTTTAAGGGAAATGCCTATACAAATGGGGAGATTAGGTTTTTTAGATTTTTATTTGGGGGGTTTGTTTGTGTGGGTGGTGGATTTTACTGTTGGGGGGGTGTTTGTATTTTTTTTACAGGTAAAAGAGTTTATTTCTTTGGGGCAATGCCCCGCAAAAGGCCCTTTTAAGGGCCATTGGTAGTTTATTGTAGGGTAGGTAGGGTAGGGTTTTTTATTTTACGGGGGCTTTTTTATTTTGATAAAGCTATTAGATTAGGTGTAATTTTTTTATTTTTGATTCTGTGTTTTTTTATTTTTTGTAACAGTGTTTTTATTTTTTGTAGCATAGTTGTTATTTTTTTGTAACTTAGTAATTTTTAATAGTAGATTTAAATAACTTGAGTAGGGTTAGGTTTTTAAATATGTAATACAGTTAATTTAATTGTTAGTTTAATGTAATTTTAGTATAATAGTTAGGGTAGGTTAATTAATAGTTTAATATAGTTTAATGTAATTTTAGTATAATAGTTAGGGTAGGTTAATTAATAGTTTAATATAGTTTAATGTAATTTTAGTATAATAGTTAGGGTAGGTTAATTAATAGTTTAATAAAGTTTATTTTAATTCTAAAAGTAAGTTTTAATTTATTATAAGATAGGGATGAGTTAATATTTAATGTAAAGTCAGCGGGTTGTTAGGTTAAGGGGTTAATTGTTTAATTTAGTTTATGGTGATGTGGGGGGCTGGTGGTTTAGGGGTTAATAGGTTTAGTTAGTGGTAGGGATGTGGGAGGCCAGGGGTTTAGGGGTTAATCATTTTATTACAGTTGCAGCGGGGTCCGGGAGCTGCGGGATAGGGGTTAATACATTTATTTTGTTGCGGTGGGCTCCGGGAGCGGTGGAATAGGGGTTAATACATTTTATTTAGGTTGCGTTGATGTCGAGGCAGCAGATTAGGGGTGTTTACACTCGGGGTATATGTTAGGGTGTTAGGTGTAAACTTTACTGTTTTAATACCATAGAACATAAGCTTTCGCTGCTTTAAGACTCCCTTTGATTCCTATGGAATCCGCGGCCTCCAGGGTGGAGGATTGAAAACCAGGTACACTGGGCCGGAATAGTGGCGAGCGTACCTGTTAGAAATTTGATAACTTGCAAAAGGTGTCAGATAATGCCAAATGTGTATTCGGAACATCTGTAATGATGTAAGCATCGATCTGTGTCGGATTGAGACCGGAGAATCGTATGTTATGTCACATATTTCAACTTTTGCCGGTCTGTAGGCTTTGATAACTAGGTCGAATCAGGCTCGCCACAATTAAACTGCGGAATTCCAGCATATTTGAGGTTGACGGCTTGATAAATATCCCTCTGTATCTTTTGTATTTAGACTGTGTTCCCAATGGTGCTATGTGAATTAACATACTGGCCTAGATTTAGAGTTCGGCGGTAGCCGTCAAAACCAGCGTTAGAGGCTCCTAACGCTGGTTTTGGGCGCCCGCTGGTATTTGGAGTCAGTGATTAAAGGGTCTAACGCTCACTTTTCAGCCGCGACTTTTCCATACCGCAGATCCCCCTACGCCATTTGCGTAGCCTATCTTTTCAATGGGATCTTTCTAACGCCGGTATTTAGAGTCGTTTCTGCAGTGAGCGTTAGAGCTCTAACGACAAAACTCCAGCCGCCTGAAAATAGCAGGAGTTAAGAGCTTTCTGGCTAACGCCGGTTTATAAAGCTCTTAACTACTGTACCCTAAAGTACACTAACACCCATAAACTACCTATGTACCCCTAAACCGAGGTCCCCCCACACCGCCGCCACTCGATTAAAATTTTTAACCCCTAATCTGCCGACCGCCACCTACGTTATATTTATGTACCCCTAATCTGCTGCCCCTAACCCCGCCGACCCCTGTATTATATTTATTCACCCCTAACCTGCCCCCCACAACGTCTCCGCCAGCTACTTACAATAATTAACCCCTAATCTTCCGACCGCAAATCGCCGCCACCTACGTTATCCCTATGTACCCCTAATCTGCTGCCCCTAACACCGCCGACCCCTATATTATATTTATTAACCCCTAATCTGCCCCCCTCAACGTCGCCGACACCTGCCTACACTTATTAACCCCTAATCTGCCGAGCGGACCTGAGCGCTACTATAATAAAGTTATTAACCCCTAATCCGCCTCACTAACCCTATCATAAATAGTATTAACCCCTAATCTGCCCTCCCTAACATCGCCGACACCTACCTTCAATTATTAACCCCTAAACTTCCGATCGGAGCTCACCGCTATTCTAATAAATGGATTAACCCCTAAAGCTAAGTCTAACCCTAACACTAACACCCCCCTAACTTAAATATAATTTACATCTAACGAAATAAATTAACTCTTATTAAATAACTTATTCCTATTTAAAGCTAAATACTTACCTGTAAAATAAATCCTAATATAGCTACAATATAAATTATAATTATATTATAGCTATTTTAGGATTAATATTTATTTTACAGGCAACTTTGTAATTATTTTAACCAGGTACAATAGCTATTAAATAGTTAAGAACTATTTAATAGTTACCTAGTTAAAATAATAACAAATTTACCTGTAAAATAAATCCTAACCTAAGTTATAATTAAACCTAACACTACCCTATCAATAAAATAATTAAATAAACTACCTACAATTACCTACAATTAACCTAACACTACACTATCAATAAATTAATTAAACACAATTGCTACAAATAAATACAATTAAATAAACTAGCTAAAGTACAAAAAATAAAAAATAACTAAGTTACAGAAAATAAAAAAATATTTACAAACATAAGAAAAATATTACAACAATTTTAAACTAATTACACCTACTCTAAGCCCCCTAATAAAATAACAAAGCCCCCCAAAATAAAAAATTCCCTACCCTATTCTAAATTAAAAAAGTTACAAGCTCTTTTACCTTACCAGCCCTGAACAGGGCCCTTTGCGGGGCATGCCCCAAGAATTTCAGCTCTTTTGCCTGTAAAAGAATAAATACAATACCCCCCCCCCCCAACATTACAACCCACCACCCACATACCCCTAATCTAACCCAAACCCCCCTTAAATAAACCTAACACTAAGCCCCTGAAGATCTTCCTACCTTGTCTTCACCATCCAGGTATCACCGATCCGTCCTGGCTCCAAGATCTTCATCCAACCCAAGCGGGGGTTGGCGATCCATAATCCGGTGCTCCAAAGTCTTCCTCCTATCCGGCAAGAAGAGGACATCCGGACCGGCAAACATCTTCTCCAAGCGGCATCTTCGATCTTCTTCCATCCGGTGCGGAGCGGGTCCATCTTGAAGCAGGCGACGCGGATCCATCCTCTTCTTCCGATGTCTCCCGACTAATGACGGTTCCTTTAAGGGACGTCATCCAAGATGGCGTCCCTCGAATTCCGATTGGCTGATAGGATTCTATCAGCCAATCGGAATTAAGGTAGGAATTTTCTGATTGGCTGATGGAATCAGCCAATCAGAATCAAGTTCAATCCGATTGGCTGATCCAATCAGCCAATCAGATTGAGCTCGCATTCTATTGGCTGTTCTATTGGCTTCAAGATGGACCCGCTCCGCACCGGATGGAAGAAGATCGAAGATGCCGCTTGGAGAAGATGTTTGCCGGTCCGGATGTCCTCTTCTTGCCGGATAGGAGGAAGACTTTGGAGCACCGGATTATGGATCGCCAACCCCCGCTTGGGTTGGATGAAGATCTTGGAGCCAGGACGGATAGGTGATACCTGGATGGTGAAGACAAGGTAGGAAGATCTTCAGGGGCTTAGTGTTAGGTTTATTTAAGGGGGGTTTGGGTTAGATTAGGGGTATGTGGGTGGTGGGTTGTAATGTTGGGGGGGGGGGGGTATTGTATTTATTCTTTTACAGGCAAAAGAGCTGAAATTCTTGGGGCATGCCCCGCAAAGGGCCCTGTTCAGGGCTGGTAAGGTAAAAGAGCTTGTAACTTTTTTAATTTAGAATAGGGTAGGGAATTTTTTATTTTGGGGGGCTTTGTTATTTTATTAGGGGGCTTAGAGTAGGTGTAATTAGTTTAAAATTGTTGTAATATTTTTCTTATGTTTGTAAATATTTTTTTATTTTCTGTAACTTAGTTATTTATTTAGTTATTTAGTTAGGATTTATTTTACAGGTAAATTTGTTATTATTTTAACTAGGTAACTATTAAATAGTTCTTAACTATTTAATAGCTATTGTACCTGGTTAAAATAATTACAAAGTTGCCTGTAAAATAAATATTAATCCTAAAATAGCTATAATATAATTATAATTTATATTGTAGCTATATTAGGATTTATTTTACAGGTAAGTATTTAGCTTTAAATAGGAATAAGTTATTTAATAAGAGTTAATTTATTTCGTTAGATAAAAATTATATTTAACTTAGGGGGGTGTTAGTGTTAGGGTTAGACTTAGCTTTAGGGGTTAATCCATTTATTAGAATAGCGGTGAGCTCCGATCGGAAGTTTAGGGGTTAATAATTGAAGGTAGGTGTCGGCGATGTTAGGGAGGGCAGATTAGGGGTTAATACTATTTATGATAGGGTTAGTGAGGCGGATTAGGGGTTAATAACTTTATTATAGTAGCGCTCAGGTCCGCTCGGCAGATTAGGGGTTAATAAGTGTAGGTAGGTGTCGGCGACGTTGTGGGGGGCAGATTAGGGGTTAATAAATATAACATAGGGGTCGGCGATGTTAGGGCAGCAGATTAGGGGTACATAGGGATAACGTAGGTGGCGGCGTTTTACGGAGCGGCAGATTAGGGGTTAAAAGTGTAATGCAGGGGTCAGCGATAGCGTGGGCGGCAGATTAGGGGTTAATAAGTGTAAGGCTAGGGGTGTTTAGACTCGGGGTACATGTTAGAGTGTTAGGTGCAGACGTAGGAAGTGTTTCCCCATAGGAAACAATGGGGCTGCGTTAGGAGCTGAACGCTGCTTTTTTGCAGGTGTTAGGTTTTTTTTCAGCTCAAACAGCCCCATTGTTTCCTATGGGAGAATCGTGCACGAGCACGTTTTTGATGCCGGCCGCGTCCGTAAGCAGCTCTGGTATCGAGAGTTGCATTTGCGGTAAAAATGCTCTACGCTCCTTTTTTGGAGCCTAACGCAGCATTTGTTTGAACTCTCGATACCAGAGTTAAATTTATGGTGCGGCCAGAAAAAAACCCGCGGAGCGTTAACAGCCCTTTTACCGCCGAACTCTAAATCTAGGCCACTATGTTTTGCAGCATGTACAGTTTTTGTATTTATAAAATGGATTTGATCATTTGAGAATAGGTCACTATTTATATTATTATCATGTATTATATCTTTAAGACTCAATCTAGCGACCAGCCCATTTTTGCACACCTATTGGAGAGAACCAATAGGATGGTATTAATCCTTTTAAATAGCCTGTGTGTATAAGGGTTAACCAAGCCAGCTATGAGTATGGCAAGACACCGAAACACACAAGCTGTTCCCTTAACAATATGGGCATCAGTGTATGCTGCACGTTTTTAAATTTATACTTAATAAAAGTCAAGTTTTATTTATCTACTATTCAATGCTCCTCAAGTTTGTTCCTGTTGAATCCAGCGATCATTTACAAAATGCTTCTGCCAATAATACCCTTCAAGCACTAAATCATTACCTTAACCCCCCCCCCCAAAAAAAAATCACTGTTTGATTTATTAATCTATCAATCTCTTAATTTAAAAAAATGGACACTAAGACAAACAAAATTGTGATTTGGGGGGTTTAGCAATTAAATCACAAGTTGCAGGGTCTTTATGGCAATTGATCCCTTTTAATAGTGCAAGTGATGCTAATAAGTGAGATGTTTGTAATTAATCTGTCGTGTTCCAAAAGATAGAGTTATTTATGATATTTATGTCTCCTTAAGGTATTTGAACAGGGTTATTATGGGTACAATGGGCATTTTTTTGTTGGGTTATTAATTTCACTAAGTTTTTAAACTGTAAAAGGTCTTATTTTTTAACTTTATTTAATAGAGCAGACACAGTTTGTATCTGTTTGCCACTCAGAACCAATGTTACATCCTAACACTTTTTGAGGTACCTGGTAATAAGTTGAAAATTGTTGTCTGGGGTTTTTATCAGTCAAATTCGAAAAGTTAAAAAGAGCCCTGAACATATGTCAATAATTATCAAGAATTTATCAAGAATTTGTATTGTAATCAGAACAAACAGTACTGGCACATGTTTAGTATAGGACCATTTGCAAAAAAAGTGATTCCAATAAATAATGAAAATGACTGATTGTGCTTCTTCTGCCGCCTTTAACATGGAGATAATTATGAAATAATAGATATATTCATCCCCTATGTGTTTAACGGCTGGAAAAGTGTTAAATGCATAGATAAAGTCTCACTTGTTTCTAGGGTTGCATACATTTATATGAATTATTATACTACATAATTTAGAACCTAATGCTGCTAAGAGAGATTTTAAATAGTAATTTGTTTTAAATTAGGCTATAACACACTTAGAAGAAGTTTCACCAAAGCTGTTGACCTGAAAGATTTTAATATAGAATGTTTAGTTCTGCATAATAAAACAACTTAGCAACGTACTTTTAAAACTGGTAATTTTCTAGTTCTCAGAACTGGAAATACACACCATCAACTTCTTCAGTGCTAAGCCTGTACCTAATTAGCTTCAGCAGATAACAAACTGAAAAGCAATGCATATTTCGCTAACATAATGACTGTGGCTAACATTTTTATGACATTAAAGTAATTTTTTATGTATTCACCAGATATTGATAGATACATTGGAAACATTAGGCATTGTTTTGTAGTGCAAAGATATACCTTTTGAAAAGCCTCTTAATTGTTGTTTTAATATGTTACCTTATCTCCTTTGCTGTAATAATTTAGACACACATATGTATGAGCCTATACACAAATAAAGCAATCACTGTGCATTATTTGCTAAGGTAAGAGTTCTGAAGTCTGGTAGAGTGGAAAAACACAATTTTCAGATAATTTCAGACACATTTCTGGATAAGCTGGAAAAATAAATCATGAAAGTACACTGTAAAGTATTTTACAGTACATAATTAAACCTTTTATAGGAAATTACATTTTGCATTTACTGCAGTGTTAATTTTGAGGTCCCAACGCTGCTTTTTAACACCCGCTGGTATTACGAGTCAGGCAGGTACAGGTGTACCGCTTACTTTTCTTCCGCGACTCGAGCTTACCACAAATCACCTTACGTCAATTGCGTATCCTATCTTTTCCATGGGATTTGCCTAACGCCGGTATTACGAGTCTTGGAAGAAGTGAGCGGTAGACCCTCTCCTATCAAGACTCCTACCGCATTTAAAAGTCAGTAGTTAAGAGTTTTATGGGCTAATGCCGTAACATAAAACTCTTAACTAAAGTGCTAAAAAGTACACTAACACCCATAAACTACCTATTAACCCTTAAACTGAGCCCCCCCGCACATCGCAAACACTTTAATACAGTTTTTAACACCTAATCTGCCGACCGGAAATCGCCGCCACTGTAATAAATATATTAACCCCTAAACCGCCGCACTCCCGCCTCGCAAACACTAGTTACATTTTATTAAACCCTAATCTGCCGTCCCTAACATTGCCGACACCTATCTACATTTATTAACCCCTAATCTGCCGCCCCCAACGTCGCTGCTACTATATTAAATTTATTAACCCCTAAACCGAAGTCTAACCCTAAATCTAACCACCCCTAACTTAAATATAATTTAAATAAAACAAAATAAAATTAAATAAATTAATCCTATTTAAAACAAAATACTTACCGATAAAATAAACCCTAAGCTAGCTACAATATAACTAATAGTTACATTGTAGCTAGCTTAGGGTTTATATTTATTTTACAGGCAACTTTGTATTTATTTTAACTAGGTAGAATAGTTATTAAATAGTTATTAACTATTTAATAACTTCCTAGTTAAAATAAAGACAAATTTACCTGTAAAACAAATCCTAACCTAAGTTACAATTATACCTAACACTACACTATCATTAAATTAATTTACTAAATTACCTACAATTAAATACAATTAAATTAAATAACCTAAAGTACAAAAAAAACAAAACACTAAATTACAGAAAATAAAAAAATAATTAATTTTTTTTAAACTACAGGGAGTGCAGAATTATTAGGCAAGTTGTATTTTTGAGGATTAATTTTATTATTGAACAACCACCATGTTCTCAATGAACCCAAAAAACTCTAATATCAAAGCTGAATAGTTTTGGAAGTAGTTTTTAGTTTATTTTTAGTTATAGCTATTTTAGGGGGATATCTGTGTGTGCAGGTGACTATTACTGTGCATAATTATTAGGCAACTTAACAAAAAACAAATATATACCCATTTCAATTATTTATTTTTACTAGTGAAACCAATATAACATCTCAACATTCACAAATATACATTTCTGACATTCAAAAACAAAACAAAAACAAATCAGTGACCAATATAGCCACCTTTCTTTGCAAGGACACTCAAAAGCCTGCCATCCATGGATTCTGTCAGTGTTTTGATCTGTTCACCATCAACATTGCGTGCAGCAGCAACCACAGCCTCCCAGACACTGTTCAGACAGGTGTACTGTTTTCCCTCCTTGTAAATCTCACATTTGATGATGGACCACAGGCTCTCAATGGGGTTCAGATCAGGTGAACAAGGAGGCCATGTCATTAGATTTTCTTCTTTTATACCCTTTCTTGCCAGCCACGCTGTGGAGTACTTGGATGCGTGTGATGGAGCATTGTCCTGCATGAAAATCATGTTTTTCTTGAAGGATGCAGACTTCTTCCTGTACCACTGCTTGAAGAAGGTGTCTTCCAGAAACTGGCAGTAGGACTGGGAGTTGAGCTTGACTCCATCCTCAACCCGAAAAGGCTCCACAAGCTCATCTTTGATGATACCAGCCCAAACCAGTACTCCACCTCCACCTTGCTGGCGTCTGAGTCGGACTGGAGCTCTCTGCCCTTTACCAATCCAGCCACGGGCCCATCAAGACTCACTCTCATTTCATCAGTCCATAAAACCTTAGAAAAATCAGTCTTGAGATATTTCTTGGCCCAGTCTTGACGTTTCAGCTTGTGTGTCTTGTTCAGTGGTGGTCGTCTTTCAGCCTCTTACCGTGGCCATGTCTCTGAGTATTGCACACCTTGTGCTTTTGGGCACTCCAGTGATGTTGCAGCTCTGAAATATGGCCAAACTGGTGGCAAGTGGCATCTTGGCAGCTGCACGCTTGACTTTTCTCAGTTCATGGGCAGTTATTTTGCGCCTTGGTTTTTCCACACGCTTCTTGCGACCCTGTTGACTATTTTGAATGAAACGCTTGATTGTTCGATGATCACACTTCAGAAGCTTTGCAATTTTAAGAGTGAAGCATCCCTCTGCAAGATATCTCACTATTTTTGACTTTTCTGAGCCTGTCAAGTCCTTCTTTTGACCCATTTTGCCAAAGGAAAGGAAGTTGCCTAATAATTATGCACACCTGATATAGGGTGTTGATGTCATTAGACCACACCCCTTCTCATTACAGAGATGCACATCACTTAATATGCTTAATTGGTAGTAGGCTTTCGAGCCTATACAGCTTGGAGTAAGACAACATGCATAAAGAGGATGATGTGGTCAAAATACTCATTTGCCTAATAATTCTGCACTCCCTGTAATTACACCTACTCTAATCCCCCTAATAAAATAAAAAGCCCCCCAAAATAATAAAATTCCCTACCCTATACTAAATTACAAATAGCCCTTAAAAGGACCTTTTGCGGGGCATTGCCCCAAAGTAATCAGCTCTTTTACCTGTAAAAAAAAGACAATACCCCTCCAACATTAAAACTCACCACCCACACACCCAACCCTACTCTAAAACCCACCCAATCCCCCCTTAAAAAAACTAACACTACCCCCTTGAAGATCACCCTACCTTGAGACGTCTTTAACCAGCCGGGCACAAGTGGACCTCCAGAGGGGCAGAAGTCTTCATCCAATCCGGGCAGAAAAGGACCTCCAGACGGTCAGAAGGCTTCATCCAGACGGCATCTTCTATCTTCATCCATCCAGAGCGGAGCAGGTCCATCTTCAATCCAGCCGACGTGGAGCATCTTCTTCAAACGAAGTCCAGGTGAAGAATGAAGGTTCCTTTAAATGAAGTCATCCAAGATGGCGTCCCTTGAATTCCGATTGGCTGATAGGATTCTATCAGCCAATCGGAATTAAGGTAGGATTGAGGTTCAATTCTATTGGCTGATTGGAACAGGGTAGGGAATTTTATTATTTTGGGGGGCTTTTTTATTTTATTAGGAGGATTAGATTAGGTGTAATTAGCTTAAAAAAATTGTAATTTTTTTTATTTTCTGTAATTTAGTGTTTGTTGTTTTTCGTACTTTAATTTATTTAATTTATTTAATTTATTTGTAGTTAATTGTAGTTAATTTAGGTAATTAATTTAATGATAGCGTAGTGTTAGGTGTAATTGTAATTTAAGTTAGGATTTATTTTATAGGTAAATTTGTACTTATTTTAACTAGGCAACTATTAAATAGTTAATAACTATTTAATAACTATTCTACCAAGTTAAAATAGATACAAAGTTGCCTGTAAAATAAATATAAATCCTAAGCTAGCTACAATGTAACTATAAGTTATATTGTAGCTATCTTAGGGTTTATTTTATAGGTAAGTATTTAGTTTTAAATAGAAATAAATTTAAATATTAAATTGTAGTAATTTTATTTAGATTTATTTAAATTATATTTAAATTAAGGGGGTTTAGGGGTTAATAACTTTATTATAGTGGCGGCGACATTGGCTGCGGCAGATTAGGGGTTAATAAGTGTAGTTAGGTTGCTGCGACGTTGGGGGGGGCAGATTAGGGGTTAATAAATATAATGTAGGGTTCGGCAATGTTGGGGGCAGCAGATTAGGGGTTCATAGGCATAATGTAGGTGGCGGCGGTGTCCAGAGCGGCAAAGTAGGGGTTAATAATTATAATGTAGCTGGCGACGATGTCGGGGATGGCAGATTAGGGGTTAATAAGTGTAAAATTATGGGTGTTTAGAATCAGGGTTCATGTTAGGGTGTTAGGTGTAGACTTAAAATTCCTTTCCCCATAGGAATCAATGGGGCTGCGTTAGGAGCTGAACGCTGCTTTTTTGCAGGTGTTAGGTTTTCTTTCAGCCGGCTCAGCCCCATTGTTTCCTATGGGGAAATCGTGCACAAGCACGTTTAGCCAGCTTACTGCTACCGTAAGCAAAGCTGGGATTGAGGTTAGATGTGGAGCTAAATTTTGCTCTACGCTCACCTTTTTGTGGCTATCACCAGGTTTAAAAAAACCTGTAATACCAGCGTTGTCTTAAGGGAGCGGTGAAAAAAAAGGCTTGTTAGCAACGCACCCCTGTTACCGCAAAACTCCTAATCTAGGCGTATGTATCTTTAATCTGGCCCATATCGAGTTAGACAATAATGACATTAAATTATTAAGTAAGGGTCTCAACTTTGCACCTAAAACATTACCAAATGAATTTGAGATATTTTTGGACATTCAGAAATTTTGTAGGAAATTAACTTTAAAACGTTATTTCACCAAAAATACTAACAATTCCATTAAGAATAGTAATTCGAAAAATCTGGAGTTTAAGGATTTAGATACACTTAACATTCTGAAAAGCCTGGACTCTGTACCCAATTCATGTGATGTAGTACCACAGTGTGAGGAAGAACATAGTTTTTTAATGGAGGAAATTTTTAATATTTCATTACATGATGAGGAACAATCCCTCACTCATACTACATTTAAAAGACCTTCCACCTTTCATCCAGTTAGCGCCCAAGGAGACCAAATACCTGTCTTTACCAGACTGGTTACAAACGATATATTAACATTGATTAAATCAAGAAAGGAAGGTTTATTAAATAAACATAATGATAACCTAACCACAATGGAGAGGAACTCACTTAAGAAATTAATGAGCAACTGTAGTTTTTAGGGCAGCAGATAAGGGAGGAGGTTTAGTAATTCAGTTAAGATCAGAATACATAAAAGAAGCATATAACCTCCTGGAGGATAAAAATACTTACTGTATACTGAAAACAGATCCAACAAAATTATACCAATCTAAGTTGAATATAATACTAGTGAACACTAAAATAGAAGGAATTTTAAATAATGATGAGTTCAAATTTTTGCAGGAATCTGATCCTAGGATCCCATATATTTACCATCTTCCTAAGATCCATAAGTGTGCAGAGCATCCTCCAGGTAGGCCGATCATTTCAGGGATTAATTCCCTGACTGACAAAGTATCCAAATATATTGATTTTTATTTACAAAATATTGTTAAAAATACAAAGGCTTACCTGAAGGACACTTCTCACACTATTACACTCTTTGAAGGGATCCCCTGGAAAGAAAACTATTGTTGGATCACATGTGATGTATCGGCATTATTTACGTCGATACCACATCAAAGAGGTGTTAGAGCTGTCAAAACAGAATTTGTCAATTGGGGATTCCCTAATGTTCATCAGGAATTTATTTTGGAGTGTATACAGTTCATTCTTAATCATAATTATATTGTTTTCGAGGGCACATATTATAGACAAATCAGAGGCACAGTGATGGGGACAACCTTTGCCCTATCGTATGCCAATATATATATGAATGTCTTCGAGAAAGAATACATTTGGAAACCCCATCACTTCAAGGAGAATATAGTCAGGTATCATAGATATATTGATGATGTCATCATTTTATGGGAAGGGGACCTTACTTCTGTAGGTGAGTTCATTGAATATATCAATGATAATGACTACAACTTGAAGTTTACTGAGAATCACTCCAGAATTGAGGTGGAGTTTTTGGATTTACTTCTCTTTGTGAATAGTGAAAATAAGACTTCAGTATCAAATTTTAGAAAGCCAACAGAGAGGAACAGCTTAATAGATTATAGGAGTGCCCATAAAAGAAACTGGAAGGATGTTCCTTACAGCCAGTTCCTCAGACTTAGAAGGAACTGCACATCATTAGAAGATTTCAATAAAGAGGCAGATATATTGGCAAATAAATTTAGGGAGAACAGTTACAAAATCAAATAATAGAGGAAGCCAGAAGTAGAGCGATCAATCATGACAGGGATACACTCTTGGGAAGGGAGAATATCACCACTGAGAGCAACAAGAAACAACAACAACAAAATAGTAAAGAGTCAGTTAGATTTGTTACCAATTTTAATGAAGGTCATAAAATAATCAAAGAGGCATTTAAGAAACATTGGGAGATTCTGAAATCAGATACCTTGTTGGCACCTATTTTAAATGATAATCCATCCATAATTTTCAGAAAAGGAAGGAATCTTAAAAATGTATTCGCCCCAAGTAAGTTAAAACCCATAAAAAACAAAACCACATCCACTCAAAGTAATTGGCTCAGCCTAAGGGAAGGAACATATAAATGCAGCAAAAACAATTGTGGTATGTGTAAACATGTGGACATGAATGCAACTTTTTTTAATAGTGATCACAGCAAGAAATTCCATGTCAAATGCCGTTGTACATGTGATTTTACACATGTAGTGTATCTTCTAACATGTGGGTGTGATCGTATATATGTAGGGCGTAACAAAAGGAAAATTAGGCCTGGGTTCAAGAAACATTTAAACAATATTAAAACAAACTAGATAATCATAGTGTCCCCCTTCACTTTAGGGACGTTCATGCGAGTGATTCAAGAACCTTGAGAATCCAAGTTATTGACTGGATTCCCCCCAACAGACCTAATAGACTATTGACCCTCCAGAAACAGGAGACCTACTGGATACAGAAGTTGAACTGTTTGTATCCAGGGAGTCTAAATGTTGATTTGGATTTGGCTGCCTTCATGTAAAGCAGTGTACCAATGTTGGTTGTTGGTTGGTTTTAGAATTAGTTTAAGTACTCATGGAATTGCCTTGACAAAACAAAATAAAATGAGGTATTGCCAATTTATAAGTAGTATTTTTCAAGGATTCTCACATGTTGTTAGTATTATAAATATTATGAACCTATCCCTTTTATTTTATTTCATATTATGAGAAAGGGTCTTCTTTTTTCTCTGTGTGTTTTTTTCTACCATTGTAAGTGTGTAACATATTTTATAATGGTTCTATATAAATGTGATTCTAAGTATGACAATCTTAATTATTTCAGCTCTAGATTTTCACTCATTTTATATTTTTATATTAAACACTTTTTTAAGTTGTTTTTATTCAGATCCCTATGCCTACCAGCAAAGAATTCTGATTAGGTGATCATATAATTTTTTAACCAATAAAAACGGACTATGAGCTATATAATGTAACTTGTAACATTGTGGATACATTCCCTCTTGAAAAAGACCGCACGGTAACGGTTGAAACGCTTTGAGGTTAAGATTGGCACCCCTGACGATCCGTAGGATACTTATCCTGTACTCACCTCCCAGTGCAACAATCAAGATTTACGCTATCGGATACAGCCAAACGCGGGACGTGAGTACATATGCCACCAGGATATACAATAGAGAAACACTAGTGGAGGCTTCTCACAAACTACGGACGTATGGAGAACTTTTAACTTGTTTTTTATTGGAACTTTTACCCAGATTTGTGGATATCAGTTGATGTGCAATAAAGTTTGTTAATCCTGTAAGTGCAATAAATAGTGTTGCATGCTCTCATTTTTTATACTCTACACTTGATTCTAGTTGTGCTTTATTTTCCCACAGATTCTTAAAGAAATTTTGATGACTAAAATATGACTAAAACTAAAATGGCATTTTAGTCAAAAGACTATGACTAAAACTAAATCAAAATTTGCTGTCAAAATTAACAGTTTATCCAATTTGTTATAATCAATTCATATCTAATACTGCTCTTTTGTAAAAATAAAACACAAAAAAAAACCTAGGCTATCTTCTTGCTTATTTACGAAACTTGTTTTTTTTTTATTTTAAGATAAATAAAGACATGTTATATACCACAACAGTTGCATCTGTATTGCATGTTCATACCTTGCTACTAGACATGTGCACCGCTAAAAAATTCGGTTCGTTTTCGGTTCGGATCGATTCGGACTTTTAGAATTTCGTTTCGGATCGAATCTGATTCGGCAAAATTTGAATAAATTCGTTTTGGATTTATTCGGATCCGAATAAATTCGTTTCGGATTTATTCGGATTCGGCTGAATTCGGTTCTATTCCGTTCCGAAATTCGGTATGTTTTTACTACACTAACACCCATTTAGTACACTAAGTCACTAACACCCATAAACTACCTATGAACCACTAAACCGAGGCCCCCCCACATCGCAAACCCTATAATAACATTATTTAACCCCTAATCTGCCGATCGGATATCGCCGCCGCCTACATTATAGCTATTAACCCCTAATCTGCTGTCCCTAACACCGCCGACCCCTACATTATAGTTATTAACCCCTAATCTGCCTCCCCCAACGTCGCCGCAATCTAACTACAAGTATTAACCCCTAATCTGCCGACCCGATATCGCCGCCGCCTACATTATAGCTATTAACCCCTAATCTGCTGTCCCTAACACCGCCGACCCCTACATTATAGTTATTAACCCCTAATCTGCCTCCCCCCAACGTCGCCGCAATCTAACTACAAGTATTAACCCCTAATCTGCCGACCCGATATCGCCGCCGCCTACATTATAGCTATTAACCCCTAATCTGCTGTCCCTAACACCGCCGACCCCTACATTATAGTTATTAACCCCTAATCTGCCTCCCCCCAACGTCGCCGCAATCTAACTACAAGTATTAACCCCTAATCTGCCGACCGCAAATCGCCGCCACTATAATAAATGTATTAACCCCTAAACCGCCGCACTCCCGCCTCGCAAACACTATAATACATTTTATTAACCCCTAATCTGCCCTCCCTAACATCGCCGCCACCTACCTACAATTATTAACCCCTAATCTCCCGCCCCCATTGTCGCCGCTACTATAATAAGGTTATTAACCCCTAAACCTAAGTCTAACCCTAACCCTAACACCCCCTAACTTAAATATAATTTAAATAAAACGAAATAAGTTTACTATAGTTAAATAAATGAATCCTATTTAAAACTAAAGACTTACCTGTAAAATAAACCCTAAGATAGCTGCAATATAACTAATAGTTACTTTGTAGCTATTTTAGGATTTATTTTTATTTTACAGGCAACTTTGTATTTATTTTAACTAGGTACAATAGTTATTAAATAGTTAATAACTATTTAATAACTACCTAGCTAAAATAAATACAAATTTACCTGTAAAATAAATCCTAACCTAAGTTACACTAACACCTAACACTACACTATCATTAAATTAACTAAATAAATGAATCATATTTAAAACAAAATACTTACCTGTAAAATAAACCCTAATATAGCTGCAATATAACTAATAGTTACATTGTAGCTATTTTAGCATTTATATTTATTTTACAGGCAACTTTGTATTTATTTTAACTAGGTACAAAAGCTATTAAATAGTTATTGACTAATTAATAGCTACCTAGTTAAAATAATTACAAAATTACCTGTAAAATAAATCCTAACCTAAGTTACAATTAAACCTAATTAACTACAAGTACCTACAATTATCTACAATTAAATAAACTAAAGTACAAAACCCCCCCACTAAATTACAAAAAAAAACAAACACTAAATTACAAAAAATAAAAAAATATTACAAGAATTTTAAACTAATTACACCTAATCTAAGCCCCCTAATAAAATAACAAAGCCCCCCAAAATAAAAAAAATGCCCTACCCTATACTAAATTACAAAAGTTAACAGCTATATTACCTTACCAGCCCTGAACAGGGCCCTTTGCGGGGCATGCCCCAAAGAAAACAGCTCTTTTGCCTGTAAAAAAAAAAACACAATCCCCCCCCCCACATTACAACCCACCACCCACATACCCCTACTCTAACCCAAACCCCCCTTAAATAAACCTAACACTACCCCCCTGAAGATCTCCCTACCTTGAGTCGTGTTCACCCAGCCGGGCCGAAGTCTTCATCCGATGGGGCAGAAGAGGACATCCAGACCGGCAGAAGTCTTCATCCAAGCGGGGCAAGAAGAGGTCTTCCATCCATCATACAAGTACCAAAATACAAACAAACACTAAATTACAAAAAATAATAAAATATTACAATAATTTTAAACTAATTACACCTAATCTAAGCCCCCTACTAGCTATTAATATAGCTTCAATATAACTAATAGTTACATTGTAGCTATTTTAGGATTTATATTTATTTTACAGGCAACTTTGTATTTATTTTAACTAGGTACAATAGCTATTAAATAGTTAATAACTATTTAATAACTACCTAGCTAAAATAAATACAAATTTACCTGTAAAATAAATCATAACCTAAGTTACAATTACACCTAACACTACACTATCATTAAATTAACTAAATAAATGAATCCTATATAAAACTAAAGACTTACCTGTAAAATAAACCCTAATATAGCTGCAATATAACTAATAGTTACATTGTAGCTATTTTAGCATTTATATTTATTGTACAGGCAACTTTGTATTTATTTTAACTAGGTACAATAGCTATTAAATAGATATTTACTGTTTAATAGCTACCTAGTTAAAATAATTACAAAATTACCTGTAAAATAAATCCTAACCTAAGTTACAATTAAACCTAACACTACACTATCATTAAATAAATTAACTACAAGTACCTACAATTAAATACAATTAAAAAACTAAACTAAAGTACAACCCCCCCCCCCACTAAATTACAAAAAATAAAAAAATATTACAAGAATTTTAAACTAATTACACCTAATCTAAGCCCCCTAATAAAATAACAAAGCCCCCCAAAATAAAAAAAATGCCCTACCCTATACTAAATTACAAAAGTTAACAGCTCTATTACCTTACCAGCCCTGAACAGGGCCTTTTGCGGGGCATGCCCCAAAGAAAACAGCTCTTTTGCCTGTAAAAAAAAACACAACCCCCCCCCCACATTACAACCCACCACCCACATACCCCTACTCTAACCCAAACCCCCCTTAAATAAACCTAACACTACCCCCCTGAAGATCTCCCTACCTTGAGTCGTGTTCACCCAGCCGGGCCGAAGTCTTCATCCGATGGGGCAGAAGAGGACATCCAGACTGGCAGAAGTCTTCATCCAAGCGGGGCAAGAAGAGGTCTTCCATCCATCAGAAAAGTACAAAAAAACAAACAAACACTAAATTAGCAAAAATAATAAAATATTGCAATAATTTTAAACTAATTACACCTAATCTAAGCCCCCTACTAGCTATTAATATAGCTACAATATAACTAATAGTTACATTGTAGCTATTTTAGGATTTATATTTATTTTACAGGCAACTTTGTATTTATTTTAACTAGGTACAATAGCTATTAAATAGTTAATAACTACCTAGCTAAAATAAATACAAATTTACCTGTAAAATAAACCCTAACCTAAGTTACAATTACACCTAACACTACACTGTCATTAAATTAACTAAATAAATTAATCCTATATAAAACTAAATACTTACCTGTAAAATAAACCCTAATATAGCTACAATATAACTAATAGTTACATTGTAGCTATTTTAGCATTTATATTTATTTTACAGGCAACGTTGTATTTATTTTAACTAGGTACAATAGCTATTAAATAGTTATTGACTAATTAATAGCTACCTAGTTAAAATAATTACAAAATTACCTGTAAAATAAATCCTAACCTAAGTTACTATTAAACCTAACACTACACTATCATTAAATAAATTAACTACAAGTACCTACAATTAAATACAATGAAATAAACTAAACTAAAGTACAAAAAAAACAAACACTAAATTACAAAAAATAAAAAAAATTACAAGAATTTTAAACTAATTACACCTAATCTAAGCCCCCTAATAAAATAACAAAGCCCCCCAAAATAAAAAAATGCCCTACCCTATACTAAATTACAAAAGTAATCAGCTCTATTACCTTACCAGCCCTGAACAGGGCCTTTTGCGGGGGCATGCCCCATAGAAAACAGCTCTTTTGCCTGTAAAAAAAAACACAATACCCCCCCCACATTACAACCCACCACCCACATACCCCTACTCTAACCCAAACCCCCCTTAAATAAACCTAACACTACCCCCCTGAAGATCTCTCTACCCAGTGGGCCGAAGTCTTCATCCGATCGGGCAGAAGAGGACATCCAGACCGGCAGAAGTCTTCATCCAAGCGGGGCAAGAAGAGGTCTTCCATCCATCAGAAGTCTTGATCCAGGCGGCATCTTCTCTGTTCATCCATCCGGAGCGGAGCGGCAGCATCCTGAAGACATCCCACGCAGAGCATCCTCTTCTTTCTTGATCCGACGACTAGGTGACTGTACCTTTAAGTGACGTCATCCAAGATGGCGTCCCTTGAATTCCGATTGGCTGATAGGATTCTATCAGCCAATCGGAATTAAGGTAGGAAAAATCTGATTGGCTGATTCAATCAGCCAATCAGATTCAAGTTCAATCCGATTGGCTGATCCAATCAGCCAATCAGATTGAGCTCGCATTCTATTGGCTGATCGGAACAGCCAATAGAATGCGAGGTCAATCTGATTGGCTGATTCCATCAGCCAATCGGATTGAACTTGAATCTGATTGGCTGATTAAATCAGCCAATCAGATTTTTCCTACCTTAATTCCGATTGGCTGATAGAATCCTATCAGCCAATCGGAATTCAAGGGACGCCATCTTGGATGACGTCACTTAAAGGTACAGTCACCTAGTCGTCGGATCAAGAAAGAAGAGGATGCTCTGCGTGGGATGTCTTCAGGATGCTGCCGCTCCGCTCCGGATGGATGAACAGAGAAGATGCCGCCTGGATCAAGACTTCTGATGGATGGAAGACCTCTTCTTGCCCCGCTTGGATGAAGACTTCTGCCGGTCTGGATGTCCTCTTCTGCCCGATCGGATGAAGACTTCGGCCCGCTGGGTGAAGACACGGTAGAGAGATCTTCAGGGGGGTAGTGTTAGGTTTATTTAAGGGGGGTTTGGGTTAGAGTAGGGGTATGTGGGTGGTGGGTTGTAATGTGGGGGGAGGGATTGTGTTTTTTTTTTACAGGCAAAAGAGCTGTTTTCTTTGGGGCATGCCCCGCAAAGGGCCCTGTTCAGGGCTGGTAAGGTAATAGAGCTGTTAACTTTTGTAATTTAGTATAGGTTAGGGCATTTTTTTTATTTTGGGGGGCTTTGTTATGTTATTAGGGGGCTTAGATTAGGTGTAATTAGTTTAAAATTCTTGTAATATTTTTTTATTTTTTGTAATTTAGTGGGGGGGGTTTGTACTTTAGTTTAGTTTTTTTAATTGCATTTAATTGTAGGTACTTGTAGTTAATTTATTTAATGATAGTGTAGTGTTAGGTTTAATTGTAACTTAGGTTAGGATTTATTTTACAGGTAATTTTGTAATTATTTTAACTAGGTAGCTATTAAATAGTCAATATCTATTTAATAGCTATTGAACCTAGTTAAAATGAATACAAAGTTGCCTGTACAATAAATATAAATGCTAAAATAGCTACAATGTAACTATTAGTTATATTGCAGCTATATTAGGGTTTATTTTACAGGTATGTCTTTAGTTTTATATAGGATTCATTTATTTAGTTAATTTAATGATAGTGTAGTGTTAGGTGTAATTGTAACTTAGGTTATGATTTATTTTACAGGTAAATTTGTATTTATTTTAGCTAGGTAGTTATTAAATAGTTATTAACTATTTAATAACTATTGTACCTAGTTAAAATAAATACAAAGTTGCCTGTAAAATACATATAAATCCTAAAATAGCTACAATGTAACTATTAGTTATATTGAAGCTATATTAATAGCTAGTAGGGGGCTTAGATTAGGTGTAATTAGTTTAAAATTATTGTAATATTTTATTATTTTTGGTAATTTAGTGTTTGTTTGTATTTTGGTACTTGTATGATGGATGGAAGACCTCTTCTTGCCCCGCTTGGATGAAGACTTCTGCCGGTCTGGATGTCCTCTTCTGCCCCATCGGATGAAGACTTCGGCCCGGCTGGGTGAACACGACTCAAGGTAGGGAGATCTTCAGGGGGGTAGTGTTAGGTTTATTTAAGGGGGGTTTGGGTTAGAGTAGGGGTATGTGGGTGGTGGGTTGTAATGTGGGGGGGGGATTGTGTTTTTTTTTTACAGGCAAAAGAGCTGTTTTCTTTGGGGCATGCCCCGCAAAGGGCCCTGTTCAGGGCTGGTAAGGTAATAGAGCTGTTAACTTTTGTAATTTAGTATAGGGTAGGGCATTTTTTTTTATTTTGGGGGCTTTGTTATTTTATTAGGGGGCTTAGATTAGGTGTAATTAGTTTAAAATTCTTGTAATATTTTTTTATTTTTTGTAATTTAGTGTTTGTTTGTTTTTGTAATTTAGTGGGGGGGTTTTGTACTTTAGTTTATTTAATTGTAGATAATTGTAGGTACTTGTAGTTTATTTATTTAATGACAGTGTAGTGTTAGGTTTAATTGTAACTTAGGTTAGGATTTATTTTACAGGTAAATTTGTATTTATTTTAACTAGGTAGCTATTAAATAGTTAATAACTATTTAATAGCTATTGTACCTAGTTAAAATAAATACAAAGTTGTCTGTAAAATAAATATAAATGCTAAAATAGCTACAATGTAACTATTAGTTATATTGCAGCTATATTAGGGTTTATTTTACAGGTAAGTATTTTGTTTTAAATATGATTCATTTATTTAGTTAATTTAATGATAGTGTAGTGTTAGGTGTTAGTGTAACTTAGGTTAGGATTTATTTTACAGGTAAATTTGTATTTATTTTAGCTAGGTAGTTATTAAATAGTTATTAACTATTTAATAACTATTGTACCTAGTTAAAATAAATACAAAGTTGCCTGTAAAATAAAAATAAATCCTAAAATAGCTACAAAGTAACTATTAGTTATATTGCAGCTATCTTAGGGTTTATTTTACAGGTAAGTCTTTAGTTTTAAATAGGATTCATTTATTTAACTATAGTAAACTTATTTCGTTTTATTTAAATTATATTTAAGTTAGGGGGTGTTAGGGTTAGGGTTAGACTTAGGTTTAGGGGTTAATAACCTTATTATAGTAGCGGCGACAATGGGGGCGGGAGATTAGGGGTTAATAATTGTAGGTAGGTGGCGGCGATGTTAGGGAGGGCAGATTAGGGGTTAATAAAATGTATTATAGTGTTTGCGAGGCGGGAGTGCGGCGGTTTAGGGGTTAATACATTTATTATAGTGGCGGCGATTTGCGGTCGGCAGATTAGGGGTTAATACTTGTAGTTAGATTGCGGCGACGTTGGGGGGAGGCAGATTAGGGGTTAATAACTATAATGTAGGGGTCGGCGGTGTTAGGGACAGCAGATTAGGGGTTAATAGCTATAATGTAGGTGGCGGCGATATCGGGTCGGCAGATTAGGGGTTAATACTTGTAGTTAGATTGCGGCGACGTTGGGGGAGGCAGATTAGGGGTTAATAACTATAATGTAGGGGTCGGCGGTGTTAGGGACAGCAGATTAGGGGTTAATAGCTATAATGTAGGCGGCGGCGATATCGGGTCGGCAGATTAGGGGTTAATACTTATAGTTAGATTGCGGCGACGTTGGGGGAGGCAGATTAGGGGTTAATAACTATAATGTAGGGGTCGGCGGTGTTAGGGACACCAGATTAGGGGTTAATAGCTATAATGTAGGTGGCGGCGATATTCGGTCGGCAAATTAGGGGTTAATAAAATAATGCAGGTGTCAGCGATAGCGGGGGCGGCAGATTAGGGGTTAATAAGTGTTAGATTAGGGGTGTTTAGAGACTCGGGGTACATGTTAGGGTGTTAGGTGCAGACTTAGTGTTTCCCCATAGGAAACAATGGGGCTGCGGTGTTAGTTTTTTTTCAGCCGAAACTCCCATTGTTTCCTATGGGGAAATGCCGAATCTTAACGAGCTAATTCGGATTTATTCGGAGATACGGCAGCTATTTCGGATTCATTCGGTAGATTCGGAAGTATTTTAATTCGGAAATCCGAATCGATCCGAATCTCCGAATTTACCGAATTTACCGAATTTCCGAATTAATCCGAAACGAACCGCACATGTCTACTTGCTACCATAAATAAAATCAGGTTAATAAACCTTTACTCCAGGAGTATATAATGAGTTTGGAAGTTCTAGAGCAGTTGCCGAACATTTTTCGAATCTGTGAACAATCAATTGATTCTTCCTATACAGGTAGAAATAAGAATAACCGATGAGTATGGGTTAAAGTTATGCTGTGCCTGTGCTAGCTGCAGAAACTTTTTGTTGTGTTGAGTTACTTGGTACTTGTTTTAATTAAAGGGCCACTGTAAGTAAATATTTTCTATGCCTGTTACTAACTAACTACCCCAAATACGCTTTTTATCAATAGCATTTCATTAACTTATCTCTACCGTATATCAGAAATCTTGTCTGCAAATTTAATTGTTTTCCAAACCCACTCCGTGGGTATCCTTTGCTCTGTACCAATCCGTTTACAATACCTAGGTTTCAAAATGGCGCTTTAAACACAAAGTTACTGGTTTAAGTATTTTGAACATGCAGTGCTGAAAATAGTGGGCAGGATAACGTGACATCATCGGCGAATAAAAGATATAACTTTTAGAACGTTATGAAACTTCATTTTGGAGAAAATATAGGTCAGTAGGTTTTAATTAATGTTTATTAACTTTAATATGTCAGCCGCTCTGGAATCAATCCGGGATGTAACCCAACTGCTAGCGTGAATTGAAAGCACACGCTAGCACACTGAGAAATATCCAGGACGTGACCCACTCAGGAAGCAGATTAGAAGATAACTAAAATGAATATTGTTCCAGAATGCAGGAAAGCCACAAAGGATAAAACGTCCCTTTAAGCAGTACAAAGAACAAAAAGGAAATGCTCTTACTTGAAGCTTCTGAAAAAAGGTCCTCTTTAGCAGGCTTGTAAAACAAAGGAAAAGTTCTCTTTTGCAGCTTGTAAAAGTAAAAGTCCCTTTTAAGCAGGTGTATAACAAACAGAAAGGCAAAGTTCTCTTTTGCAGCTTGTAAAAGTAAATGTCCCTTTTTAGCAGGTTTAGAACAAACAGAATGGCAAAGTTTTCTTGTACAGCTTGTAAAAGTAAAAATGTCCCTTTAAGCAGGTTTATAACAGACAGAAAGGCAAAGTTCTCTTTTGCAGCTTGTAAAAGTAAAATGTCCCTTTAAGCAGGTTTATAACAGACAGAAAGGCAAAGTTCTCTTTTGCAGCTTGTAAAAGTAAAATGTCCCTTTAAGCAGGTTTTATTTATCAAAGAAAAGGTTTAAAGATAAAGGCAAAAGCAAGGTCAGGCAGGCAGAAGTCGGCATCCAAATATCAGCAAAAGGTAGAGGCAAAAGACAAGGTCAGGCAAGCAGAAGTCGGCATCCAAGTATCAGCAAAAGGGTAAAGGCTACAGGCAAGGTCAGGCAGGCAGAAGTCAACATCCAAATATCAGCAAGTAGGGTTTAGGCATGAGGCTTGGTCAGGCAGGCAGAAGTCGGTACACAAAAGAACAGAATTGATACGGTACTCACACTCCAAAGGAAAACAAACAAACGGGCCCCGATTCAGATCTCCCGCCGTGGTTTAAAGGCAGGAGCGTAACCGTCATCAGAGGGGTGTGTCGAGAAAGCGTCATGTTGCTAAGCAACATGACGTCAGACACACAGAGAAGTTCCGGGAGCCGCGGCGACACGGCGATGAACGGAGGTAATCATGACAGCACCCCCCTCCTCAAGGACCCCTCCGGGGGACAGGACCAGGTCTATCAGGATGAGTCTTGTGGAAGGTCTTGACCAAAATAGGAGCATTTACTTGATGAGCAGGTTCCCAAGAACGTTCCGTGACTGGATAACCCTTCCAATGAATGAGATAATACAATTTCTTGCCCCGCAACTTGGAATCTAGAATATGGCTGATCTCAAACTCAGGGTGTCCATGCACCAATAACGGTGGAGGTTTGGAAAAAGGCTTAGAATACCTGTTAATCATCACAGGTTTTAAAAGAGAAACATGGAATACCGGATGGACTTTGAGAGACTTGGGTAAAGCCACCCGATAAGCAGTGGAACACACCTGACCCAGTATTCGGAAAGGACCCACATATCGTGGTCCCAATTTGTTAGAAGGTTGTTTCAGGCGAAGAAATCGAGAGGAAATCCAAACTTTATCACCAGGGCGATATTTGGGAGCCTTCTTCCGTCGAAGGTCTGAAAAGAACTTGTAACGTCTAGAAGTTACAGAAAGAATACGATGTATCTTCTGCCAATGTCGAGTTAATCTTCGGGCTGTAAGATCAGAAGCAGGATTCACTGTGGAGGAAGTATGCAAAGGGAATGTTCTAGGCTGATATCCGTAAGCTGCATGAAAAGGAGAAGTCTGAAGGGAGGAATTGTACCGGGCATTATGAGCCAATTCAGCCAAAGGAAGGTAAGAAGTCCAGTTAGAGTGATAATGATCCACATAATGTCTAAGATATGTTTCAAGACACTGGTTTACTCTTTCAGTCTGACCGTTCGATTGTGGGTGGTGAGAAGTAGAGAGAGATATAGTAGTTCCAAAATGTTTACAAAGTGACCTCCAAAATCGAGAAACAAATTGTACCCCTCTATCTGAAACAATATCTAGAGGAAATCCATGGATTCTTACAATATGTAAAATAAAAAGTTCAGAGAGTCTTTTGGCAGATGGTAATCCTGGCAAGGGTACAAAATGAGCAGTCTTAGTGAACCTGTCGACCACCACCCAGATAGTATTGTTCCCAGTGGACAAGGGAAGATCGGTAATAAAGTCCATGGATACATGAGTCCAAGGCTGGTGAGGTATAGGCAATGGTTGGAGTAATCCTGAAGGAAGTTGGCGTGGAGTTTTGTTCATGGCACATTGTGTGCATACTGAGACGTAATCCTTCACATCTTGAGAGAGTGTAGGCCACCAGACATGTTGTTTGAGGTTTCGAGTGGTAATACTGATGCCAGGATGTCCAGAAAGGGGACTATCATGAGCCCAAAATAAAATCTTGGAACGAAGGCGTTCAGGAACAAAGAGTAAACCATCGGGAGGTTTACAGGACAAAGGAAGATGCTCTTGAGCGGACTGTAATTCTTGTAACCAAGAAGTTGTTAACTGGGCAATGACTTCATGAGGTTGGAGAATGGTACCAGCCTCAGGAACTGGGGTATCTTGAAATTGTCTGGAAAGGGCGTCTGCTTTAATATTTTTTGAACCAGGTATGTAAGACAAATTATAGTGAAACCGAGAGAAGAATAATGACCAGCGTGCTTGCCTGGAATTTAATCGTTTGGCTGTTTGGAGATACAGAAGGTTCTTATGATCAGTAAGTATAGTAAATGGCAAAGAAGTACCTTCCAGCCAATGTCTCCATTCATCCAATGCCATTTTGATGGCAAGCAACTCTTTATTCCCTACGTCATAGTTAAATTCGGAAGGAGTGAATTTTTTAGAGAAAAAGCAACAGGATGAATCCTTCCAGTCTCTGGTATTCGTTGAGACAGAACAGCTCCAGCAGCAACAGAGGAAGCATCCACCTCCAGAATAAATTGAAACTCAGGATTTGGATGACGAAGGATAGGAGCTGAGGAAAAAGCTTCTTTGAGAGATTCAAAAGCTTCTATAGCCTCAGACGGCCATACTTTACAGTTTTGTCCTTTTCTAGTGAGAGAAGTAAGAGGAGAAGTAATAGTAGCAAAATTCTTGATGAACTTTCTGTAATAATTGGCGAAGCCTAGGAAACGTTGTAAAGCCTTCAAAGAATCAGGTCTAGGCCAATCCAAAATGGCAGAAAGTTTAGTAGGGTCCATTTCGAATCCAGATGCCGATATTACATAACCCAGAAAGGGTATGGATTTTTGATGGAACGAACATTTCTCCAGTTTAGCAAACAGATGGAATTCTCTTAGACGTTGAAGTACTTTCTTGACGTGGTGCACATGATCTTGGTGGTTCTGAGAAAAAATTAAGATATCGTCCAGGTATATGATAACAAAGATATTCAAAAAATCACGAAAGATCTTGTTTACAAAATGCTGGAAAACCGCCGGAGCATTGCATAGCCCGAAGGGCATGACCAAATATTCATAATGCCCAAATCGAGTGTTAAAGGCAGTCTTCCACTCATCTCCTTTGCGTATACGGATCAAGTTGTATGCACCACGTAGGTCGAGTTTGGTGAAAATGGTGGCTCCCTGAAGATAAGTAAAAAGTTCAGGAATAAGGGGCAGAGGATAACTGTTCTTGATGGTAATCTGATTCAATCCTCGATAATCAATACAGGGTCTTAATCCGCCATCCTTTTTTCCCACAAAAAAGAAACCAGCCCCTACAGGGGAAGAGGAGGGCCGAATAAATCCTCTAGCCAGATTGTCTTTTATATATTCTTCCAGAGCCATGTTTTCTGGTTTAGAAAGTGGATATGTTTTGCCTCGAGGATAGGCAGCCCCAGGAAGGAGATCAATGGGACAATCAAAAGGGCGATGAGGAGGAAGACGTTCAGCTTCTTTTTTGGAGAAAACATCCACAAAGTCATGATAATGCATAGGTAAGGATTCCGGAGTTTCAACTGTGAGAGCAATAGTGAGTGGTAACTTAGTAATCTTTTGAAGACATTTAGTCTGGCATGTAGATCCCCAGGAAGTGAGTTCACCGAAAGTCCAAGAAAAAATGGGATTGTGAATCTGGAGCCAGGGTAATCCCAAGATAATGGGAAATTGCGGAGTGGGAATGACATCAAAACAAATTGTCTCGGAATGAAGTATTCCTACGGTGAGGAGTAAGGGTTGAGTAGAAAACTGAATGTATCCAGAACCCAAAGGATCTCCACTGACCGTAGAGACTGAAATGGAATACTCCTTCTTTAGTAAGGGTATAGAATGAGTAGAGACAAATGTAGAGTCAATGAACACTCCTCCAGCACCAGAATCAATTAGAGCTTGGGTATAGATCTTCTTATGTCCAATTAGAAGAGTTACTGGAACAAAGAGTTTCTTGTATAGGGAATGACCACTATTTTGGCTTAACTCAGTTCCCTGGACTAGAGTTAAGCCCTGGCTTTTACTGGCCTAGTAGGACAATCCCTTAATAAATGCCCTTTAAGGCCACAGTACAGACATAAGCCAAGAGTCCGTCTTCTCAAGCGTTCAGTCTCAGTTAATTTTATACTTCCTACTTCCATGGGTTCAGCCTGATCAGTAGTAGGAGAGACTGGAGTGACTGGATTAGAAAAACGAGGAGCCAAACGAAAAGGAGTTCGAGTTGAAGTCCTCTGTGTTCTATCCTTTTCTTGTTGGCGTTCACGAAACCTGGCGTCGAGACTGATACAGAGATTTATTAAGGCTTCTAAGGACTCTGGAAGTTCACGATACACCAATTCATCCTTGAGACGCTCAGAAAGTCCTTTACGGAAAGCGGCTCTGAGTGCTCCCTGATTCCAAGTGGTTTCAGAGGCAAGGGTGCGGAACTCAATAGCATATTGAGAGACTGGTTGATTTCCTTGACGTAAATCCAGGAGAGTAGCTTCAGCAGCGGATGACCTTCCAGGTTTATCGAATACGTTTGAGAACGTAGATAGAAATGTATCAACATCCAACAGTATAGGATCATTCTTTTCTAGCAAAGGTGATACCCAAGCCAAGGCTTTTCCTTTCATTAAGGAAATAAGAAATGTGATTCTAGAAGAGGGAGTAGCAAAAAGAGTAGGGCTATTTCGGAAATGAAGGCGGCATTGATTCAGAAAGCCTCTACATTCTTCAGGATTCCCATCATATTTATCCGGAAGAGGTATCCTGGGACTTAGTTGTACCTGAGACTGATTGTTAGGAATCGAAGGAGGTAATGCCTCAATCGGATTTGGATTGGGATTAGGATTGGGAGGTGCGGTAGCAACCAAATTTTGTAATAGAGCAGTAATTTGATCAAGTTTAGTGTCCAGAGACTGCAAGTGAGTGGCATGAGAACCCAAGAGCTGTCCCTGGTGAGCCACGGCCATAGATAATTCAGTGGGGTCCATTTTTATGGCCCGTTTGTAATGTCAGCCGCTCTGGAATCAATCCGGGATGTAACCCAACTGCTAGCGTGAATTGAAAGCACACGCTAGCACACTGAGAAATATCCAGGACGTGACCCACTCAGGAAGCAGATTAGAAGATAACTAAAATGAATATTGTTCCAGAATGCAGGAAAGCCACAAAGGATAAAACGTCCCTTTAAGCAGTACAAAGAACAAAAAGGAAATGCTCTTACTTGAAGCTTCTGAAAAAAGGTCCTCTTTAGCAGGCTTGTAAAACAAAGGAAAAGTTCTCTTTTGCAGCTTGTAAAAGTAAAAGTCCCTTTTAAGCAGGTGTATAACAAACAGAAAGGCAAAGTTCTCTTTTGCAGCTTGTAAAAGTAAATGTCCCTTTTTAGCAGGTTTAGAACAAACAGAATGGCAAAGTTTTCTTGTACAGCTTGTAAAAGTAAAAATGTCCCTTTAAGCAGGTTTATAACAGACAGAAAGGCAAAGTTCTCTTTTGCAGCTTGTAAAAGTAAAATGTCCCTTTAAGCAGGTTTATAACAGACAGAAAGGCAAAGTTCTCTTTTGCAGCTTGTAAAAGTAAAATGTCCCTTTAAGCAGGTTTTATTTATCAAAGAAAAGGTTTAAAGATAAAGGCAAAAGCAAGGTCAGGCAGGCAGAAGTCGGCATCCAAATATCAGCAAAAGGTAGAGGCAAAAGACAAGGTCAGGCAAGCAGAAGTCGGCATCCAAGTATCAGCAAAAGGGTAAAGGCTACAGGCAAGGTCAGGCAGGCAGAAGTCAATATCCAAATATCAGCAAGTAGGGTTTAGGCATGAGGCTTGGTCAGGCAGGCAGAAGTCGGTACACAAAAGAACAGAATTGATACGGTACTCACACTCCAAAGGAAAACAAACAAACGGGCCCCGATTCAGATCTCCCGCCGTGGTTTAAAGGCAGGAGCGTAACCGTCATCAGAGGGGTGTGTCGAGAAAGCGTCATGTTGCTAAGCAACATGACGTCAGACACACAGAGAAGTTCCGGGAGCCGCGGCGACACGGCGATGAACGGAGGTAATCATGACATAATATGTTAGTTGTTTAGCTTAAAAATTATAACAGAAAGAAATCCTTTAACAGAGAACTGGTAAAGTTCTTATATTTGTGTAATATGTGCAATGGCGTTACAGCCAATACAGTTTACAGTTTGTTTTTTTATATTTTAAAATTGCACTTCTGTTTGTTTATAAAACTTTTTATTTAATTTTAAGTTTAATAAAGACGTTATAGATCACAACGGCTAAATCTGTGTCTGTATTGCATGTTGAAATCTTAATACCATAAATAATAACAGGTGTTATTTTTACTCCTGGAGTATGTAATCAGTTTGGAAATTATAGAGAAATGTTTAAATAATGCATTACACTTTAACTAAATCCCATACGGCTAGATTTGGAGTTTTGTCGGTAACGACCCGAAAAACTAACGCCCGCGTTTTACTGGCCGCACCATAAAAATAACTCTGGTATCGAGAGTCCACATAAAGGCTGCGTTAGGCTCCAAAAAAGGAGCGTAGAGCATTTTTAACGGCCAGCCTCAAAAACGTGCTCGTGCATAGGAAACAATGGGGCTGTTTGAGCTGAAAAAAAACCTAACACCTGCAAAAAAGCCGCGTTCAGCTCCTAACGCAGCCCCATTGTTTGCTATGCGGTAACCCTTCCGACGTCTGCACTTAACACTCTAACATGTACCCCGAGTCTAAACACCCCTAACGTTACACTTATTAACCCCTATTCTGCCGCCCCCGCTATCGCTGACCCCTGCATATTATTATTAACCCCTAATCTGCCGCTCCGTAAACCGCCGCTACTTACATTATCCCTATGTACCCCTAATCTGCTGCCCTAACATCGCCGACCCCTATATTATATTTATTAACCCCTAATCTGCCCCCCACAACGTCGCCTCCACCTGCCTATACTTATTAACCCCTAATCTGCCGACCGGACCTCACCGCTATTATAATAAAGTTATTAACCCCTAATCCGCCTCACTAACCCTATCATAAATAGTATTAACCCCTAATCTGCCCTCCCTAACATCGCCGACACCTAACTTCAATTATTAACCCCTAATCTGCCGACCGAATCTCGCCGCTATTCTAATAAATGTATTAACCCCTAAAGCTAAGTCTAACCCTAATACTAACACCCCCCTAAGTTAAATATAATTTAAATCTAACGAAATTAATTAACTCTTATTAAATAAATTATTCCTATTTAAAGCTAAATACTTACCTGTAAAATAAATCCTAATATAGCTACAATATAAATTATAATTATATTATAGCTATTTTAGGATTTATATTTATTTTACAGGTAACTTTGTTCCGATCAGCCAATAGAATGCGAGCTCAATCTGATTGGCTGATTTGATCAGCCAATCGGATTGAACTTGATTCTGATTGGCTGATTCCATCAGCCAATCAGAATATTCCTACCTTAATTCCGATTGGCTGATAGAATCCTATCAGCCAATTGGAATTCGAGGGACGCCATCTTGGATGACGTCATTTAAAGGAACCGTCATTCGTTGTTCAGTCGTCGGCCAGGATGGATGTTCCGCGGTGGAGGTCTTCAGGATGCTGCCGCTTCGCTCCGGATGGATGCAGCTTGGATGAAGACTTCAATCGGATGGAAGAACTCTTCTGCCCCGCTTGGATGAAGACTTCAGCCGGATCATGGACCTCTTCAGCCCCCCGCTTGGGCTTGGATCAGGACATCGGAGGAGCTCTTCTGGACCGATCGGTGAACCTGGTATGGTGAAGACAAGGTAGGATGATCTTCAGGGGCTTAGTGTTAGGTTTATTTAAGGGGGGTTTGGGTTAGATTAGGGGTATGTGGGTGGTGGGTTGTAATGTTGGGGGGCTTGGGTATTGTATTTTTTTTTTACAGGCAAAAGAGCTGTATTTCTTGGGGCATGCCCCGCAAAGGGCCCTGTTCAGGGCTGGTAAGGTAAAAGAGCTTTGAACTGTAGTAATTTAGAATAGGGTAGGGCATTTTTTTATTTTGGGGGGCTTTGTTATTTTATTAGGGGGCTTAGAGTAGGTGTAATTAGTTTAAAATTGTTGTAATATTTTTCTTATGTTTGTAAATATTTTTTTATTTTTTGTAACTTAGTTCTTTTTTATTTTTTGTACTTTAGCTAGTTTATTTAATTGTATTTATTTGTAGGAATTGTATTTAATTAATTTATTGATAGTGTAGTGTTAGGTTAATTGTAGGTAATTGTAGGTAGTTTATTTAATTAATTTATTGATAGTCTAGTGTTAGGTTTATTTGTAACTTAGGTTAGGATTTCTTTTACAGGTAAATTTGTAATTATTTTAACTAGTTTAGCTATTAAATAGTTCTTAACTATTTAATAGCTATTGTACCTGTCTAAAATAAATACAAAGTTACCTGTAAAATCAATATAAATCCTAAAATAGCTATAATATAAATATAATTTATATTGTAGCTATATTAGGATTTATTTTACAGGTAAGTATTTATCTTTAAATAGGAATAATTTATTTAATAAGAGTTAATTTATTTAGTTAGATTTAAATTATATTTAACTTAGGGGGGTGTTAGTGTTAGGGTTAGACTTAGCTTTAGGGGTTAATACATTTATTAGAATAGCGGTGAGCTCCGGTCGGCAGATTAGGGGTTAATAATTGAAGTTAGGTGTCGGCGATGTTAGGGAGGGCAGATTAGGGGTTAATAAATATAATATAGGGGTCGGCGGTGTTAGGGGCAGCAGATTAGGGGTACATAGCTATAATGTAGGTGGCGGCTCTTTGCGGTCGGCAGATTAGGGGTTAATTATTGTAGGTAGGTGGAGGCGACGTTGTGGGGGGCAGATTAGGGGTTAATAAATATAATATAGGGGTCGGCGGTGTTAGGGGCAGCAGATTAGGGGTACATAGGGATAATGTAGCTGGCGGCGGCGTGCGGACGGCAGATTAGGGGTTAATAAGTGTAGGTAGCTGGCGGCGACGTTGTGGGGGGCAGATTAGGGGTTAATAAATATAATACAGGGGTCGGCGGTGTTAGGGGCAGCAGATTAGGGGTACATAAGGATAACGTAAGTGGCGGTCGGCAGATTAGGGGTTAAAAAAATTTAATCGAGTGGCGGCGATGTGGGGGGACCTCGGTTTAGGGGTACATAGGTAGTTTATGGGTGTTAGTGTACTTTAGAGTACAGTAGTTAAGAGCGTTATGAACCGGCGTTAGCCCAGAAAGCTCTTAACTACTGACTTTTTTCCTGCGGCTGGAGTTTTGTCGTTAGATGTCTAACGCTCACTTCAGAAACGACTCTAAATACCGGAGTTAGGAAGATCCCATTGAAAAGATAGGATACGCAATTGACGTAAGGGGATCTGCGGTATGGAAAAGTCGTGGCTAAAAAGTGAGCGTTAGACCCTATTTTGAGTGACTCTAAATACCGGCGGTAGCCTAAAACCAGCGTTAGGAGCCTCTAACGCTGGTTTTCACGGCTACCGCCAAACTCCAAATCTAGGTCTTAGATTTTAGTCAACTAAAACTGGACTAAAACTAAAACAATTCAAAAGACTAAAACTAAGACTAAATTGAAATTTGATGTCAAAATTAACACTGATTTACTGTCCCTTCAATATTTGTGCTACAAACCTACACATTATTTTTTTTAATTTTTAAAAGGATAGTGTTTAAAAATATAAAATTCTATTTTTTTTCTGCTGCTCTTATTATCTTGATCATTGTTTCTTTCATGTAAGTGGCAAGAGTCCATGAGCTAGTGACGTATGGGATATACATTCCTACCCAGAGGGGGCAATGTTTACCAAACCTCAAAATGCCTATAAATACACCTCCCACCTCACTCATACTTCAGTTTTACAAACATTGTATTCGTTGGAGGATGGTGAAGCAAGTTGTGCTTGATTTCTTCTGTGAAAGGCGCTTCTAAGCATTTTGAAGCCCAGTTCCTCTCAAAGTACAGTGTTTGTTTGCGGGATGTGAAGGGAGTATTTGCCTAATGATGCCATGTTTTCACCTATGGGAAATCTGTTCTAAGGCTCTCTGTAAATTTGGTCGTGGGGATTCATCTGCCATCTCTCTTTACAGATCGACATTATACTCCTCTACCTGCTACCATTACCTCTGCTGATATATTTCAGTACTGGTTTGGCTGTCTGCTATATGTGAATGGGTGTCTTCAGGTAAGTATATATTATTTTTTAAGACACTCTCAGCTATGTTTGGCACTTTTTATTTTTAAAGTTTTAAATATATATTATGCATATATTTGCCTTGAGTCAGGTCTATGTTTATTTCCTTTTGCAGTCTAACAGTTTCAGCATGGAAAATTATGTTTGAGATTTCAGCTAGTTGTAACTTTGGCCTGTTTTTTTCAAATTTTCGCTGGCAAATTAGGCTCGCGATGGCACAAAATTATTAGTTGTGCCTGTTATGACATGAATTGTGTCATTTCCTGTTAACCTTGGCGCCAAAAGTTTTTTTCTCAGCATTTGCGCCATCTTTGTTGGTGTCATTTTTGGTGCCAACATTTTTTTTAGATTAAGTCTCTACCTCTTTTGCTCTCTGCTTTCATTTGTTACAGAGGGCTATGATATTTGCTTTTTGTTTTTCATATAAACATTTTTTCCCATTCCTAAAGATGCTATTTTGAGGATATTTTGTTTAAATGTTATTTTTTCTTTTTTGTTACATTTTTCAAGATGCCTCAAACTGATCCTGCCTCTGATGTTACTGTAGGAACCAAGTTGCCTGAAAACAAATCTACCAAAGCTAAGTATGTATGTTGTAAATTGGCTGATCTTCCTTCTTCAGCTCAAGTATGTGGCACTTGTTATGAGAAATTGTTTCATGCTGATAACATTTCTATAAGTACAAATACATCTACTGTTAAACCTTCACAGTCTAATGTACATGATATTCCTGTAGATATAAAAGATTATATTGCTGCAGCCATAGAGAAGGCTATGACTGCTATTCCACCTTCAAATAAACGTAAAAGGTCTCTTCCTACTTCTCATAATTCTGATGAAGTTTGTATTGACCAACAGCATACTGAAGTATTATCTGCTGATGAGGACTTCTCTGGCTCAGAGGATCATACTTCAGACTTTTTTGATTTAATAAATCTTCCTTTTTTTAAGATGGAATATATCTGTTCTTTGTTAAAGGAAGTATTGTTTACTTTGGGTATTGAGGAATCTAGTCCTCTTGATAACAAGAATAGCAAACAATTGAATTCTGTTTTTAAAACTTCTGAGGTTACTCCGGAAGTTTTTCCAATTCCAGATGCTATCTCTAATATGATTACTAAGGAATGGTCTAGTATTTTACAGGATGCAAATATATCTTGGTGGGAATCTGTATTTGGATATAGTAGTACAGCTACTCAATTTTTTAATATTATGTTACACCCTGTTATTGTTTTAACTATTGTTCAAATTTTTATGTTTATGTGTGGTTGTGTTTGTTATCAAAAGCATTTAAACAAAAAATTAGTTAGACAACTTACAACCCTGGAACATCTTAATTCACAACAAAAACGTTATGTACCTTTGTATTCTGCTTATTCAGTTTCGCTTGATACAACTAGGCTTCCTAATCCAATTTGACTGACATATAGAATAATTTGATTTCAATATTGTATACTTATACTTTCTTTTAATTTTTTTAGGATACTCCTATCTCTCTCTTTTCTTGGTGTCTGGATGGAATTCTTTTGATTTTCACTTGGGCTCTTCTGAATTGATCTGCCTGACTACTACTAGACATGCTGAGGCCTTGTGACAAGTTTACCTATGGTTGCTGCAATCGTTACCTGCAACTAACTGTGTTGTCTACTTGTTTCACCCTATGGTTCTTCCTTGGCCTTTTCAGTGGTTATATACACTATTTGCTCCTGTTTGTAAGCACTATGAAGATTACACATGTTGTATTTCTTGATGGAACTGCTCCTACAGACTTTATTGCTTTCAATTCTGCAACAAATGTATCTTACTACTAAGGTAGTTATGAACTGAACTTTGTCTGCAATGACGCTGCTATGGATTTGATTCCTTCAATCAAGACTTGAACATCTTTATTTATGAACTATGTAATTATTGGAACATTCTTTATAGTAGTGTATGACGTCAAATCCACTGTCTATTGTTTGAAATATGTCTGGTATATGTCTGGTAGTTTCTTCTGTGTTGACCCTTAGTGTTTAATCATTGGGATTGTGTCTGACATAAAGAAAATAAATTGGGGGAATGTGGAGTTATAAAATCATGATTAGAATAAATTATAAAATCATGATTAGAAAAATATACAATTTCAAAGAAGAATTACACATTAAATATGTTATTCATAGATAAAACATTTAGATATAAATTAAGATATAGAATATGGAAGAGTTATAAATTAAATTAATTTAGGATTAGTCAGTTTAGTTAGTAATGGGATAAATAGTGTTTTAAAGACAATGTATTTAAAACTGTGACATTTACATTCAGTTGCTGTTGTCAATCAAAACACCTATACTGCTAGCTAGACACGTAGGCCTAGATTTGGAGTTCGGCGGTAGATGGGTTGTTAACGCCACGCGTGTTTATGTCTAACGCACGGCATTGTTTGACTCCGGTATTTAGAGTTAAAATAAGACCATCTAACGATGCTCCTAACGCGTGTATGTCACACGCGTAATACTGCCCGCGTTAGACAGTCTCCCATAGAGATCAATGGGAAATGCAAAAAATTGCTTTTTTCACCTAACACTCGATCTCGCGAGAATACGTACAGCTCGGTCATATGACGCATACCACATCATGCACAACAATAACACGCCGCAAATGTCACAACAACAATCAATCAACAAAGCACACAAGCATTACACATTCACAAGCGGGGGATGTTTTAATACAATTTTATACGGGGAATACGCATATACTTTAAGATGCGGAAAATCGCAAAATAACAACAAGGATTAAAAAAGATATACATACACTCGAAACAAAATCGCATTCAATATCACTATATATTATGACAAACATACATATACAACACTTCACGAAGAACACACCATCGCAAATTCACATTTAAAAAGAATACTTTTGGACAATGAAAGCTAAAACGAACACTATGACATCATCGCATTCTACACATTCCACAAATACCAACTCTAAATGAGCATGCGCAAATTCACACACTTAATACACATTGCAATAATATTAATTGCTAATAAAGCACACCTGAACACTATTTACAACGGAAATTGGGACATCATTAAACATTTACACAGGGTATATAAGCACCACACAAGCAGGGCTTCTTTGACTGTGTTGCTGTTGGGTCTTTTGAGATTGGAGGTTTAAGAATAGAGAGTTTGAGAATTTTTGAGAGTGAGTTAGTGTTAGCGTGAGAGAGTGAGTTAGTGGGAGTTAGTGGGAGTGGGAGAGAGTCTGTTAGTGGGAGCGTGAGTGAGTTAGTGGGAGTTATTAGTGAGAGTTGTTAGTGGGAGCGTCAGTTAGTGGTAGTTAGTGAGCGTTAGTGGGAGTGTTTGTTAGTGATAATTAGAAGTAGTGTGAGTTAGCGAGCGAGTGATTTTTCTGTACACTTAACACATTTACACGCAAACACATTCAATACATACATACACTTATCAATAACACTACATACACTCCATACCCCCTACCCCCTCATACTACACTCCATACCCCATTCCTTGTAGTCCCATTCCCTTTCATCCCATTTACTCTTATCCCATACCCCATACCCATCCCATACCCATCCCCTAGTTACATTTAGTTTACATATCCTCCTTTTAGTCTTATTCTTTTCGTTTATTTAAATACTCCTTACCCTCTTTGTTTTTTACATCCCTCTCACACTTTAAGCACCTTTTTTGTCTTTTTAGTTCTTTATTTTGCCCCCCTTTAATTTCATCACACTCACTTTTTGTTTGATTATTTGGGGTTTAGTTTAGGGAAGAGATGGAGGCCAGGCAGGGGACAGGTAGTAGAGGGGGGAGTAGAGGGAGGGGGAGAGGAACAGGGCAGGAAGGGGGGCAGGAAGCGGGGGTGGAAGCGGTGGGTGGACCCAGCCACTTGGTTCAAGATGACCAAGTGGCTGGGCCCAGTGGCGGTCAGAGTAGGGCTTCACAGTCCGGGAAACAGAGGGCATCGTCACAGGGGAAGGCCAAGGCGACTAGGGAGGCGAGGTTTACGATGGAGGAGAAGGAGGCCCTCGTAGAGGCCTATATGGCCAGGCATAGGATGCTGCAGCACCAAAAGACCACCCGACTGAGAAGAGGAGGCTCTGGAACGAGATCAGGAATGCAGTCAATGCAGTGGGTGGCCGGAACCGAGATATGGATTCGATCAAACATCGCTACCGGGACTGTAAACTGGAACTGAAAAAAAAGTTAAGCCTGGAGGCCCAACATGCCGCAGGAACCGGTGGCGGCCCTGCCATTGAAATCGAGTACTGCCGATGGGAGGAAATGTTGCGGCCCAGCATCTCCGAGGTGGAAGTAGTCGGTATCGGAGGAATCGATACCGGGAACCTGCCACTCTCATCTGACGGTAAGCTCATTGAACAATAATTTCACATACGAATGTATTTCAATGGACACTATACGCAAACATTTACTTTCATGATTGAGGTAGCGAATACAATTTGACAAAACATTCAAATGTACTTAAATTACCTAATTTGATTCATTCTTGAGATATATTTTAATGAAGAAATAGCCATGCACACGGTAAAACAATCACAGGAGGCAGCTATATTCAGCTAACAATCAGCATCTTAGAAGCATATTTAGATATGCTTTTCAGCAAAGAATATCCAGAGAATTAAGCGAATTAGATAAGAAAAGTACATTCGAAAGTTGATACAAAATGTATGCTTCTAAATCATGAAAGATAAAACATTGGGTTTCATGTGTTAAGGATCAGATTAATGCTATAACGTTGTTTACACGCATTCAATTACTTTGCGGTTACATCAGTATCTAGGCTATAGGTTAGGTGTGCATTTAAACAGACTGAAAACAAACGCAAAAACATTCACATTGACCACAGATATCACAAACACGGTTTAGAAAAAGCGGAAATCGTATTGATTGTTTGTTAGATTTCAAAGTGGATTAATGATTCTGCATTTGTAATTGTATCGTAAGCTAAGTCATTTAAACCTTTATTTGCAAATATGCTAATATATACATTTCTTTTTTTCTTTTTTTTTTAATATACAGAGTCTGGGGACGAGGCAGCACAACCTCCTGCATCTCCCCGGGATGAGAGTGGTGGTGAGGAATTTCCACTTCGGAGGGAAGAGGCCCCCCGTGACGAACAGCGCACGGGAGATGATGAAGAGGCCCCGGAAACACAGGAGGATCCCGCGGAACCCGCGGAACCCGAGGTCCCTCAAAGACCCGCACTCCGCCGTGCACGGGCACCCCGCCGTGCACGGGTACAACAAGCACAACAAGAGGAAATAGCGGAGGTGCGGGTTCTACTGGACTACATAGACCAGATGCGTACCTCCCGGATAGAAAATATAGAAGGACGCAACAGAATACTTGATGGCCAAAATCAAATTATTCAAGGACAAAATGAAATCATCAACATACTGAATCGAATAGAAGAAGGACAAACCAGAATGTTTCAGCTTCACCAAGAAATGTTCACTTTTTTCCGGGAGGCGCATGCTGGTCTACCTCCTGTTGCTGGGCCTCTTGTTGCTGGGCCTCTTGCTGCTGGGCCATCTCCTCCTGCCGGCCCATCTCATCCTCCTCAGCCATCTACTCCTCCTCCTCAGCCATCTACTCATCCTCCTCAGCCATCTACTCCTCCTCAGCCATCTACTCCTCCTTAGCCATCTTCTCCTCCTCATCCATCTTCTCCTCCTCAGCCATCTACTCCTCACCTTGGTCGTCCCAGTACTCTTCCTTCCACTCTTCCCACAACAGCTCCAAGGAGGACTCTTCGGAGTCGGCAGTTGCCTCTCCCAGAGCCTCAGCCCCGTGGGAAGAGGGGAAGGAAGAGGAAGTAAGTATTTTTTTTCATCTTCACTGGTTTTTTTTAATTTAATGTGTAATGGATAGGTATGTGATGATGTGGTTTTCATACACTTGTGGACCACACTCTGTATATAATCTACTTCTATGGGACCGGGTCCATGGAGGCAGATTGTTTGCAGAGTGTGGGTTATAAGTGTGTGAAAACCACATCATCACATACCTATCCTTGTTCATGATATTGATTGGTTTCTGTGATGTGATGTCCAAACTGTTTCCCGAATCGCTAACTAAATTACCATAACAATTATCCATGATGGCATATTACTGTTTGAATGCCAATAACACAGCTTAAAGGGACAGTCAGAAAATTATTCATTACAAAGAAAACACTGTATTACGCATTATAAAGTTTGAAACAACAAAACATGGAGAAATACATGTGTGACTTATGTGCTTACCCTTGTATCTATGACTATGAAAAATGACCACTTATTTGTTGTTCATACATAACAACATTTTAGATATCAATGATCAATACATGGTCAATAATATGCTGTATGAGCACAAGGTTTTACATATACAAATGCTATCCAAATGCCCTCTAGTGCTCAAATTGTATAATGATTACAAGCACTCTTCAAGATTGAAGAAATGAGCACACCAACCTCATAGGTTTAGATAGCAAATTTAAATAAACCCAGACAAATGTTCAATTGTTGAGAAACATTTGATATCCTTGATATTACATAATTGACTTTTAGAATAATGAAAATCATTATTTTTTTTCTAAACTGTCCCTTTAACAACATTACATATGCTAACACATATTTGAAGCTTGTTGGTATATCTACATGTACTTTGTTAAAAAATAAATATTGAAATCACATTTATATTGATGTGTTAAATAAAGTCTATTTTCTTTAAGAGACATTATTGTGTTAATATTTTATTGTAAAGACATTTTTTTTTAACAATGAATATGGTTTAAAGTCCTTTTAGGAGTGGGGGGGGGTGAAAATATGCTAACAATAATATATTTGAAGATTAAACTATGTGGATCTCATACATGATACAAAAAACAACATTTGCATTCAAGGGACAGTATCCTATATTTTTAACATAACTGTATGTAATAGACACTACTACAAACAACAAGATTAACATATACTGATATCAATATTAAAAAGCTTCAAACACTTGAAAATAAAATAGGGTTAGCTATATTGAAAATATAGATGAACCCCCATTACAACCGTAAAACAACACAATACCCCATCATTAACATATGAAAAGACCCTTTACACAAACTGGAGAAAGCTGGAGATGGTACTCACATGAAACTCAGAGGCTTTGCGAGGAGTCAGAAAATTACTTACATTTTCTTAGAACAGAAGAAAAAATAAACGTATTGGTTAAACAATGGACTATCTAACTAGAGACAAAATCAAAGCTTTTGATTTATAATGTGAGTGTCTAATGAACCTTTAATAAAATATACAACGAAATTACATTTAGAAGAAGTCGGCATCATATATTTAGCATATGATAAAGATAAATGCATATTGATTACTTTATTCAAACACAATAGCGCATATTTATTAATTAGATATATTCAACATTAAACACAACATTAATTTTTCAGAAAAAGGAACATATTGTTGACAAACATATTAAACATGGACTATAGAGATTTGCACTTGCCTAGAAATATCCTATGCATGAAAACATTTTGCTTTCGTTCGTTGATTCAACCAGACATCCAGCAAAAGAGAATGTAGTGGTCTTTATCAGCTACGGGTCAACAATGTAACATGATGCAAATAATACATATTCGCAAGCTTTTTAAAATTGGCTGCAGTCACAAACGTTTTTAACGTGCACAAATATTGCGGGACTACGTAATCCAATCAGACGTTTTTTTACCTTTACATGTGCCGTCTTAACATGGCGCTTCCTTGATCACGTAAGAACGCCATCCAATGAAAGGCACATTATTGATCACGTAAGAACGCCCAAAAAAAAAAGGCGCATCCTTGATCGCGTCAAAACGCAATCCAATAAAAGGCATATTCCTGATCACGTAAGAACGTCAGTCAATACAAGGAATCATTGGACAGCCTGGCAGGTGACGTCTTAAGCAACATGGCGCATCCGAGATCGCTGAAAAACCGCAGACAATACAAGGACTCAGTGACATCTTGGCATATCACTAAGAAACGTATTTATATTTTAGGAACTAGTATGTGTGTAGATTGCTATCTAGGAATGACAACAAATCATGAATCATCTTTTCGGACTTGACTGTCCCTTGAACTATAGCTATGGTGTATATCTTTAACATTTAAAAGATACACATGAGAAATACATATGCCATTGATGTTTTAAGATATGTTTGGATTGTTGTTGAATAACAATAGTTATACATGTATTGATTAAACGTGTCATTTATTCAAGTTTAATTATTGTCAGCCTTCCTATAGCCATATATGGGAGGAGATGTATTTTGTTAACATATTAGTTAACTAATATTCATCATCTAAATTATTTGCATTACACACAGAGATTTATTTGGTTACACTTTTACAATAATATAGATTTGAAAATGAAATACAGGTGCTGTCAACATTACAATAAGATTGTTTATTAATAAAATTATATGTCCTTGTTCTTGTAAAAAGGACAAAAACGCTTTACAAATGGAAATACATTCATTAACAATTGTGATCAACATCACTTAAAGGGACATTATTTTGATTTTTAAAAAGAGCATACACATAGACAATACTATTTCAATAAAATTAACACTTTACAGGGATTATATCATTGTATCAATACTCAGATCATTTGGTAAAGGTGCATCAATTCATGCAGAGTTTCTAAATACACACATGGATCTGAACATTGAAATATACATATATACACAAATACCAATCTATATATACATATATAAAGAAATTACTATGCTAATCATAATCAGGCAATGATAAAGCTAAGAGAAAATAATATAAAGACAAATAATAAGATTACATTGGAGATGTTAATCTTAAAGTCATTTACTATTGTCTTACATATATGATTTTATTATAACAAATATATTTGGTAGGTCCCTTTAAGGATCAACAACATAAACTAGAGCTTTCAAAAAATAACAGGAAGAATGAGGACAAAGATTTGTGAAATAAAATGTATTTTATTAGTATGTAAGAAAACATACACAACGTTTATAAATAATCTTGTAAAAATAAGGAATATATGAGCCATATGACAAGGTAACACAGTGCATCACAGTCCATGAAGAGAGTTGCCAAGGGCCAGCATAGCCCCATTGGAGACATATGACAAGGTAACACAGTGCATCACAGTCCATGAAGAGAGTTGCCAAGGGCCAGCATAGCCCCATTGGAGACATATGACAAGGTAACACAGTGCATCACAGTCCATGAAGAGAGTTGCCAAGGGCCAGCATAGCCCCATTGGAGACACATGGCAAGGTAACACAGTGCATCACAGTCCATGAAGAGAGTTGCCAAGGGCCAGCATAGCCCCATTGGAGACATATGACAAGGTAACACAGTGCATCACAGTCCATGAAGAGAGTTGCCAAGGGCCAGCATAGCCCCATTGGAGACATATGACAAGGTAACACAGTGCATCACAGTCCATGAAGAGAGTTGCCCAGGGCCAGCATAGCCCCATTGGAGACATATGACAAGGTAACACAGTGCATCACAGTCCATGAAGAGAGTTGCCAAGGGCCAGCATAGCCCCATTGGAGACACATGGCAAGGTAACACAGTGCATCACAGTCCATGAAGAGAGTTGCCAAGGGCCAGCATAGCCCCATTGGAGACATATGACAAGGTAACACAGTGCATCACAGTCCATGAAGAGAGTTGCCAAGGGCCAGCATAGCCCCATTGGAGACATATGACAAGGTAACACAGTGCATCACAGTCCATGAAGAGAGTTGCCAAGGGCCAGCATAGCCCCATTGGAGACATATGACAAGGTAACACAGTGCATCACAGTCCATGAAGAGAGTTGCCAAGGGCCAGCATAGCCCCATTGGAGACACATGGCAAGGTAACACAGTGCATCACAGTCCATGAAGAGAGTTGCCAAGGGCCAGCATAGCCCCATTGGAGACATATGACAAGGTAAAAGAGTGCAACAGGCACAACAATAAACTTTTAAAAAGGCCAAATGGCAACAATAAAAATACAAATTCAACATGTGGATGGAGGATTCTTATCTGCCACCATGGAGCATATCCAGATCCTCCACTTACTGGTCATCCTCTTCATTGTCCTGTGCATGTCCAGCTCCAGATTCAGGCCTTGAACTTAATCGCATAATTGCACGCAGAGTCAAGTCCTGAACCCGGAGCTGGGCCTGCATGGTGTCGTTCATCCCTCTCAGGACAGCTGCGTTCCTCAACACGGCCTGCTCTACTCTTGCTATACCTTCTAGCATGAGCCATGCTGAGTCACAGCCTAAAATAAAATAAAATTAAATATTAAGGATAATTACACAACAGACTAAAAATTTATACTACATACATTGTCATCATAAAGACAAATAATTCTTTACATCAATTAGTTTACATTTATTCTTTACACATGAATTAGGTTATTCAGACAGACAGAAATCATTAAAGGGACATGTTACTCAAACATGTTGTCCCCCTTAATTGGTTTTAGATGATCCACTTATACAGCTTGAGTGTATCAAATCTTGTTAAAGGATTTACATTGTACTTACATCAGCAATTTAAAAATTAAATTTAGACTGTGGTAGGCACACCTATCCTTAAACATTTTGGCATTGAGGACAAGCTGTGTAAACATAGCAACCTGAAGAAATTACATTCCCACTGGGTTAGACAAGAGATAATGTATCAACATTTGTACATAAATAGTTGGATCCAAGTAGTGGTGTTTGGTATATGTAGTGATATCCAATTAAAGGGACACTGAACCTAAATATTTAATGGACTGATTCAGATAGAGCATGACATGACAAATCTTTATAAATTACACATATTCATTATATGTTTTAATTCTCAAGCTATATTTTGAATGCAAGAATGTTGCTTTTTATGGAAGCCAATATTTGTTTATCAACTTTGTTTGTGCCTGCTGGTTGATGGATACATTCATCCAACAATAAAGAAATGATGGCCAGATTTATTTTATTGTTTAAACTAATTATAGGAATTACTTTGTTTCAAAAAATATATCAAGAGAATGACGAATAATTCATAAGAGTATTAAATTATAAATTTGATTAACATTGCATGCTGGATTTGAATCACAATTTAACAAATTTAACTTCACTGTACCTTTAAGTATCTTATAACGTGTATTTAGAATGATACTTACAGCTGTGCCTGGGAAGGACAATCCGACACCCAGGACAATGAAGGTTGAGACAGGGGGGAGGGATGGGATTGGCTTGGGGAGGGATGGGAGTGGCTTGGGGAGGGATGTTAATGGCTTGGGGAGTGGTGAGCTGCCACTCCGGGGTAGGCCGTACAGCTGGGGAGTGGGGAGTTTGTGTCTGGGCAGCTGTACGGGCCAGAATACGGGGAGAGCGGCGAAGGGGGGTGTATGGGCGTTTTTTGGGAGGGACAGGATATGAACTATGGGAAGGGCTGGCAGTGGTCTGGGCATGGTCAGGAGTTTGGTCATGGGAAGGGCTCTGGGTCTGTGCAGGGGTCTGGCCATGGTCAGGGGTGTGTGCATGGGGAGGGGTCTGTGACTGGGCAGGGGCAGAAACCAGATGACCAGAAGTGGTGGATCCATCTGAAAATGTAAAGAAAATATATTAACATCTCATACATCCTGACATCAAATCAACGCATTTCAAATTGATTATGTTTTGAATATACTTTGAAGTGTGTTTGAATTTGTAAACAATTCTGAAATGAGGATATGGTATGTATATAGGCACTCAGATGAATATCAATGACTGTCTGTACAATTTTAACCTTATTATTGTGTTTTGGCCTGGAATATGCATGTGACATAATGATGGCATGAATTATAAATTTTTTAAAAAAAATATACAAGCAGATTTTCATGCTGCCTGATATAGAAAGGGGGCAGTAGTGTATTTGAACAGACAAATAATATTCCTTTTTAAAGGGCAAAAGCTGTAGACTTTGAATGTCTTCAATAAAATGATTTCCAAAAAAGAAACATGTTGGAAACATGATAGATATATTTCACATACCATCAGACTCCAAGGCAGCCTCTTCCTCCTCCGTCCCACATGTGACATCAATCTCTGTAAAACATAACATGTTGTGTACACGTTAAGATCAGATATTATAACATATGTTACTGTTGCTCAAATACGCACATCAATGTTGCATTAAAGATATACACACACAAAGTTATGATTTACATCATTTTGATGGAGCATACAAATGACAATAGATTTGTTATTGTCAATGAATCTGATTTTAAATGTATTGTTTGTATTAATGTTAAATTCATAAAAGCATAGTACATAGAACATTTAAGATTTCTCATGTGTGTATCACTTGATGACTGTTGTCAAAAAATCAAATGGAAACAAACATATGTTATACATCTTATGAATAACAAATGTGTAGACTAATAAAGTTGAAATTATTAATCGTTCAATATTAAAAGAAAATTAATATATAATCAGAAGAGAAATATTTTGAATTTTTATAATGTTATGCTTCATCAGAATCATGATCATAATATTGATTAGCAATACACCTTCAATTACATATAAATGAGTCAATGGACTTACCAGGAGACCGCAAAGGCGGCTCTATGTCACTGCTGGATTCCTGTGGGCTCACCACACCAACTCTCTCTATGAATGATATAGATATATATTATTAAACACATTTGGGATATCACTAAATCACATCTGTCTCGAATTTTAACATTAATCAACTTTAAAATGTGAAGAATAGAGCAGTCATTACACCAGAAAATGCTTGATTGAATCAAGGGGATTCTGTTAAAATATCTGTATTGAACATATGTTTAATGTCAGACTACATTAGACATCAAATTCATCTCAGATGCTGCTATTGCATATCTAAATATACCCATTGATCAATGTTCTTAACCCTTTAAGGACACAGCTTTCACTTTGCTCAATTGTTTTATGACGGAATAATTCTGTCATATGTCCTTAAGAAGTTAAAAGAATACACACAAACCACATATTGAAGAGCATCGGTTGACAAATCTAAACAAACACATGTGTCACATTGAGCCATTTGTGCAATGTACAGTAATCTTGTTTAGGACACAACACATATTTATCACAATACAAAACAAAATTGATTATTACAAATATGTAATCATGGTGCTGTTAGAGTATGCAGATATCTATAAAGTAACTCCAACAGAGAATGTGAATTATATATCAATAGTTTTTAATAAAAATAATGTAAAGATTAATGAATCTATTTTGTCTTAAAGGGACACTGACATGATTAATTTAAATAATTGATTTCTATGTTCAAACTGTTCAAAATGATTTAACATTGACTCCTATTATAATTAGAATGTTGCTCGATTTTAATCTTAAAGGCAGATAAGCAATATTGGATTCAATAAATATTGTTTGTTGAAGGTATCCACCAATCATCAATAAAAACCCAGGTTGGTCAACCAAAATTTAGATGCACATAAACGTACTTTCTTGATTTTAAAATACATTTAGCAATAGAATATGTCACATATGATGATAGTATTATATTTTTATGTTTATTAATATTGCATACTGTATCTGAATGACAATATTAATAATTGTAGCTCAGTATCCCTTTAATCTAAAATTAAATTGATTCCACAATGTTGTTGTTAATGAATTATCTACTCCATATATTGATGTAATGAATGGTATTGAGCATGCAATTCAAATCTAATATGTTATTTAAGGATATCCGAATAATTATTTAATTTTCATCTATTAAATAGACATTACATATAAATATTGAACAATGTGTATTTAGTATGTAATGTTCAGTCCATGTTTCTAAGACAAATGTCAATTAAAAAGAGACATACCATACTGTGACAAGCCCTGGCTTGAGGATCCAGCAGCCACATCCATATCTGTAATATATTAAATGAGGATTGCATATCATTAATACTAATCATGCCATGTTAAAAAACTTTACATTAATAACAAATCAATTGAAAAATATTAATCCTTTGGTAGTCCCATGAGTTAATTGTTTCCTCAATTAAATTAATTATAAATATATCCTGGACTCTTATTTTCAATCAGTTGTGTTGTTTACTGTATCTTTAATAATA